>NC_135503.1:68157603-68466353 GCF_052857255.1 Amblyomma americanum | reverse complement strand
TTCCTTTCTTTTTATAAAAAAGGATTCGTTGCTCTTAAGCTTTCCACTACATGAGAATTGTCCCTCTGAAACAAGCAGACAGCGCGATGAATTCTGAAAACGTGCGATGAGGCATTCGGCTTGCAGACACCTTACCTGCTTCAAAGTGGAAGGGACCAGCGCAGTCCCGGTCTACTTCGTCGAAGTAACACGCCGACCACTTGCTTCGTGCTTGCCTATGATGTTCGCATTGCACACTTGTCAACACGCACAAGAGGCACGTTTTGGTGAGCGTGAAAAGCAAGTGTCCAAGAAAAGTGCTTCCCTGTATTATCAGGGTCGCTGTGAGCTGGTTGAAAAAGAAGGTGTATTTGTGAACTGAGAGATGTTGGGGCAGGCATTGGTTAACCAACGATGTAGCAGCAAATGACATGTGACTCCTTGTGGTCTGGCCGCACCTTCCGTAACGCCATTCCGTGCACTGAAAGAAACGAACATTTAAATTATTCCGGAGCCCTCCACTACGGCACCTCTTTCTTCCCTTCTTCTTTCACTCCCTCCTTTATCCCTTCCCTTAAGGCGCGGTTCAGGTGTCCAACGATATATGAGATAGATACTGCGCCATTTCCTTTCTCTAAAAAACAATAAAAAATTAAAAGAAGTTATACCTTGGCGTTAATGAGACATCCTTCCTACAGCGCAAAATTCAAATCGAAATGATGGAGCGCTTTCACTTGCTAATTGTACCCTATGCGTTTGTCACGTACGCCGTGCGTCCTTAAAAATGCTGCTTTTAGTCCGGCCTTGCAATCTGAACGAGGCTTACGTAGAGCAGCCAGAACGCTTTTCCGGCTACGCTGAAAAGTCAGTTTGTATGAGAAGTAGGATTTTTTTAATATCGAAAGTGAACATGCAAAACAGTATTCTTCGCTGCAAGCATGTCCTTGTGAAACATTAAATAACGTTCCAATACTCTAATTTACATTCGAGGTAGCTATATTTCAAATATTTCAAGATGAACTGTGCCCATCTTGGCGTAAGCTTAGGCCCCGTTTAGAAAGATTAAAATGAGCTACGCTCAATATGACTTGCAACACGTTCGGGGTTACCTATCTTTGGCTCACACTTTATAGTAAATAAATGGCCGTTCACACAAACCATCGGGTTTGCACAAACAATTAGTGTACTCTGTTCTTCGAATCGACGGCGCATATATCTACAGCACCCCTGGGTTGGCTCTGATTCGAGAACTAGAGCTTCTTGAAGACATCGTCTGTTGCAGCTCATAGTGGGCGAAATAGAAAATTGGTTTTTGGGGAAATGAGATGGCGCAGTCTGTCTCACATATCGGCGGACACGTGAACCGCGCCGTAAGGGAAGGGATAAACGAGGGACTAAGAGAAGGAAGGAAAAGATAGGTGCCGTAGAGGTGGGCTCCGGAATAATTTCGACCGCCTGGGGATCTTTGACGTGCACTGACATCGGACAGCACACTGGTGCCTTTGCGTTTTTTTTAAATTGGTTTTTGGGGAAAGTAAATGGCGCAGTATCTGTCTCATATATCGTTGGATACCGGAATCGGACCGTAAGGGAAGGGGGAAAGGAGGGAGTGAAAGAAGAAGGGGAGAAAGAGGTGCCGTAGTGGAGGGCTCCGGGACAATTTCGACCACCTGGGGATCTTTAACGTGCACTGACATCGCACAGCATAAGGCCGCCTTAGCGTTTTTCCTCCATAAAAACACAGCCGCTGCGGTCGGGTTCGAACCCGGGAACTCCGGATCAGTAGTCGAGCGCCCTATCCACTGAGCCACCGCGCCGGGTCGTGGGCGCGATAGTGTATACGTTTATTGACATGTATTTCAAGAGACAAGCATAGGACGGACAAGTATCCATGGATATTATCCGTTTATTTCATCAATACAAAACCTAGCACACCCTGACAAGAGCCAAATCCTATGCCAGAAGTAACTGGTGGTAGGAGGCATACCGATTTCTTTTGAGGATCTAAAATACGCATACCCAGAAATTCTGGACAAGCGCATTTTGCAACGAGGAACTGTCTATACGAGCGCATTTTTTTCGTATACCGTAGGATTCCATTAGAACAATCAATGCAACCGCAGATATCGTCTAGGCGTTTTTGCTTTGCGATCGTCAAAACTCTTCCCGTTGCTTTCTTATGGCAGTTTGGACTACTCTATGTGAGCGATGATCAAACTTAATAAGGAAGACTTTGCTGCGTATCGGAAGAAGGGACTATTAGCTTCAATACTCCCATAAAAAAATCCTTACAGTATTCCACAGCTGTCTCCCGATAAAAACTGATGCCCAAGAATTCTGGATTGCTCACTGAGGAAGTCTGCCTGTTTTTATTCATTTCTTTTACCCGCTGCGTGGTGTTCTTTGCTGTTCTTGTGCTGTGAAAGAAGAGAGAATAATTTATTTTAAGAACATAAATGTATTGGTTTATATTCCTCACCAAGACAAAAAGGCACCTTTTCTTACCGCTAAGCTTACTGAAATAAACAATGCAATGTCTTTGACAGCTCTGTAGGCTTCCATATCAGCAGCACTTGCAGCAGCTTCCGACGTAGTGCTTTAGTATATGACGATTTGTATATTTTTAAACGATTCAGTTAGATTTAGGAGTTGCTTCTCATTTGTGGTAGGAATTTACTTCGAATTGCGTAGATCCAACCGGTCTTTCCCAACGGGCTTAAAGCTACCGCCGGAGATAACACGTATTCTGTATCCTTGGGAAAATGTCCGATTAACACCGACAGACAAGTATTTAAGCGAAAATAGCGCAAAAGACGAGGACAAGGAAATAAAACAGCAGGACCAGCGCTAACCCACAACTGAAGGTTTATTCACAGGAAGCAAGGAATATAAAGAGCGCAAACAAACAAGATAACAAAGCAAACAAACGTGTAGCTACGTGGATTCGACGAAACGAACTTCACCGTCATGCAGGCAAACCGACGGGCTGCTAACGCACAATATAGTTTTTTTCTTTATGTAGAAAGCCTCCATAATCTCCCTAGTTAACTGCATGGGGTGACTGTACAATACATCACTGTGATGAAAAGTAGGATGCAAGATTTGCAGTCTCTAACATGGTCGACTAGATTAGCAGGTTTATTAGCCCCCAATGTACTATCATGCTCAGTTAGGCGCGTGTTAATACAACGACCTGTTTGGCCAATGTATACTTGTCCGCAGGAAAAAAGTATTTTGTAAACAACTCCTTCAGAGCACGGAACGTACTTTGTTTTATGCTTAACTCCACAGGTACTTTGAGGTTCATTTTGTTCTTCAGCCTGTCTTTCCACCATAGCACACAACCTTTTAAGTCCTTTAGGAGCTGAAAAAACAACCCCTATTTTATACCTGTTCGCCACGTTTGTCAGGTTATGCGAAAGGCGGTGTACATACGGGAGAACTGCAACCTTATTCCTTTCCTTCACTCGGTCTGACCCAGGCACAGCAGCCGAAGTCTTAAGTTTTTTGGCTATCTTGCTGCATCCCAACAAGATGGCATCATTCGGGTAACCTGCTTCTCTTAATCTTTTAGCCTGTTCGTTGAAGCTCTTATTAATCAAATGGTCACAAGATTTGGACAAAGCAGAAAACAACGATTAGACAACAATTCCGGTTTTTACTGCTTTAGAATGATGTGTCTTGTAGTTCAACGACGGCTTGCCGGCCCTTGGCAAGTATTCCCAACAAATATGTCCCGTCTGAACTTCCAGGCTCAAATCTAAAAACTGCCGCTTGTTACCGGCCGTGATCTCTGTGGTGAATTGCAGACCTTGAGCAATTTCTTTAAGCACTTTCAGAACATCAGTCATATGTCTAGAAAAGTTAGTTTTATCAACAAAGATTAAGAAGTCGTCAACGTAACGGAAAATCCGCGACGCTCTCCCTGTCAAGTTTGCTTGAATACCCCGATCTACGAAGGATAAAAAAGAAAGGTCATTAATAGCCAGGGAAGCCAAATGCTTCTGTAGGTACCCGGAGTCTCGATATTGCCAAGTACCGTTCTCCGTCACAATCTCACGAAATGGCAAGTCTACTTTATGTGTCTTGACAGAGAAAAAAACTTTTAAACAAAGGCCTTTCGCTTTTTTCACTTCTGCCCATAGTCGGTCGAGGTTCAGTTCTTCAAATAAACGCAGGGCCGAGGTTTTTACTTGCTCCGGTTTATCTCGGATCGGAACAAAGTTCTGGACAGCTAGCATCGCCTTAGCCGAGAACATTGTTTCAGGCAGGACCATAAAACAGCCCTCCTTATCTGCTGTCAGTAGTCTCAACTGGTTCGATACTAGAAACTTAACCAATGAGTCATACCCCTGCCTATATTTGTAATCATTTGTTCTCCAGACCAAAGTAGCAGCACAATCATCAATACACTTCGGTCGGTAGTCATCGTGCACAAGACGCGAAATTGACGGGGCGAGTGTCACCTTTTCCTCTATAGCCAGGTGCGGCTGGTGTGAGAACTTGGTCCCATTCGTAGAAGGTCCACGTGCTGTTTTTGAATTTGCGTATCCCCTAGCCTAGGATGATTACTTTTCCGGTGGGCGACGATGTCTTCTTTCTTTTTGGTAGTTGGGGTCGTAAATGTCTCCATAGAAACTCTGTGTACTTATCAGTCGTTGCGCTCCAGTCCCGGAAGGCCCGTTGGTGCCGTGGGAAGTCACCACCAAACTCACAAGCCACCCGAAGGCGGTCTTTGAAGAATCGCCTTTGGTGCCACCATTGCGACGCAAGGATTTTGCACATACGGCGGGCATGTCCCTTGGATGGCTGTAGAAACCCGCACATAACCTGAAGAACTTCACTTTTCCTCAACCCTGTCTGGATGACCAGGCCCTGCTGGCTTCATTAATAGCTCTGTGTGTGTGCAATGCTCGTGTGGCTTCGTGGTATGCGAGGGAAGGTCTATGCCCGCCAGTTCTTTAGGTGATGTGCGGGTTTCTACAACCATCCAAGGGACATGCCCGCCGTATGTGCAAAATCCTTGCGTCGCAATGGTGGCACCAAAGGCGATTCTTCAAAGACCGCCTTCGGGTGGCTTGTGAGTTTGATGGTGACTTCCCACGGCACCAACGGGTCTTCCGGGACTGGGGCGCAACTACTGATAAGTACACGAAGTTTCTATGGAGAATTTACGAGCACAACTACCAAAAAGAAAGAAGAGATCGTCGCCCACCGGAAAAGTAATCATCCTATGGGATACGCAAATTCCAAAGCAGCACGTGGACCTTCTACGAATGGGACCAAAGTTCTAAGTCGAGCCGCACCTGCGTAAAGAGGAAAAGGTGACACTCGCCCGGTCAATTTCGCGTCTTGTGCACGATGTCTACAGACCGAAGTGTATTGATGATTGTGCTGCTATTTTGGCCAGGCCAACAAATGATTACAAATATAGGCAGGGGTACAACTCGTTGGTTAAGTTTCTAGTATCGAACCAGTTGAGACTACTGACAGCAGATATTGAGGGCTGTTTTGTGGTCCTGCCTGAAACAATGCTCTCGGCTAAGGCGATGCTAGCTGTCCAGAAGAACTTCGTTCCGATCCGGGATAAACCGGAGCAAGCAAAAACCGCGGCCCTGCGTTTAATTGAATAACTGAACATCGACCGACTCAGAGCAGGAGAGAAAAAAGCGAAAGGCCTTTGTTTAAAAGTTATTTTCTCTGTCAAGACACATAAAGTAGACTTGCCATTTTGTGCGATTGTGACGGAGAAGGGTACTTTGCAATATGAAGTCTCCGGGTACCTACAGAAGCACTTGGCTTCCCTGGCTATTAATGACCTTTTTAGAGTTTGCAACTCTGAGAGCATCGTAAAATTTCTTCAGCATGATAATCCAGGGTCTTGTAATGTATTTAGTGTCGATGTTGTTGATTTGTTTTACTCTCTCCCTCTCTATGAAATGATGAGTGTGGTGGAAAAATGTATCACAGCAGACAACGATAAAGAAGAATATATAAGGGCTTGTGGCATATCAGTCGCTAGTTTCCTTGAATTACTGTCATTTTACCTAAAAGCTACATTCATTGAATGGGAAGGTAAACTTTTCACGCAAAAAAGCGGGTGTTTGCATTGGTTCCAGGGTGGCACCGGTTTTAAGTGACATCTTTTTATCCTTCGTAGATCGGGGTATTCAAGCAAACTTGGCCGGGATAGCGTTGCGGATTTTCCGTTACGTTGACGACTTCTTAATCTTTGTTGATAAAACTACCTTTTCTAGACATATGACTGATGTTCTGAAAGTGTTTAAAGAAAATGCTCAAGGTCTGCAGTTCACCACAGAGATCACGGCCGGTAACAAGCTGCAGTTTTTAGATTTGAGCCTGGAAGTTCAGAGGGGACATATTTGTTGGGAATACTTGCCTAGGGCCGACAAGCCGTTGTTGAACTACAAGCCACATCATTCTAAAACAGTAAAAACCGGAATTGTTGTCTAATCGTTGTTTTCTGCTTTGTCCAAATCCTGTGATAATTTGATTAATAAGAGCTTCAAGGAACAGGCTAAAAAATTAAGAGAAGCAGGTTACCCGAATAATGTCATCTTGTTCGGCTGCAGCAAGATAGTCAAAAAACTTACGACTTCGGCTGCTGTGCCTGGGTCAGACAGAGTGAAGGAAAGGAATAAGGTTGCAGTTCTCCCGTATGTACACCGCCTTTCGCATAACGTGACAAAAGTGGCGAACAGGTATAAAATAGGGGTTGTCTTTTCAGCTCCTAAAGGACTTAAAAGGTTGTGTGCTATGGTGGAAAGACAGGCTGAAAAACAAAATGAACCCCAAAGTACCTGTGGAATTAAGCATAAAACAAAGTACGTTCCGTGCTCTGAAGGAGTTGTTTATAAAATACTTTTTTCCTGCGGACAAGTATACATTGGCCAAACAGGTCGTTGTATTGCCGCCAATATTTGCAGTGTTTGTTCGTTTTTCAAATCTGCCGCGACACCACCTTATCGCTTAGTTTGCGACGCAAGACGCGACTAGATTTATCTCGATTGATCGCAGCCAGGCAAAGCTGATTCTACGTTGTTCCGGAATGTTCTAGTAACTTTGCGCCCTTTATCTCGAATGTTCGCTATCAGCTTTAAATTGAGCACGGCCGACAGCGGCGGGCATTCTGTTCGACGACCGCCGAGCACGCTTGTCGCTTCGCCGCCGCCGAGTGATTCAGTCCATTTTGGGTGCAAGTCAGCCCAATAAACAGTTCTTTTAGAAGATCCTTTCGTCCGTCTTCATCGCTGCTTCGACTGCCGTCACCACTACGTGACATCTGGTGGAGGTGCGGGGTAGCCTTCCATGTTCCGGACGCCCCCTTCAAGTCGTGAAGCCAGCCCTGAGCGCTTCGCACCCGAGGACGAGCCAGCAGCTCAGCGCGCCAGCCGACGTCTCCAGGGGGAGGAGCCTGAGTTCGGGAAACTGCTGGACCGCACAAGACAGCGAAAAGACGCGGCTACGAGCACCGCAACCTCGCCGAAGATGTCGACACCGATCATACTGCAGCAGCCGCGGGTGCCGCCAACTTTCAATGGATCCCTAGGCGAAGACCCTGAAAAATGGTTGGATCAATTTGAGCGCGTGGCGTCATTCAACAAGTGGGATGATGCGGCAAAGATTGGACACGTTTTTTTCTCATTGGATGGCTCCGCACGCACGTGGTACGAAAACTACGAGTCGTCCCTTACGACATGGGAGCTATTCAAGAGAGAACTATTGAAGGTATTTACCAGTGTCGTGAGGAAAGAAAGAGCCGAACGACTCCTCGAGTCCAGGATCCAGCTTCCGAATGAGCCCGCCCGCAGCTACGTCGAGGAGATGAAGCGCCTATTTCGCCGCGCCGATCCCGGGATGACCGAGGAAAAGAAAGTTCAGTTCTTAATGCGCGGCGTAAAAGAACAACTCTTTGGCAGCCTCGTCCGTCAGCCGCCAAAAACGGTCGAGGAATTCATGCAGGAAGCCTGCACGATTGAGAAGACCCTCGACGTCCGAGCTCGGCAGTACAACCGCCCTTCCTCTGCCTATGCAATCCGTTCGGACACGCCGGCCACCACCAGCGACAGCTTGCGGGACGTTATCCGCGAAATCGTCCGAGAGGAGCTACGCCGATTACTGCCATCCTCCCCACAGCCACAAGCATCGACTCTGATGGACGTGGTACGGGAAGAAGTGCAACAGGCACTTGGCACCCCGACGGCCACAGAACCCCAGGCCATGACCTACGCCGCTGCAGTAAGGACTGCTCAGCCCCAACGACAACCCCCACGTCCTCCTCGAGATGAGCCACTTGGTCCACAACGCCGCCTCCCAGCCCCCGCCCGCCCAGCCTATGACCGACCCTCAAGCCCCAGGAAATGCGACGCCTGGAGGACTTCCGACAACCGGCCGTTGTGCTTCCATTGCGGTGAGGCCGGCCATATTCTTCGTCACTGCCCGTACCGACGTATCGGTCTTCGAGGATTTGCCGTTAACGCCCCACGACCACGCTTCGGACAACGTCCGCACGAAATCGACGAGTACCTGCGTCGAGAAGAGTACACGCCGAACCGCTTTTCGCGCTCACCATCGCCGTCAACCTCGCGCTTTGCGTCGCCACGCCGCAGCTACGCAGCCGCGGTACGAGGAAGGTCGCCCAGCCCCCGTAGGGGAAACTAAAGGCAGCAACCTCTGGAGGTGAGGTTGCTCACGAGCTAAACGCCGAAGATCCTCCACCGACCACGCCCCATGAAGACGCTGCACCCGCGACGCCGCATGAAGAACCGACACTCGCTGCACCGACGCCGCACACAATGAGAACCTCGACCACGACGCAAGCTACCTTGCAATCGACGCCGCCACCCAGAGGAGCTTCGACCACACGCCCAACCCGTGACTCGCATACGCGACGAAGCCGTGACCCGACGCCGAGAGCGACATGCAATGCAAGAGCCAGGACCTCCGACCTAGAAGTGACTATCGACGGCCGGAAAGTTACCGCTCTAGTCGACACAGGAGCCGATTACTCGGTGATGAATGGAACATTCGCTGCGCAGCTCAGAAAAGTCACAACGGCTTGGGACGGCCCACAAATTCGCACCGCTGGGGGCCACCTCATTACGCCATCAGGACAATGCACAGCGCGAGTGACTGTCAAAGGACATACCTATCCTGCGACCTTTGTTGTGCTACCGCAATGCTCCCGCGAAGTGATCTTGGGTATGGATTTCCTTAATGAGCATCAGGCGATCATCGACCTGCGATCCAAGCTGATCACGCTTTCGACGGACGAAGCCATCGCTTCGATGAAAACTCGGGAAAATCACGTTGCCCTAAGTGTCCTGGAGGAAGAAGTGAGCGTCCCACCCCGTTCAAGCGTTATCGTGACCGTAGGCGCCACGAAAGCCATAAACACTGAAGCCATCATCGAGGGGAACATGCAGTTGCTACTAGACAGAGGAATCAGCATCGCAAGAGGCATCGCACATTTCCGCAATGGCCAGGCCGAAGTACTGCTGACTAACTTCAGCGAAGAATACCGGCATATTAACAGAGGAACGACGATTGCTTTCTACGACGAAATATCTGACGTACGAGATTCCTTCGCCCTCTCCGACCCCTCCGCAGAAGATCCGCCTGACCAAGAGAACTCGCCCACTTTCGACATCAACCCAGACCTGCACCGGAACAAACAAGACCAGATCCGCAATCTGCTTCAAAACTACAGTGAGTGCTTTTCGACATCGCCGAAGGTGCGGCAGACGCCAATTGCCAAGCATCGCATTATAACGGATCAACACGTCCGACCTCTCCTTCAAAGCCCCTACCGTGTGTCTCCGCGAGAACGACAAGCCATCCGGGACCAAGTCGAAGAAATGCTTCGCGACGACGTCATCCAGCCTTCAAACAGCCCATGGGCGGCACCGGTTGTTCTAGTGAGAAAGAAAGACGGCGCACTTCGATTCTGCGTGGATTACCGCCGCTTGAACAACATAACAAAGAAGGACGTCTACCCCCTCCCCCGCATCGACGACACACTGGACCGCCTCTGCAACGCCAAATATTTCTCATCGATGGACCTCAAGAGCGGCTACTGGCAAATTGAGGTCGACGAAAGAGATCGCGAGAAGACAGCATTCATAACTCCGGATGGCCTGTTTGAGTTCAAGGTGATGCCATTTGGTCTCTGTTCCGCACCAGCGACGTTTCAGCGAGTAATGGATACAGTACTGGCAGGCCTGAAGTGGAAAATTTGTCTGGTATATTTAGATGACGTCGTTGTCTTCGCCTCGAACTTTGAAGAGCACCTCAAAAGACTTCGAACAGTACTAGACGCCATCAAGTCGTCTGGCCTAACCTTGAAAGCAGAGAAATGCCACTTTGCCTACGAAGAGCTGCTGTTTCTAGGCCACATCGTTAGCAAGGAAGGAGTACGCCCAGACCCGCAGAAAACAGCCGCTATTGAACAGTTTCAACCGCCGGCCGATAAGAAAGCAGTGCGCAGATTTCTCGGACTATGCGCATATTACCGACGATTTGTGAAAAACTTTTCGCGCATCGCCGAGCCCCTAACCCAACTGACGAAGGCAGACGTGCCGTTTAAATGGGAAGCGCCGCAAGCAGAAGCCTTCAAAGAACTTCAGCGTCGTTTACAGTCCCCACCGATCCTTGCGCATTTTGATGAAAACGCCGATACTGAAGTTCATACCGACGCAAGCAGCGTGGGACTAGGCGCCGTTCTCGTTCAAAAAAGTGACGGGCTCGAGAAGGTCATCGCATACGCTAGCCGTTCCCTTTCTAAGGCCGAGGCTAACTATTCGACCACTGAGAAGGAGTGCCTTGCCATCATCTGGGCTACGTCGAAATTCCGCCCCTACCTCTACGGACGGCCGTTCAAGGTGGTCAGCGACCACCACGCGCTCTGCTGGCTTGCCAATTTGAAGGATCCCTCTGGCCGACTCGCTCGATGGAGTCTGCGTCTCCAGGAGTTTGACGTCACCGTCGTTTACAAGTCCGGACGCAAGCACACTGACGCCGATTGCCTCTCACGAGCCCCTGTAGATGCACCGCCGCTGGACGACGATGAGGACGCCTTCCTGGGACCCATCAGCGCAAGCTCTTTTGCTCAGCAGCAACGCTCGGACCCCAACCTAAAGGGCCTCATCGAGTACCTGGAAGGCAAGGTTTCTTCACCCCCCGCTTCATTCAAGCGAGGACTGTCTTCTTTCTGTGTGCAGAATGAGGTCCTTGTGAAGAAGAACTTTACAGCGAACAAAACAGCCTACGTCCTTGTTGTACCTACTTGTCTCCGCGAAGAAGTTCTACAGGCTTCACACGACGAGCCGACAGCTGGACATCTCGGGTTTACTCGTACCCTCCGCCGCATTCAAGACAAGTATTACTGGCCCCGACTGTCTGCCGATGTCGCACACTATGTGAAAACATGCCGAGATTGTCAGCGACGAAAGACTCCTCCCACACGACCAGCAGGATTTCTGAACCCCATTGAACCTCCCTCAAGACCCTTTCAGCAGATTGGCATGGACTTGCTTGGCCCTTTTCCAACGTCAACATCTGGAAATAAGTGGATCATCATAGCGACCGACTACCTGACCCGCTACGCCGAGGCGAAAGCCCTACCGAACGGAACAGCAGCAGAAGTGGCCAAATTTTTCGTGGAGTGCATTCTTCTTCGACACGGCGCCCCCGATGTGCTCATCACGGACAGAGGAACAGCATTTACGGCGGAACTCACGCAAGCCATCCTGCGCTACAGCCAAACCAGCCACCGGAGGACAACTGCATACCATCCGCAGACCAACGGACTGACCGAGCGCCTGAACAAAACCATCGCCGATATGCTCGCTATGTATGTCGATGCCGAACATAAAACCTGGGATGTCATCCTGCCTTACGTCGTCTTCGCCTACAACACCGCAGTGCAGGAGACCACCCAGATGACGCCTTTTAGGCTCGTCCATGGCAGGGATGCCACGACCACGCTAGACGCCATGCTGCCCAACATTACAGAAGAAGAGAACGTCGACGTTGCCGCCTACCTTCAACGCGCAGAAGAAGCTCGAAGGCTTGCCCGATTACGGATCAAAGATCAGCAGCGGTCCGACGCCAGACGCTACAACCTACGAAGACGCAACGCGGAATACAAGCCAGGAGACCAAGTCTGGGTGTGGACGCCCATTCGCCGCCGTGGATTGAGTGAAAAGCTTTTGCGCCGCTATTTCGGCCCGTACAAGGTTGTTCGTCGGCTGGGTGAACTGGATTATGAAGTCATCCCTGACGCAATGACTGCATCCCAGCGACGCCGCGTACGACCAGAAGTTGTCCATGTAGTCCGTCTGAAGCCGTATTATGCGCGCTAAAGGCCGCTGCATTTCCATGCTCTATTTTCGCAAGATCCGTTTTTTTCCCTTACTAGTCGCATTATTTGTTTTAATGCATCGGGTCGATGCTTCTTTGAGAGGGGAGTAATGCCGCCAATATTTGCAGTGTTTGTTCGTTTTTCAAATCTGCTGCGACACCACCTTATCGCTTAGTTTGCGACGCAAGACGCGACTAGATTTATCTCGATTGATCGCAGCCAGGCAAAGCTGATTCTACGTTGTTCCGGAATGTTCTAGTAACTTTGCGCCCTTTATCTCGAATGTTCGCTATCAGCTTTAAATTGAGCACGGCCGACAGCGGCGGGCATTCTGTTCGACGACCGCCGAGCACGCTTGTCGCTTCGCCGCCGCCGAGTGATTCAGTCCATTTTGGGTGCAAGTCAGCCCAATAAACAGTTCTTTTAGAAGATCCTTTCGTCCGTCTTCATCGCTGCTTCGACTGCCGTCACCACTACGTGACAGTATTAACACGCGCCTAACTGATCATGATAGTACATTGGGGGCTAATAAACCTGCTAATCTAGTCGATCATGTTAGAGACTGCAAATCTTGCATCCCTACTTTTCATCACAGTGATGTATTGTACAGTCACCAAACGCAGTTAACTAGGGAGATTATGGAGGCTTTCTACATAAAGAAAAAAAAACTATATTGTGCGTTAGCAGCCCGTCGGATTGCCTGCATGACAGTAAAGTTCGTTTCGTCTATTCCACGTAGCTACATGTTTGTTTGCTTTGTTATCTTGTTTGTTTTCGCTCTTTGTATTCCTTGCTTCCTGTGAATAAACCTTCAGTTGGGAGTTAGCGCTGGTCCTCTTGTTTTCTTTCCTTGTCCTCGTCTTTTGCGCTATTGTCGCTTGAGTATGTATCCCGCCCGTCTTGCCATCGTGTTGAGACAAGTATTGCAACTAGAGCACTATCCGGAAGAGTTCGTGCTTAGCAGGTTAAGCACGTTTCAGAAATCGCGAGCTCCCAATACTGGAATACGGAATATGGACGCCGCTTTGGTTGCAATGACGGTGACTGCCTGGAGATTTGCTGAACAATAGCCAACAAGTTAAAGCACTAACTATAAGGGATTTATTGTTGCTACTTTTGTCCACGCAGGTTTCTCCAAAGTTCCAAGAGTGCGTTGACAACGTAACCATTGGGAGCTTCTACAAATTCATGACCGTAAGTATTGCTTCTGGTTACCACGCAAACAACTTTGCATGTGCTGCAGATGTCGGCATTCATTCACATTGCGTGGGCAACGGTCTTGATCTCAACCTATCCCCATTTTCCTTCAAACACATGCAGGGTTTGCAATGCATCCTGAGGCTCGCGAATGCAGTAAGTACTTCGACCGACTCTCTTTGTTATGAATCCCGTCGTAGATGATGAGAAGAGCTCCAAACAGCGCAAATGCTTGTGCGTACTTGTCCTCTCTGGAAGTAGTCGCCGCGAGAAAGACAGTGATCGCAGTAAGATGTGCGTATGGCTGGTCCTTCGAGAGATCTTACCCATAAACCAGCTTTAGGGAGCATGCACTGACGTCCTAGTGGCCGCCATTTTGTGTTGTATGTGGCACGGCGTAAGGCTGCCGGCATATACCGTGTGTTACAGGGTAGACGAAGTAATTCTCAAAAATGGGAGTTTTGATTTAAAAATATGGCTTTTGCTGCATGGTACTGCCATTCTTGGCGGACACCAGAAAACAGGTGAATGATTTTAACTAGTAAGATGGTTAACTAATTTCTAATAATTAACTCCCTAAGTATTAGAGTTAGGCTCCTGGTTGCAATTAAAGATTTGTAGCCGTTCGTTAGTAACCGTCATATCAGTTTTTTAGAATTTCGAAAACGTCATTACCCTCGCCGCTGGGACACGACAAAACCTCGGCTCGGCGAAAATACATGCGCTTTCGAAAGCATGCAGGCAAAGCAACCCCTCCAGTGCACGTAACCAGTCGAAATAGCCAAATTTTGTCGAGCCACAGCGGCAAGGGTAATCGCATTTTTGAAATTCTAAAGACTGGTATCGCGGCTACTAACGACCGGCTACATATCTCTAAATGCAACCACGCGTTTAACTCTGATAGCTAAAAAGCAAGTTATTAGAAATTAGTTAACCAGCTTACTAGTTAAGATGATTCACCGGTTTTCTGGCGTGCGTCAACGCTGGCAATACCACGCCGCGAAAGCCATATTGTTGCATTCGAAATCCTACTTTTGAAAATTACTTAGTCCTCCCTGTAACACCCGGTATAATCAGCTTAATTACCACCACTTGCTCCGGCTTGCACTGCTGAAGGTGCGCGGTGCACCATAAAATGGCGTCTGGGACGTCACGTGAGCACCTCCTACATGTTGCTGTCCTGAGAATCCGCGAGAAAGTTGTGTGCACCGTGGACGCGTAATGAGGCGCCTTTCACGTACCACAGATTCGGCCGGATCGCTTTGTCGACACCGCGCTGCTGTTCTCAGCAGTGGGGGACTTCAAGGGTACGCGGTTCGAGCTTGCAGTCGACAAGTGCGCCTCTCCGCCCATGCTGGTACGTGCACTGGCCGCCATCTTTTACGACGAGCTGCTGCGTGGGAACAAGGAGGGGAATGATGGGAAAGGGGCAGCTGGTGCTATGTATCGCTCTGGCGGATCTCGACCGATGCCTTTCTTGGGGAATGTGACGCGCGCACAGGAAAGTAGGAACGAAAAATGATGACTGTGTGCAAGAGCGACATGAATATAAAGTACTGCTTCCAGTGAAGCAGTCGTGCGCGAATGTCAGCGAAGGTAGAGCGCCCGAAACGCAGCTTGAAGTTAAAATCTTGAGCTATCAAATGCTGGGCGCTGTGTGTTCGCGCTTTAAGTGTGATGGAAAAGCGAGCAGCTTTCTAGAACTATAGTATACAATGAGCGCTTTGTTTTTGCAATCCCATGTGTAGGGTAGCTGACCCGGTAGTGCCTAGTTAAATTTACTGCCTTTTTATTATTTTCTCTCTCCGTTATTGTAATAGTGGACGGAAGTTTCGACGCCCAGGCGAAAAAAAAACGACAGAACCATGTCAAAAATAAGACAAAATGTGTTTTCGTTTCGTTGTAACGATAGATCTTTCTGTTGTTTAGCAGTATTTTTGTGTAGCAATGTAGTTTTTCCGGCAGTACTTTTCTCTAGTCTGTAGTTCTGTAGTACTTGTCTATACTAACTACACAGAGTTATGTTATTACATTAAAATTTGTGCTGTTAAGTTCATGGGGAAAAACATTAAAATCTGTGGCGACAACAGAAAATTTTCTGGGGCCGTGTTCCGTAACCTGTACATTATCCATTTGTCTATTTGGTCCTCTGCTGTCATTGGGCACTGAGATATAGCCGCGGTTTTCAAGCGCCTGTGGGCAGTAAACCGACCATTGGGTCGTTGGCGACCCCTCCCCTGCTGTTGACAGAGCGCTGCGATGCACCTCACCAGTGGCGGCCATTGGCTGGCTGCACATCGCAGCCAATGGTGATGTCCGGTCGTCGACCACCCTATACGGTCGGGTTGCTTCCCACAGACGCTTGAAAGCGGCGGGTATATATGATTGACCAGCGACAAAGGACCAAACTCACAATGGACAGTTACAGAATGCGACGAATTTTGGGTTTTTCGACTGAGCGGTAAAATTAGACAGGTGTTCATGAAAATTCGCGCATGTAATGTTTAAACCGACATTCGTAAGAATGAAGTTTGGTTTCCTGCAAAGGTTTTCACTGCGTCATAGAATCGTTGTTGACAGCACCCCGGCGTCACTACGTTACTTGGTTCACTTGACTTTGCCCGAGATCGCTGAGGCTCGCCAGTACCGCCAGGTGTCGCAGATATAATGATTTATAGTGATGTAAGATTCATTAGCGCGCCAGAATTCCACGTTAGATCTCTTTTTCAAAGCGCTGCCCACCTCTGCACCTTTTTTTATCGCGTATTTTTAGTGGATAGTCTGTTCGTTTTCTGCATGTTTTGTGCTAATCTTCCACTAAATTCTGGGTGTAGGCCAACGCATCGCTCATATTTAGTTCTCTTTTTTTTGTTTTGTATTCTTCACTCTCTAGGCAATCAAGTTCACCACCTGCCTGTTCACTCGATTTCAGGAGGTGAGTAAGCTATACTCTGTTTTTTTCCGAACTAAATGTGACGCAGTTGAGCAGCGTTGGTCGCATATTTGCGTGAAAACTTTGTGCTCAGCCCGAGCTCTTTTATCCTACTAGTTACAGAACTCCTAAACAAATCCTAGCATCTTCTCCAGTCAGTGTCTAGGTAATTTAAGTTACTACAAAAGTACCTAGAGTTGCACGTTTGTTTCTCCTGGTCCGCTCGCGCCTCTGCTGGCCAAACGCGATCACATGTTTGAAAAGCATCCATGAATCGCGGAGAAGCCAATTCCTTTACATCGTGTAGCACCAGACATTTGCTGACAGTAAATTCGTACACCTACTGTTCTAGTGCCTAGCGCCGTTCATTCTTTAGTACCAGAGCACATGTTCACAGAAAACGATGTTTTCGTATCGATAACACGCATTTTTATCGCAAGTGTTCGCTAATTGTTAACAAGAAAGCCAAAGAAGAAAAACATTTGTGCTTCGTGGCGTTTACAACTGATGGCGACGCCCACCCACATGGCGAGCATTTCGTTCGTAATTCATTGAGGTAGGCCTCGGTGCCGCCGATGCATTACTAGCAAGCTGTGACATTGAATGCAACACTAATTTAGCTAAAATAGAACAAGTTATGCTACCAGATACCAGCGCATTGCGCCTGCACTTGCTCTATCCACTACACGAAGTCCGCCTTCTACTTGCAAGAGTTGCGGCTGTCCCTAGTAATTTCGACGCTTTCAGCGGCAACTCGGCAGACCTACGCCATCTACGCTCAACTCTAGGTACTTAAACAGTGACTCTAGAGGTAAGCAGATGCAAGCGCTGCCTATGATGCGGACAGTGAGCTATTAGTAGACTTGTGACGGCAGGTGGCGCCGTGCAAATGGCTCTTCTGCAAAAAGCGATTGGAGGATTGGTGGCTCAAAAGCAGAGAGGTGACACAAGTTTTAAAGATTAGGAAGACGTATTTTAAAGAAAATGGCGAATTTTATTAACAACTTAGAGCAGAGTTAAATAAAAATGAAGGAAAAAAATAACTGAGCATGGTGGCAACTGCCACTGCCCCGTTTCAAAGGGGACGCTCCTACCTTCCATCCATCCATCCTTCTGAAAGCCTCAAGCGGCGTGACAGTCAGGTAGCCTCCGAGTATTGGATACGTCAGGGCATTGGGTGTGGATGGTCTCGATTCATTGGTGTAAGAGGAGTTCCGCTACTGCATAATGAAAGAGCTTTGGTCAACAGCGACAATACCAAATTGGCTACAAAATGACTCGCATGCAAAGAAATTACGGCATGCTACCATAAAAGACGTCCTCTCTAAGTGCCCATAAGGTAGAATACTTCTGTTGCTATGTTACTCTGCAATACACTGACCTCAGCTGCTGATTGTCTCTCTGTTCGCAGGTTTGCAAAACGAGAGTGAAGAAACCAGGATAGTGTTTCCTGAAGATGGCTGTCGCGTGCGTTGCATTCTTCGACGCATGCTGTTGGAAGCAAGGATGGAAGATGCAGGGTACGATCTTCGTCAAGAAAGACGCTGGGCATCGCAGGACGGCGGGGAGGATGTCACTCAGCACCGAAGATGTTTGCAGTGTGTAGGCATCGCTTGCGACCATCGCATAGATGTTGGAATCTGGATGCCTTTTTTTGTTATCGAAAGAAAGTATCAAAAAGAAACAGGCAGTAGTGCTGTCTTTGCACCCAACGTCGCGCCTTGTAGTGCACACGGCACGTAAGAATCGCTTGTCTCACTAGTTGTGTAGGGCTCGTAGATGTGACATAGTCTTCTGAGCACTATTACACGAGAAGTTGATGATAGTCGTGATGTTTGGAGTGTTGTTAGTGACCCGGAGGGTAGCGTACGGACAGAGGGAAGAGCTAGTTAGCCGCATCGCGCAGATGAATAAAATGATCTCCACTCCAAAGGACAG
Source organism: Amblyomma americanum (assembly GCF_052857255.1). Taxonomy (NCBI): domain Eukaryota; kingdom Metazoa; phylum Arthropoda; class Arachnida; order Ixodida; family Ixodidae; genus Amblyomma; species Amblyomma americanum. The sequence continues at coordinate 68,447,925 of NC_135503.1, read as the reverse complement.
TGTGCGTAAAAGCCATTGCGGCCGCGAATAATTTATTTAGGGCAATAAACTCGCTGCTATGTTCACATTTCCTCCTTCTGATTTTAGCCTCAGAAGTCTTTCTTAAGGTTAGGTCTCATGGGCGTTCGTCTGCGCTCAGTTTATCACATTTTAGTACGCTGCGTCAAGACCCACTGTAAAACATTAAATTTGTAGCTTAGTGATTAAATTACAAAATTTCAGTGATATGGGCAAAGTATGGCACGAAGGTGGCTGGCGTCACCGCGACTTCACACTGCAGTATATACAGAGGGCGTTGACAGAGGCACAGCTTATAACGATCAGGAGCTGCTAAAGCGAGGGGGCTTATAGCCCATCTGAACCACTGACATAACTATCTCGATGTTTCGTAGTTAGGCCTCCGTGTTGTGTTGTGGGTTGCAGCAACTTTGAAAAAGCACAACAGAATTACTAAAACATTTTTGTGAATGCAACTCCATTGTCACATCGGCACGTAACAGAGGCTATACTGCCGGAGCACGGACAGGCTGGAACTAGCCTTCACGCTGAAGTGGTGCAAAAGCAAACTAATCTCTGGAAAGCGATAGTGGTTGCGCAAAAATGTATGCAGTGTGAAAAATTAATTCGGTTTTATTACTCACACCGGACTCCTTTTCTCTCCTTGGTGCGACTATTATATGTTATATTAGCTCTTCTACGCAATGTTTTGTTTTGGTGTTTAATCAACGGCTGAACTTGTTTTTGCAGTGAGCAGCTGAAACTAAATGCTAACTACTTTTTGTGGTGTTGGCGGTCACTTATTATTCTGTACGTATGTTCCTCCGCATTTTCTGTATCGTCTGCACAGTGCGAGGTAATACGATTGTTTGTTATCGTAGAGGATGTATGTGTACTTTTAAAACCAGCCTTATATAGGACGTTTAAGTTATTTCGCATAACATCATTTATACTTTTCCTGCAATGTATGCTTTCATTACTTCCACCAAGTTTATTGCATCTACTTGTACGCGCATACACATTACTTTCAGTTATGTCTCTGAAATGGACGCACGTGTGTACAGGGTACATTGTACCGTGCCGTTATGGATATTCCAGCGGCATCCTGCGCCTGAAAGGAGGCGAGCATTTGCAGCTCCGTACGAAAGGCTTTAGATGCCATATGATGTTTATTGAAATAGTATCTCTCACTTCTCTTGAGCAATACCGGGCACAAGATGGCGCCAGCTGCGCTTGTGTGCCTTCACGACTTTTGCAGTGCCTTGTAACTGATGTGATGGCAGTCTTGTGCCTCGCTGTAGAACGCCCGTTACCGTCTCTAGCAATTAGTCCGTCATGTCGCAAGAATGATTATTTTCTGGTACTTTGTTTTGGTTTGTGCAAAATGCAGCGCGGCGCTTGCAAATTGACAAAATTATAAGCAGTGCAACACAGGCGGCAAAAATAGCGCCTAGACGATATTGTAGCTGCGGGGTGAATTTAACATATCTATGGCAGCGCCATGAATCGTACTCAAGGGCAGATTGTTTTTGAGTGAGGGGTTCTCCGTGAAGAACTTCAGCACGTTGACGTTTGCTGCTTTGCCAGCAATAGCCTGAATATACATAGTGATGCGGTCAGAGCTTGTTTGGCGTGAGAGCGAAAGCGTTGAAATGAACGTTAGAAATAAATGCTGCTTGTCCCAAATCGTCTCCTTTATTTAATCGTGATACACAAGTCCTGGCCCAGCTGCACAAAGCGATGCTGAGTGCTATTTTTCCGTTAAACTTGAGCGGCGAAAGGGTTCCAGGGCTTTGCTCGTGCGCTACCGCCGTGAGCTTCCGGATGTGCCACGTAATATTCACGTGCTCTCGCGTGGCGTTATCCTGCTAGTCCTTTGCTTCCCCTTGGGAGCCGCTACTCTGTTGAAGGGTTAAGTCGCTGCCGTATTAATAGTGCATGCAGATTCAACACACACTCTAAACGCGAAGATGTCTATATGAGACTAAAAAGGAAGTAATCTGTCCTCTAACGCACTTCATTATATAAAAGCGCGTGTACTAAAAGACAGTTTACTCCCTTTTTACTCCTTTCTGTTTAGAGTGTACATAGCTCTTCCGCATGATCTGTTTTCACCACGGTAGGAGGGATGGTTGCGAGGGAAGGGAGAACACTTTGAATGGCTTACTCAAGGTGAATACTTGGGCCGGTAACTATAACGATTCCTGGTTTTAAACAATTTAGCATGAAACACAGGGACACTGAACGCGCAACACAGGACAGGCACCAACTAGCATTAAGTTTGCTGTCAAGCCACCCGTATATGCGCAGTCTTCACGTGACCATGTCTTAAGGAAAGCAGACGCACAGGCTCCTTCGTACCTGACATCATTCCGAACCACACACAGAAAGAAAGGATCCCGTCCTTTACGATCAAGCTATACAAATTACGAACATGTACTGACTAGACGCACTACTAGACTATAACTACTATAACAACTCTGTTTAACCTAGAGCTCTATTATAACGCAGGAAATGGCCCTTGATCTATCTTGATGTGCTCGGACTCTGCAAAGACGTAAAGACATGCAATATTCGTACTTCTTGTGCGGACTAGATACTCTGGCTCACGTGTTCTCCGAGCAATCATTGGCCGTGACTGGATAACCAAGCAAGCGCAGTGGGACTCAGGCCACATGGGAGACCTTTCAACTGACCAGTATGCATGAGGTGTATAAGACGCAAAGGCTGCAGTCGCGCTATCACGCGTTTCCTACATACGCCTCGTGTTTACCGGTGATATGGTCGGACGTGTTATAACCTCGATTTCCCCTTTTCCTGTTAACGATTACCATTCTAATTAGATGCAACCATCGCACTGCAATCGCGCTGAACGTCAGGGTGGACAGTGTTCTGCATATCGCGGATGCTTCGAGCATAGGCAAGTCCGCCCTTACTGGAATTAAATCGCACTTCACTAGCCAAGCTCCGCATGCGCTGGGTCTCACCCCAGCATCACTAGGCAAGCTTTGCCTTTGCGGCTGGTGTCCGAGACTCATTTGCATGACAATATAGCCGGAACACACACTCCCAGAAATTGGGGTTTGCCAGCGCCACTCCTGCGCATGTCTGGTCGTTTCTTTTATACACTGGGGCTTGATTCTTGATGCGTCCCCTGGCGCCGCTTTCCCTGTCATATCTCGACGCGTCATCAGTGAATGGGCGGCTTCCTTCTAGCACCGGCAACTATCTGGAAAAGAAGAAAATAATAACCAATCCAGGAGGCTGGACAAATGCACTTGGCTTATGTTTCTCGAGGGGATTCATGCGCCCTGTCAGTCACGCCCCTGTAATCTGGCGGCGCACTCGACTTGATTGCCCCTGTTTGCGACACCACGTGTCACTGTTCAAGCCACAGTGGCCGAATCGGTGCATAGGCGGACGAACGCGAGAGGCATCCTGTGAATCGCAATGAGCTCGTTTTCGCTGGTGTACGTCTCATTTTGTCCGCCGACTGGGTTCGGAGAACCGAAACAGAGCAAAGCTGCAGAGGCCTTTCAGAATGGGGTGCGTAGGTCTTTCGGAGTGCTTGCTGCGTCGTAGCTATAGATGAGAGAAATAGCCGTTTATCTGGGGAGACTTTAGCATGGTTAGTAGCTGTATCGAATAGCGTTAGAGGGCCTGTGGGCCTTTTTCCAACAAGAAGTGAGTGTAGATCTATAAATTACTTTCGAAGATATCACATACCCAGACTTTACCAAAAACAGAACGTTGCTGAGAGAAAACTACGAAGATGAAACACGTCGATTGCGACTCGCCACGAGCTTTCCCGCACTTGTGTTGATGACGACTTCATCGCGAGGAAGCTGGCTGACCGCGTTTCATAAACTGGTAGCAGGATATCGTATATAGCGCACCACTAATGGCGTGTTGAAACAAGATAGTTTTTGATTTCAAGCGTCTTCTACAGGACGACGAATAATATAGTTATGAAAGTACATAGTCATTAAAACCACGGAAAATAAGCGGTGCGTCACTGGCGGGTTGTCCAACTGTGGCGTACCGTTTCGAGACGTCATGCTTCACGAACGAATCAGATCACAGTGACACGAAAAGCGATTTGTTTCCTTCGGTTGCTGACATCACGGCCAAAAATAACAAGGAGACAATATTTTGTGCCAAACAAACGCGGTAGTAGATGCGAAGGGCCCCCCTATATCCAGGTGCATTTGTCTGAGCAGAGTAGCCCCTAAGGTGGAATGCTCCGCGCAGCACTTATGCGGTGTAGAGTAATCAGTATAATCTATAGCCCCGTCCAAGTTGCTCAGAATGCACGAATGTTGTGCTCTGGAGGAAATTGGTTACACTTTCCACTATAGGATTGGTGATAGGGGTGTGGTTATGGGAATGTGAGAGGCGCAGTAATTGTCACAGTCACTGTGCACGCGTAAACAGCACTGTGATGGAAGAATGGATGAAGAGGGTGTTGAAAGGAAAGCGGGAATACGAATCACCGCAGTGGACGGCTCTGGATGAACTTGGGCCACCCGAATGGGGGTAGCCTTCTGTGGTACAAAGAAAACACTCTCCGTGCGATAGCCTACACTGAGCGGGACGGTGTTCGGAGCTTACAGCCGGTCTTTGCAACTCCGATGCGCTCTGTTCTCGTGCTAAATACAGGAGACATATACACGTACCTTAAAGACAGGTTTTTTTTTGTCGGTAACTAACGCGATGTGAAGCATGTGTGAGAGTACGTGCGTCCGTCTTCTACAGTTCCATACAGACGCCAGCTTCAGCGCGTCTTTTTTCGACGTACTATGAATCACTAGTTAATCTTCCGCGACCTAATCTGCTTAACATTAATCGGTACACTGAGGGCTGAATTATAAATTGCAAATAGCTAAAGGGAGCACGTGTTTGGGCAAAACGGTTGTACATCATTAAGCAAGGGACTGCGCAACAGAAGTATGGACGTGCTCAGGTATTAGAGGCTGTGAACGAGAAAATTAGTGGTACTGGCAACCTTTACACGCTGACAATTAAAGTTACTAATCATACCTATAAGTCATTAACAAATGGCAATATTCAGATCAATTATACGGGCGTAATGGCGATAACTTTACGCTTTTGAATCTCTCGGCACACTCATTGGTCTAGCGGTTTTGCGGTGAGCCAGGTGATTGGTTTTTATTCCAAATAACCGCTTGATTCAGAGGTGTATACATGACGTGGATACGACCGCGCTGCCGCCTGGCTGGAACAAGCTGTAGCACCGCAGAAATTGCGAGATTAATATGTTTGTGGTGTATGCATCTGCCAGACGGCCAAAGGGAATAGAGCTTAGAGCAGGTGCATCTCTTTGTTAGAACAATTCATAAAGCACTCAAGCGGAACGTTGCAGAGACCCCCGATGCAGAACGTGCACGTTTAGAAGCGAGTTCGATGTGCCCAGTTCATTCGGCCTGTTATTTAACTGAGTAAAAACGCTTCTGAGATTCACTATAAACATGCTGATGTGAAAGAATAAATTTTGCGATTTTTAACGTCCAGATGGTGGATGCAGTTCTCTTTTACATTTGGTTTTTTTACAAGTGATTGCGTTAATAAAGCCGATTCAATGCATTTATAAAATAACGCCCTTCATAAACACTATTTCAAAAATGTGAATTGAATAATTTCGTTCCTGAGTTGTTCTGCCTGATTTCATCGACATATACCTCGAAACTGTTGCTTTTCTCCAGGCAGCACCGCGTTGCCAGACCACAATCTCAAGAGACGAAGTGCGCTTGCTAAATCGGCATTAGACTTGTCCTGATTTGACCTAACTGTAGATTCAGCTTGTGGCAGTGTGCGAGTATCACGTCATTTCAAGACACTAGTAATAGCAAGCCAATCAAATGCGTCCACAGTTCTCTCAAGGACCATTTACTGACTATTAATAGCACTCTAGCTCAAATTAAGAGGAGATAAAAAGCAGTCTTTGATCATGACAGAGTACGTGAGCGAACAAAATTGCAGGGGACACTTAAGGTCTGCTTTAAGAGTATGACGCAATTGCTAATAGCTTAGTTCCCATATATACAATTGGTAATTCTCTACTTAACATTCATAGATCACTGGGAGTCCTCTACCACTCCTGGCGCAGTTGTGCAGTGGTTAAGTAATGTGCCACTGCCTTGAGACGGCGGGTGCTGCCCCCGATGGTCCTTTGCGATTCAGGCTGTTCTTCCCGAGCAACCTCTAGCGACCAATGATTATTTAACTACCACCTGTCACGGTGTGCAGTTCGCTCACAACGCGGTGGGCAGGTTGTGATGGCGTCACAATATTACTTGAGGTGGTCCACCTGCCTCATAGGTTCCTTCTCTGAAGCTTTTTTGTGGATTTTTTTGCTCAAGGTCAAAGATTCAACGATGCGACATGATCTCATTAACGCTGTCGCGTTAAAAAGGCAGTTAGTGATTGAAGGGAGCCAGATGGGGAGATGAAATCAGGGGTTGAATTGCGTAACGCTCTCAAACTGAATTAAGACATCCTCAGAACAGTCTCAAAGCCCCACTCCTATTGGTCAGCCTTCTCCACTGTCAGGGCGTGGTCAGGGCCGATCAATAGGAGCATGGCTTTCAGACTGTTTGGGATTGCCTTCAGATTAAGAGCATTAAGTAATGCGGTCCCAGCAGATGTGCTGCGATAGGGAGGCTGCTGTTGGTGCAGGGCTGGGTTATTTGGAGGTCAGACCTTATTACGTAGATTACGGCTGGCCGATGAGGATAGTGATCTTCAAACTGTGCATTCCATGTTCAGGACGCGGCATAAGCTGCGTGTGAATATTGACCCTGTCGCTTCCGAAATATCAGGTTGCAAATGTTTATTTATTTATTTATCATCATACCCACAACGCCATTGTCTGGCATTACAGGGGGGGGGGGGGGGGAGGGGGGTTGAAAAAGAAAAAGCGGAAAAGTACACAAATACCACCGCGTGCAGGTGGTTGCAAAAAAAATGCAACTCTGAGATAGCAAGAACACGGAATTATTTTACTTAAAAAATAAAGAAAGGAAAAAAATGGTCACAGCATGGAAGAAAATGAATCATTTGATAGTATAAACACTGCTTCCTCGGGCAGCTTGTTCCATTCCGAAATTGTTTTGGGGAAAAATGACATTTTAAAAAGATCAGTCCGGCATCTGCATTCTTTAACTTTAAGTGATTGATCTATCCGTAAAGACACATAATCAGGGTTGGCTCTATATTTGGTTCGGTCTATTCCGGTTCTTGAATGAAATATGTTATGAATTAATTTTAAACGCAGAACTTTCCTACGTTTTTGAAGTGTGTACCAACCCAAAGCTTTTTTAGTGCACGTTACACTGAAATATCGCGCATAGCTATTAAAAACGAAACGAACGGCCAAATTCTGAACATTTTCTAGGTTTCGAATGTCAAGTAAGGACTTCCTGTCCCAGACTGTGCAAGCGTACTCAAGTATGCTTCTAACATTTGTATTGTAGAGCAATTCTTTTGTCTTTAAAGGGAAAAGTTTTGCGTTACGTCGCAGGAAGCCCAAAACGCGGCAGGCTCTGTATCACAACGATACAGAGATGCCACTTAGATTACGAAGACATCAGATATCAAGGTCTGCTCTACACCACATGGACGGTGATGGCACACATGCACACAGAAGCAGTAATTTTTGGGAATATAGAGATTCAGAAATCGTATATTCTGTTTGAATATGAAACACCCTTTTTTCTTTGAAGCGAGGGGTGTCGGCGCGGTTGACGGGAAACTTTACTTTGGCCTTTTTCTTCTCAATCTTTTCCACAAAATCTTGCTTATAGATCTGAAAAAGAAAACGGACACGAAATACTGTTACCAGTTGCATCAAGAATGGTAGCCTTGGGGCGTTGTATGCATAACCGGTTTATTTAATTTGATAAACACAAGCATAACATAACTCATGTTATCTGAGCAGGTGTACCTTTCAACTGAAAGGATATCCACTCTTCTAATTCCACGACGATCTTGTTAGAATTTGAAGGGCCCCTAACCAACACTTGCGATACCTTTACGCTTTTGTTCAAACCCTTGCTGATTTTCAATGTCGGGATCGTGCTACGCTTCTCGGTGATAAAAAGTCCACAAATAATACGCGAGTTTAGCCGATCTCTTTGGCGGAGAGAAAGACAGAGTGCTTTTACTAGCGCATCGCAAACGCACCCTCACAAAAATGTCGTGAAATGCCCAGCGTAGCGGGGCTCATCTCACGAGCTATAGATAGCGATAGTACGGAAAAATTAAAGCCTTTCATTGACCGACGGTGAGAGATGGTTCAGGGGATATTCACCGCTGAAAGCGTGTCGCACAAATGTGAAAAATACAACCCGTAGCGCAAGTAAAGCCATTCTCTTCGCCACCGTACAGAGCACACTCCCTTCTAGGAAAATGAAAATCGGAATTATCTTCAGTGAAGTTAGTAAAACGTCGTAAAAATGAAACAGATGAAAGCGAAATTGGCTTTTTGAGCTTGGGCAATCCAGAAAGTATAGTGAGCCACCGTTAAGGTCTTAGGTTACTTACATTTAGTTTGTAAAGCCCTTATTGTCTTTAGATTTAGAGAATTGCGCATTATTTATCAGGAAAAGTACGATCCCGTGTATCCATAAATACAGTCCGAAAAGCCAAGGTTGAAGCGATGGCGATGAGTCCCAAATAATTCAGAAACTAGCTCCCTTATTGTCCTGAAGCAAAGTGGCAAAATCAAGCACCCATTTCCCTCTTCATCGATATCTCATGGATCTCTGCTCGGATCTCGCGCAGTAATATTTTATATGGGCCTACAGCGTTATACAAAACATCATCGCTGCTGGGTGCTTTGAAAAGGGTGGCATTTCCGGCATCGTTAGCAGACGACCTTCTTATTAGACTAAAGCCAAAGACGCCAATACAACGTTCACTTAACTCTCTGTGATACAAGGTGAAATTGGATGTAATCAGGATATGATGTGTATTAAAAACGAGGTTAAAAACCCAGTGTAAAAAGCTGGAACCAAGAAATGACATCTAAATATGACATAAATGTGTTGTTGTGAGCTGGGCAAAAACTATAAAATTTAAATTTAAATTCAAGCTAATAACTCGGCTTTGCTACGAGTAAAAGAGTGAGCAGTTTTCTCCCACCATGCTTAGCTACGACGCCCTCTTGTCAGTGACAGGGTACCCTTTTCAACCAGTTACCATCATCAAGAAAAATTGAAAATTTTTCTGCTCATCAAAATTTTCGTTGTATTTAAACAATGCATGACGTCGTGATGTTATACATTGGAGTCATTCCCTAATAAAGGACAAGCATGAAATACTCTGTGATATTCATAAAGTTATCCGAAATGTACACGATGGCGCGTTTTTTTTTAAATAGGACAGATTAAAAGAATCATCTTGTAATATCACTTTTATATAGGCATTCCTGCCAAGAGGCTATCAAGAAGGAATATGCAAGGCTTACCGCGCGAGTTGCTGTGCACCCAGTGCAAGTGTTTACTTGGCGGTGATGGCAGCATTTAGCTCTGTGCGCCGCTTGGTACAGGGCACGTCTGCTCGACGGAAAAGGAAAAGGAGAAAAGGAAATGAAATAAAGAAAAAGAAGTGTGGCATGGCTCATTATCTGCCCTGTAGTTTATTCTGTTTGTCATCGTGTTCCGAAGATAGCTGAGACCGAACTGTGCCGACTCCGTACACGTGAATTTGCTCCTTCTAGGGCATTTTCCAGCGTGCGTTTACTGCATCCTCAGACACGCCCTTTCCTCTGCATAATGCTCTTAATCAGCGCTTGCGGTATCCTCTTTATGGGGTCCTGTCAGTCGCGTTAATTGTGTGCTTTCACGCCAAGTGAATTGTTAGAGGAGTAAAAAAAAACACTAGAAAACGACATCGCAGTAACCGTCATTTAGTTATAAACCGGCGATTAGAAAGTAGGTAATAGTCAGAGCATTAACGTCGAAGAGCTGCATCTGTGTGGCAAGCTTGATAATACCGCTACGTGGCGCAAGATGTCGCTTCGCTGAGGTCAATTAGGTGGTAAGTCGATGCCCTTGCAAATGAGCACAGTGGGAAGATCATGGTTTGGCGTTTTGCCGAACTATCAAACTATCATAGGCGTAAGCATGAACTAGCTGATAGGAATAAAACTGACGCAACTTTTTTTCTCTCTACGCAACTAGTAAATGCTATCGTTCGTACGGAAAAGTTTGGAACCCTGCTGGACTCGCACCTTGCTGTTAAGAACTATCAATGTTTTACATCAGACTCATTACAGCCACTACAGAAAAGTTTTTGTGTAAGTAATAGCAAATATACCAGGCCGCACAGCTTTTTGTTTTTGCCTTAACCTTTGTTTATAAAAGAGCACCTTTTCCAGAAGCACTGAAAAAATGTTTCTGCGGAGTGGTTTAAATATTTGTGAGTAGATAAAACGGCACTCACGGTTTCAAGGTGGTCGATGACGCACTTGACAGCCTTTGCAACCTACAGTGGAAAAACAGTGCATTTAGGTGATAAAAATGACTAAACGAATGCTAACCGAAGTAATTTTGAGATTTTTGCCTGGCGCGCAAGGGAACTTGATTAAACCCACAAACAAGTCTAGACTTCTCTTCGCGTCCTCTCTCAACAGTTATCCACTTGACGTAATTGTCAAATTCGCCTCTCATGTAAGCGAAATCTACAGAAGACTCTCAATGTGTTGCTCAAAGTCTCGGTCTCTCACGTTCAGGAGAATACTCAGAAAAAAGAAACTGCATGGTTCGGATTTATACTTGTTTCAGTCATTGATCGCTGTATAATATATAATTGGTTTTTGGGGAAAGGAAATGGCGCAGTATTTGTCTCATATATCGTTGGACACCTGAACCGCACCGTAAGGGAACGGATAAAGGAGGGAGTGAAAGAAGAAAGGAAAGAAAGAGGTGCCGTAGTGGAGGGCTCCGGAATAATTTCGACCACCTGGTGATCTTTAACGTGCACTGACATCGCACAGCACACGGGCGCCTTAACGTTTTTCCTCCATAAAAACGCAGCCGCCGCGGTTGGGTACGAACCTGGGAACTTCGTATCAGTGGTCGAGCGCCCTAACCACTGAGCCACCGCGGCGGGTAATCGCTGTATAAAAAAGCACTCCCTATGACAACCCCTACCTCTCGACACCCTCCTACCCCATAACAATGTGCCACTGATTTCCTATAGTCACTCGCCCTTTTGTTGCCTTCGTCCTTGGGGCAGTCTTCAAAGGCTTTCTTCAGCTCCTCCTTGGCGATGGTTGGAGCCACCTCAGTCATTCGGGCCAAGTTCACGTTGTTCCTGTCCACCTGGAAGCAAACACACGGGACAAATGCTTATATAGAAAGAACGGTGTGAACGATGCAGCTAGCAAGGCGTCCAGATAACGCGCAGTCCTTTCTTCACTTCTATCGGCATCTTGCCGTTTCGTACCCACTGCGAAATACCTTCCCATGCTATATATAATGGCACAGCAGCGACCCTTCACTGCTTGATGAAATTTTAGAGCGAAAGCTCTACATTTCGCAGTACAACTCCCAAGGTCATCTGGCCCTGCGTGTGTGACCTTGAGCCGTCGGAGCGGATGTGTGGCAACTGAGGTCATATGTGGAGAGGCGCTGCAGCGCAGCTGCGCTCGCTCGGAGCCTCGCCGCTGCTGTACCACGTGACTAGCGGGGGTATCACAGCTTCTTCGCTGGCGCCATGGATGAGGCGCGCTTTAGTTCGCTTAACTAGGTTTAATCGGGATAAACCTAGGTTATTTTTTGCGCCGCCATACTAAGCACTGGCGGATATGACGGGCTACCTGGTGTAAGAAACGCGGCGCGTTTCTTTTTTTTTTTTGAAAAGAATAGCGCGCAAGACGACGGACGGAGAACTTCCTGCATCCCATTGCCCCTGCGTGTTAATCCTTCCCAAAATGAGAAATTAGTTAGCCCAATTAGCCATTCTGGTATCATGAGTGTTCATTCAGCTTCGGCTGTGATGAGAGACGCCATTCAAAAACGCCGGTGTGGTTTATGGGGTTAAACGTCGCAAATTGACACATGGGCTTTGAGGGACGCCTTAATGCGAAATACTGGAATACTTTCGACCACATGGGGTTTTTTAAGTGCACTGGCAACACCGCGCAGCACACGATGGGCGTCTTGCATATTTCGCCTTATATCGAAACGCGGCCGCCGCGGCCGCGATTGAACTCGTGTATTTTGGCTCAGCAGCCGAGCACGGCGGGTATTATTGCCACCAGTAATTTTTTCCCTCACACATTGTAGAAGAAAGAAAAGTGCTGAATAAAGATTATTTGATTTCATTTTGAGTTCAGAGGCACTTGTAGTGTCAACGTTATGTAGTTTACTAGAACCAAAAGCAACTAGCTCAACGCTCCACTCGTTATGCTAATGGAATGCTTGAGTACAAAAATTCGTCCGCCCTTTTCGCGAGAGGTTGAAGGAAAGTGTAAAGGCGTGGCCGAGGAATTAACTTACGAGTTGGTAGCTGTCCAGAACACATTCCAGGCCCTGCAAGTGAAAGGGAGAGGTAGCAAAAAGGTCAACTTAGTTGCTCGTATGTTTGTTGTTTGGTTGCGGTGCACGTCGTTTGGAAACAAAATTTTTAGCCTGAAGCAGACGCAGTACATTCGCTGTAAGCGAACATCGCGAGGTATCCAGCAGCACTATACATGCAGAATATGGAGCACTTTGAATAAATGTTGGGCGAGCGGTTAATTGACTAATGCGAACGCTATACATAAAGAAAGCTTGCCAGCACTTCAACGCCGCATCTATTAGTTGTATATTGAACGCGTTGTTGGAACCTTACTGCTGATTACAGCCCAGGGTAAAATTTAGAGGCAAACCCCCTTCGCCTATTGAATCAAGCAGGCCACTTCTCACTAGAGGAACATCTGAAGCGTGAAAGTTACGGTGCTTGAGTGGCTAAATGCTTCTTAGAATTAGGACCATGGAGGCACAATTGTGCCCGTTAAGAAGGGAAAACTGAGCATTCTCGAGGAAGATGTCTGCGCAGGTGGCTGCAGTCTTTCGCTGCGCGGTCAAGTCCACTGTTTCAGGCAAGTTCCTGCACATCGTGTTATGATTTTCAATGTTTTGGTTGCAAATGTTGGCGTAAATTTTCCCTATCGTTTCGGGCGACGTGTCAGAAGCCGTGCACTTGCATTCTGGCGCACGTTACTGAGACGCATCTGGTATGAAAAAAACAAGAGGTTTTACTACTCGGCGTATCTTGGACTATATTGGTTGTTTCCGAAGCACGTAATCTTATATGTGGAGTACGTCGTTAGGCATTCTTAAACTTCACCTGAAATGTTGAAAGTGCATCATCGTATATAAGTCTTGTCCTACCCTCTCCTAACGCTGCCTTTGTAGCTTCACAGCAACCTACAAGAACTACAAATTCGCTTAAACAAGATGTATTTTACTAAGTTGCGGCACTGAGCTGGACAGAGGCATACATAGCTCTCATGCCAGCCCCCATACAATCACAACAGATTTCTAGCTGGATTATAATATGGACGTAATATTTCCCTTTATGTGCTCTCAACGCATCTGCTATGCTCTCGAACTTACTGCGCGTGTGCAGCGCTATTGCGTAATGTGTGCGCTTTGGTGGTTAATACATACGTGAGGTTATGTGGGGTTACGCATTGGCCACTAAGCATTTATCGCTTCAGGTGAGTTCTAATCAAACAAGTAACTTAAGTCGCGATGCCATGGCAAAGCGAATAACATTTTGGAATGTCCAGGTGGATGATTAGTCGGAGTACAGTTTTTGTCAGACTACTGCTACCGGCTATATGAAAACATGAATTTTTGCAAAAGCGAGCGGCGTCTCTTTCTACGGACCGTAAGCTAGCTGCCTATCAATGAGGTGCACTTATATAGATGCCTCGAACATGCCATGATTTATGGGATACACTACGAAGGCTATACGTGCTTGATAGCAAATTGTCGGCTTTGAGGGCTATCTAAAGTTGCAGACTGTTCAGCAATACTGAAAGTGTGTTCTCAGAATTACAGAATAATATAACCGACCTGCGTTATTTTCACTATCCGCACTTTTTTTTTTGCATTAAAACTTTCCGTATGCGTCACTCGCCACGGGACAGGTGATTTGTTTCATGTGCGCTTACTGGAACCTACCAGCGTACTGATTTACAATAATAATGTTACCCCGACTTGTCTTTAAAAGAAAAAAAAAACAAATGCACGTGGCAGAGAATAGGTGTGCCTGGATTCTACAACGCAAGAAAAACGGCCGTGAAGTCTTCTATAAAAGTGAGCGTTCACCGCACAGCGTGTTTCTTGGGACTAACGCAGTGAAAAGGTTCCTGTAGGTGGGCTCTGCTGACTACGTACCAGGTGCGGACACCGTTAATTTTTTTCTTCTCAAGCAGAATACGCGCATTCCGCGGGATAAGCAGAATAAGCAGAATGACGCCTGCAGTGAAAGAAAAAGAAAGCGCAACTTCGAATCTTTAGCATTTATCAATATTTAGGGCCATTATTGTCGAGGCATTTGCGGGCGAACTGCTAAAAAAAGCAAAAATTGTGCTTTGCGAACGAAGAGCTTGATGGAATGCACCAAATGGAGTACAAGCTTTTCTTCTTACCTGTCTGAACTTGCGCATCTCTGTTCCAGCCGCTGTGTTGTGGCAGCCCTGAAACACTGGGGCTTTCTGGAAAGGGACAGAAGTACGGCGTTAATGAAAAACACCGTGTCCAGTTTTCTAGGGAAAAAAATTTGAAAATTGAAAAATTGTAAGAGACTGTTATGGTCCATTGTTCTGATATGTAGCAAAATCTGTCTCTTGACGTGTTTACATTAACCGCATCGAATAGTTAAGACTCATAGAAAACCAGTGGGGAACGCTTTTGACGATAGCAAAAACATGATTAGAAAAAAAAATACAGGATTGCCGTCGGGTGATCTGCGGATATATTGATTGCTATAGTGAAATCTTACATTATATGAAAAAAAAAATGCGTTCATAAACGGTTACACGCTAGAAAATCCTTTTGTCCGGAATTGCTGGGGATGCATAAGTCAGCCTCGGCGATTTGTTCATGCACTGACGTCGACTTCGTAATTATCGGTATTATCACTCCATGATTACCATGGTGGCTCCCCCCCCCCCCCCCCCCCCCCGACCTGATGCATATGTCATCACACTTACTCATTAGTCGACGTCTACGCTCGTCAAGGTGCGCATTGTTTGTCATATTCCTTTATGCCTTCCGATGCAAATATATTTTCTGTGTTCAGTTGATTACAAGACCAGCAGGTTGTACCAGCGTGCTCTAGCAAAAACCATTGTTTGATCTATCGGATGACAAAATGCTACGGTGTTAACAGTGTCAAGCTAAATGTACAGGCTTGACAAGTATAGAGTCTAAACAACATACGAGGGCTTATGGACTGAAAAAAAAATATAAGCTCCAAAGGGTGCTATGAATAAATTGGAACAAGTGCTTGATGCAACTGCTTATAGTTCGATGCGCTTACGTCAGTGGGAAGCTTATCCACCATGCATTGCCTCCATTGGTCAAACTGGGCCCCTGCGAAATTGGAAAGAGCAACGTTAAACTGTGGAAAGAGAATGATTTTAGATAAAGCGAAAATGGCAACCAATACACCCGAAAGGTCCTTTTCGAGGAGTCCACAAAGGAGTGAACGGTTACATGGAAGCCAAACATTACACTTCAAACCTTGCAACGCAAATACAAAAGCCCAACTGAAATGACCGAACAAACTGGAACTCCTGTTAATCGCAGAAATACAAATGCAAATGTAACTGCGATCATAAGATAATTATCACTGTACGGGAAGTTTGTGCTAAGAAAGACCAATTTTTGAACAAATGCCTGATTATTTACTGTGTAAAGAATGTCTTCGATCAGCTTGTTCTAATAGAGAAATCATCGTGGATGACCAAAGAGATTGACAAGTGTAATCATGGGCTGCATTATTTGTTTATCACCAACAGCACTAGAGATGTGACGAGAGATGCAACTAAGGCGCACCAGTGGGTTTTTATACATTCATTTACCTCTCATGCGCCTTCTGCTTTGCCTATGTACAGACCGAGTCTACGGGCGGGTCGGCATCTAGTGTGCTTTATCGCAGGTATTGCCTAATAATACTGCAACGACGGTGAATGCAAAAGCTGGTAAAGCAATGTCGTGATATTCATGACTTTCAGAAACAACCTAATATGACCATGCTGCGCTCTGTTTGATTAAGTATACGGTAATGAACGCGTACATGTTGGGCCACAAAGCCGTTGGCCTAGCCACGCGACGGATGGAGACACCCACACAGCTTGAATGGGTAATTATCAAATCGGAAACGTCAGTATATGCATCCACTCTGACATGCGCAAGCACGTCCGAGCTCAATGTACGTAGTGAAATGATCCACACGTGTGATACACGAAAGAAAGCAAGGAAGAGCTCATAACTGCGTTCATCTCTTACTTCTTAATATCTGTTTTCTTGAGCACTTATGGCCACACAAGGATGAGTTGTTCACTCGAACCCGTGCCTTTGAGTCGCTTATTGTTCCGTTTTGTTGCTGACGGCTATAATGGGGCCGCGAAATGACGCTGACAAAATCTTACGAGGCGTTTTTTTTTCGACGTTGCTTGCATGGAACATTTTATTAGATGCTGTATGCCCCAATCTACGACATTCTTAATTTAGGAGAGCGTCCAGAAAATGGGTGTGCCCCGATCCGAGGGGATTATGCCCTTTGTACCTGGAATGTAGGCCAGTTATCCGAAAGCTCTTGCTGCCTACTGTACAATTTCCCATTGAGTGCATAATAGACCAACACACCCGAGCTTTTTCGGACTAGTGCCAAATACTCGCAAGGAACTCCCGCTGGCAGCAGCTCTCGTGCGGTACACACTCTACTACCGGCAGTACATGGCTGGATGACCCCTGTACTCCGACTGCTAAGTTCTGACTTATTCACATTTCGGGCGAGTGCGAGGCTACGGTTTCCACAAGTGTGCCATTCTCATGCGTTCGGCTTTCAGCATCGCAAGTTTGGAAGCCACTTCCCCGCGCACGTAGCTTTCGTTTTACTGTCAACAAGTTATGGCACAGAGTGCGCATGCGCAGTGATGGAGCAGACAGTGAACAAAACCCCAGTGAGACTAGGTGCATACGTACGGCGGCTCTCAGCCCGGCTGCCGGCGCTGGCCCTGGCCAGGAGGCAGGCTGTCAGCAGAAACACCACGGCAGTCTTCATCACAAATCCTCGACTCCGCCCAGAAGGGACAAAGGGAACTGCGCAGAAGCAGAAGACGACACTCACTCTGGCCGCTACGACACCCGAATGGCTTGCTTTTCCAGCGCACCAACCAGTTTGGTATAGACCCAACAACTCCAGCACCGAACGAGCAAGCCCCGAAGCGGGAGGAAGGCGTCGCACGGTCACTTATTCGAAGAAGCCGTCCGACTCGTTTTCACTGGCATATATATGCCGCCACTCTTCCTCCTCTTTCTTTATTTCAGCTCGGTAGGTACTCGGCAATGTTACCACACGAGACAGGACGCTCTAACAAAGGAGTGACCTTGACGAAGTGCGTGTCTCGGAGAGCACGTGGCCAGGGCAGCTTGCGGTGTCTCATTAAACGCTATGGCTGGGTTGCACGCAATGTGGGTGAGAAGGAACGGCGATTGCGCACCGCTTAGTGACGCGTGTGTGACCGTGCACACGGGTGTGTTTGCGCGAAGCCCGAGTGCACGTCTTCAAATGTGTACTCTTTTGCATGTGCGCCGTCAAGTATAACGCTTAGCCCTCGCAGCATCCGTTTTGAAACCCGGTGTCATTAACGATGTAAGCACATACGAACGCCACCGGACGTTCATTGCGACTTTGTTCAGGCGCTGCTTCCCAGCAAGGGGGTCTATTTTCAGGATTTTCCGGAAAAGCCGTGTCCCGGGAAGCTTCGGTTCACACATTTGCATGAAAAATATTTCGCAACCCGGCCTAAAATCTGTGCATGTACGCGTGTGCATTGAATCGTGGCACCCTCGGCGTACGGTAGCTTACCGTCTGCTTTCGTACTTACACAGAGAGCCGCCGAGAATGAGCTCATTACAGTGCCCCTTGCTGAAAACAAAAGCAGACGAAACGGACAATGTCTTCCAGTCGGCTGCCTTCATTGTCCAGGACAAAAGCATTCGTTACTTCGTTCCTCCCTTCTTCCTTTCCTCTTATAATTCTACCGGCTTCTCACAACCATAAGCCTAGCGCAGGAAACCACTAATGAAGCTCCAGGACCTCCGTACAATGGCTTCGCTACTATTCGTGATTGCCTCTTCATTAGATGCGTCCTATCTATATGGATCGCTTGCATTGAAGCATGTAACAATATGGTCCTTGGGATGCCTCTTCTCATTTCTCTTGGAGTGGGAGGGAGGGGAGGTGGGTTGTCTTTTATGTAACTGGTGCCACGTCCAATAGATGTAAAGATGGCCTTCAAGGGTTGCCGTATGTGTCGGAAACCGCGAGAGGGCGCCAACCGTGGAGAGTTTAGAGCTTTTATACTGCCATTACGATATTGTTCATAAAACCTGTGCATCCAAACCTGGCGCTCTGGTTGGGCCATTTTTCAGAGGTTAGAAAATTGTCACGCCACCTGCTCTCTTCCGACGAACTGCTCAGCGCAGCTTAAAACGTGAATTGAGTGTAGAAACAAAAATGAAAACACAAACTGCACGGCGTCACCCATAGCTGGCCGGCCAGCTCATTGCCGGTACCACCGTGTGTTCACCTCCGAAAAGGAGCCAGAGTGAATAGATGGGTTTCGAAGCGCAGCTTCGCAAGTGGTATAATCAAATAGCTACGGGGGGTGACTCGGCATTCAGTGACAGCGCTGAAGTTGTGTCACTATTACAATCACTGGAACCCGACTTTTAACAGGAGGACCCGGGTTCAAATCTGACCGCGATAGGCGCGTTTCGATGGAGCCTATACAGAAACGGCGCCCGTGTGGTACACGATATCAGTTGACG
Source organism: Amblyomma americanum (assembly GCF_052857255.1). NCBI lineage: Eukaryota > Metazoa > Arthropoda > Arachnida > Ixodida > Ixodidae > Amblyomma > Amblyomma americanum. The sequence continues at coordinate 68,428,846 of NC_135503.1, read as the reverse complement.
TTGAAGATTCCCAGGTGGTGAGAAGTATTCCGGAGAGCTCCACTACGGCACCTCTTTCTCTATTTCATCTGTCCCTCCTACCTCATGCCTTACTTCATGGCGCGGTTAAGGTTTCAGCCGAGAAGTGAGACACCTACTGCGCCATTTTCTTTCCTCAAAAACCAATTTTCGATTTTCAGCATGAGTTTAGGCAAGTAGGCACCCTTTACTTGAGGCATAGCTGGCAACGCCGTGGCGGAGCCGTGAGGTGCTAGAGACCCACGCGCGATCGCGTGGTTGTCCGCATGATAATGACTCACAATAGGGTAAATGCGCAGCATTGCATCCAGTTGTTATTTCTTAGTTGAGAAATTAGTCGCGCAATGTGGCACAGGAGCGCGAAGATCCGTTTGCACACACTGTGGAAGGACAAGTTGTATGTTACACGGGGACAGTTCCTGAACCTGGCACATCGAAAGACTCATCAACGCTAAAATAAAAAAGGAAATAATGGGATGACGCTTGTGCTAGAAGAATTGAAGCAACGCGAACGACGCCATCAGCGGCTCTTGCTCATGTGATCTCGTTGTTTTGATTAAGTGTATTGTTTAGTTCATCGCCGTTAGATCACGCGACATAGCGTCAGCCTGTGTTCATGGCTACTGTAGCCCATCGCACCCGCTGCAATTGCGAATAGCGGATTATTTTTCTTTTGTTGCAGCAGGAAGGATGGAGTGATGTGTATTCATTGTGCCAGACGGAGTGGGTTCTCTGTGTCAAGTCTGCCTTTACAGTGTTATACAGTGCATCGTTCTTGCAGCGAGAAATGTAAGGCATCGTCCTGATTGTGCGATCTTTGAGCACAAGGAAGTTCGAACAATTTGCTGTCCCCAGCCTCCGCAGAAAGACAATGACACTGCGCGATGACATCGCGGTCCAAGGCGTGAGGTGCAAGGGCACTGGACGCCTGTTCATGTCGCCAACAATGCGCCGAAGGTGGAGTCAGAGCTGATGGTGCTCTACGTTAGAGCCAAAGAGCCCTCGTCGCTAGGGCCGAGCTGCCGCGGAAGCCACAGGGGTCCCAGACTAGGGACCTCTCCTAGAATTTGCAAGGGCTTGGCCCTTAAGGCCAGTCCCCACTCTCTCCTGTAAATAGCTTTCCTTTCTACCTCCGCCACCACCATAACATTTGCAAAGCACTGCAAAACAGAAAAGGGAGGAGTAATTTAGCTACGGCTTCCTAATTAAATTGGTGAGGCCAAGAGAAAACCACAGTAGTTCTCTCATTCTCGGTGGACATCTCAACCACGTCTTGAGAGAATATATGAAGGAGTTTAGGAGAAGAGAAAGTAGTTCCGTAGTGGAAGCCTTCAGAATAAGTTGGACCATCTGGAGTTATTTAACGGGCTCTAACATTACGTAGCAAACGGCCGTCTTTAGCGTTTCGCCTCTATCAAAACGGTGGTGGTGGTGAAAAGCATTTGTTTATATGTACAGAGAGGTGCTTGGGGAGAGGCCCCTAGTGGGTCTCGCCCCTTACAATAGAAGGCGGAGTCCCTCATTCCGGGATCCCGTTGGTCCTGACCAATGCGCAGGTGCGCCCAACCAGGGCCTGTTGGGCCGATAGTTCCTGGCAGCCGAGCAGAGCCGCCTCCCAGTCCTCTCGGGTAGGGGAAGGGGTGATGGGGGGAAGAGAAGGATTTTGCCTGCATTCCCAAACCATGTGTAAGGTGTCGGCCACCTCCCCACAGAATGAGCAGCGGCTGTCAAATGAAGAGTCAAAATGCTTGAGAACCGCCAGGCACAGCACGGTGTTTGTAAAGACCCTAAGGACAGTTCGTTCGCCAGCTTTACCCAGTCCCTTCATAGGAACCGGGTAGCGCCGGTGTTCGTCAAGAAGAGGGCTGTGATCGAAACGAGGGTGGCACGAAGCGGGTTTCATCTTGCGTCCTCGTGTCCTCATGCTCAGCATCCGAATGCCGTAACCGTAAGCCATGGCGGCGGGTTCTAGGGATGCTAAATAACACGTTTTACGACCCTAGTTGAGGGCCAGCTTGTGGAACATTGTCAAGCTCCAGCGTTATTCTAAAGCATATGAAGGAAAAGTGGAACGCGTATGCCTTCGTGGAACTCTGCTTAAGACCTTGATTTTCAGATTGATTCATTGGTTGAACAACCTTAATTTCCACCAGAAAAGCCGCTTCTCCCCACCCCTGGCACGATGGCCTGGGAGACGAGGAGTTGCGCGTCCGCGGTTAGAGGCTGGCTGGCAGTCCTCCTTGATTCTCAGCGCTTACACGCGTCCATAACTAAGAGCTGCTTACGGAGTGCGTGACTCTAGCTGAAACAGTTGAGCCACCCATATATATGGTGGAGACACTTCCTACAGACGCATGTTATGTCAAAAGAAAATGACTGTTATAACGGCCACGCGACACCTCAAGGCAACTACGACAATTGGTTTTTGAGGAAAGGAAATGGCGCAGTAACTGTCTCACATACACCCGAACCGCGCCGTAAGAGAAGGGATAAAGGAGGGAGCGAAAGAACAAAGAGTGAAAGACGTGCCGGAGTCAAAGAGCAAGACTAGTCTTCCTCCGTGGCCGGAGTGGAGGTCTCCGGAATAATCTCGACTACTTGGGGATCTTTAACGTGCACTGACATCGCACAGCACAAGGGCGCCTTTTGCGTTTTGTCACAGCGAAACGCCACAGCTAGGGTTGAACCCTCGTCCACAGGTTCGGCGGGGGGGTTCTAACTTCAGATACACTACGGTTAGCGACTTTAACTACGCGTTTGTAGCCATCGACAGGAAGACGGAAGGTGAACGTAAATATAAACGTAATGGCAAATCTCAGCCCTGGAGCGCTTACCTACTTTGCCTTGGTACCAAGATGGACGGCTAAACTCAGCGTTGCGGTGTGTCTGCCGGACGAGCCTTTGCCTCTAATATGCTTCCTTCGCACGTGCCGCTGGAAGAAGTGCAGAAACTTCGGCTGCGCACGAAAATCTCGTTCGTTCTGGTTTGCTGGCAACGTGTTCTTATTTCTGTATCTTTGTTTTGTCGAGTCCACACTTTTAGGCAGAGCTAGGGCTCTCTTATCCCCGCTGATCGTCGGCAAAAGGAAATCTTGGGTGTTGGGTGTACTGTTTCTCAGCGCGCTGTAGAACAAGCGGGCCAATGCTATCTGACAGGAGTAGGGTTCCGGGAAGACTTCTGACGTAGTCCATGCATCTGGTTTCCCTTACAGTGGCCTCTGAGGGTGATAAGGTGGAAGAAATACCGCCATTTTTGGCGCTGGGTTCTTGTCTGAGGAGAGGTTGTTGCGCCTCTTAAATATCCGTAGAAAGAAAATGAAGCTAAAAATGATGACTCGAAGCTTGATACTAATCTAAAAGCCCATAAAGCAGTGTGCAAGAAACTGTAAAGCCGCTAAGGCAATAGAGCAGTATGTAAAAAGATTGATTTCCGGGATAACTAGCAACAAAATAGATAAAAGGAAACAGAAATGTAGTAATAAAGAATGTCAGGCGAGGCACATCACGTGAGACCAGCATGACATGTATTCGTAATATCTTTAGCCTTGTTTGGCGCCAGCGAATGCACTTGTGTTGTGTGCCACGGCTTTTTTCTTTCACTTTTCAGGCAGCCATGAGCACCGGTCGTAACGTCTACGCAGTTCTCAAATCTTATTTCTGAAAAGTGACGTTGGAAAGACAGCGAGAGAATAAACTTTATTTGCTATAACAGGTGGAGCCTTTGTCGAGATTGGGTCCCTTAGTCCAGGACAACAGTGGCTACGGCGACTCGCCAGGGCTGGCGAACCAGTTCAGACTGGCCTTCGGGAGTTGAGTGTTCAGAGATGTTCTGTTGTACATGATTCTGTAATTGTTTCAAAGACAATGTACGCGGCCCGAGCAGCGCTGATCTCCGCTGAATTATATTTACACCGCTAGCTGTAATTACGAAGATTCCTGGGCAAGAAGGGGTCGTGTTCGCTGGCGGGACGTGTCAGATGCGAATGCAAAAAATGGTTGTCGGCAAGCTTTCCCCGCAGCTGCGCCGGTAATAGCACTGGCTTTTAAGGAAAGGAAATAACGCAGTAACTGTCTCATTTCTCGGCAGACTCCTCCCCCACGGGGCCCGGAGCACCTTACCACTAGGGAGACTTGGGAGACTATTGCGCTCCGAGGGCCGGGCCAAGCAAGCCTTTGGCGCAGGCCGGGTTGCCAGCGTCATGAGCCTTCGGGACATGAACGTTTGAGTGCAGTGGGGCAGTGCGGGGGCCTAAGGACCTGCGTGTCCCAAACTTCCCTGTTTCAAATAAAGTTTTCACCACCACTACCACCTCAACCGGGTTGTAAGGTAAGGGAACAAGATAGGAGTGAAAGAAGAACGCACTGTAAAGAATGCAGATATATATAAAGGAACGGCGTGCAAATGCCGCAGCTGGGCTTCGGAGGGAAATTATATTCAACGCAAGAAACGGTGAAAAGGCGGTGCCCAAATCCATTAAACACTCTCGGCGCTCATGGAGAAGGGACACCGATAGAAGCTACAGCCCTCTAAATCACCAGCGGGTCGGCACGGGGCGGCGGGAACCAACAGCGAGCATTCCTGCTTTCGAAGTGGCCGCTGCCATGTAACTGCGAGTGGGAGACATGTCGACAGCGCTGTACCACCCGCGGGAGTGTAAGAGTACACGCAGTCAGACTCCCGTACAGGGGCTTTGGGGAAGAAGGAGGCGCAGAAAGAAGACGTTCGCAGACTCTCCAGAACATATGAGCTGGTAGAGGCCGTCAACAGCTAAGCACGAGTTCCTGTACACCGGGCGCAGACGCCTCCCGCGTCGGATTTATCCCGGGAGCGCATGCGCATGTTCGGTAAGCTGACACAGGCCTACGGAGCCGAGAGACAGATTTACCGCAGTCCCCACCCCTTTCTTCACATTTACCACCCAACCCTAAGGCACCACCTCCAGATGCGAACCCTCCCATCTTCTTATATTAGAGGAAAAATACAGCGCGAACAGAGACGACGGACGAAGAAAAGCTGCACAACACAAGCGCTGTGTTGTGCACCTCTTCTTCGTCCGTCGTCTCTGTTCGCGCTGTATTTTTCCTGTAAAATTAACGTAACCCAACTAGCCCAACTTTTCATCCTACTACAGCAAATCCCTTATATTAGGCCCCGCTGCCACGAAACCTTCACCAACCCCTCCTACACCCTCTGCAACCACCCCACTGTAACCCTCGCCAACATCATATTCCAAATTCCGGCAGATCCTACCCAGCAGAGCCTGGAGGACGTCACAACCTGAGTGGAGGGGGAGACCCTGCTACCGTCTGAGGACCCTGTCCGGCAGGAGGCCGCCACGGACCAGGCTGCCGATGTCATCATGACCGCAGAAACACGAACGTTTGAGTGTAGTGGGGCCATGTGCGGGCGCAGTGGCCTGCGGGTCCTTTTTGTTTCATTAAAGGGTTTAAAAAAAAAAAAACCCAGCAAGCTTGTAGCTGTAGTCCTGCTATATTAAGTTCTCGCTCCGAAAACGGGAACCGCGCCGAGAACGGGAACTTAGGAATCAGTCCTGAGCAGGAGCGAACTTTGTGACAAAGGGCCTTCCTGATAACAAGTGGTGATTATCACCGCTGACAATTCATTAGTCTTATCTATCATGAAGAAATTGGATTTAAACGTGATTGTGTCTCCACAGCTAGCTCTCATTTACTGCATTAGCATGCATCTTGTCGCCATTTTTGTCAGTCATTAAATACATCTGGACTGCTCGTATTCCAAACGATTGCACAACCAAAATTCATTTGACATCATATAGCAGCCCTCTATAATTACTCTAGGCACTCACCATTCTGCCCCAGTGGCAGCGTTTTGGTGGAGGTGAATTATAAATTGTGGGGTTTAATGTCCCGAAGCAGTCGGCGCACGAAAAAAAACCCCATGTGATTATGTAGACAGTCCAGGCATTGCCCAGCACACGGGCACCGCTTTGCGTTTCGCATTCATCTAAACCAAGGTTCCGCGGCTGTAACAGAAGCCGAGTAGTTTGGCTAAGTAGCCAACGCGTCGGGTATTTCGGACGGAGGCGAAATGCAGAAACGTCCAGATGATTAGATTTCACTGTACATCGAAGAACCTTAGGCGGTCTAAATCCATCCGCAGTCGGTCGGTCGGTCAGTCAGTCAATCAGTCGGTCGGTCAGTCAGTCAGTCAAAGAAATTTCAGGATAATTACCGCAAGCTCGACTAGGCTCGCTTCGTTAGCTTGGCGGCATTCAGTGAGCCAGTAGTACAGGAAAAAACGGGTTGCTTGTAGCAGTCATGGTCCCGTATGGTGAATTGTCTGAAAAACATGACACAGCGACTTCTGATTGTTAGAACCTGGCTGATCAGCTCTTACATATTACCATTAGATGTTTGTGGCGGTCCTTAAAAGGAATACACAAACAACATTTTATCGTTTCAGAGTCTGAGTTTACAAAAAAATGTGGTAAATGAATGAATTTACTTTAATACGATTGTCAAATGATGTTGCGGTCTGTTCACAACGTTGACTATAGTTAAGTGGGGAATCACAATGAAGGGTTGGCGTTGAAAACTCCGCTTCACGAAAACATACCAGCACTATGCGTTGTCGTTGTTCGCGGGGCAAGGCTCGTGTTGGCCATAATAATTATGGCTCTTTTGTGCTAAAAGATATTACGCAAACACCTCACTCTTCATTTTATTCTCGCCCGGAGAAGATACCGCGCATATTTAAGCCAAACTGCATGCACAGCTCATGCTAGATTTTGTGCAATCCGCAGTACGCCAACCGAGAGGACTGTCAACACCATGCCAAGTCACCGGCAGGTTCATTGTGACTAGCATCTAACATGTCTAGCTCTCTAAATAAATAAAGATAAAGACCGTTTTGGCATGATGCAGTGGTCACTATGCCTACAATTCTTCATTTTGTCATAGGTGCGAAATTCGAAAAATTATGAAGCGCCACTGAATCTTGGGTTAACATTAGGTATTACTCACGACGGCATTTGTTGCGATTACAAGAAACTATATTTCAATTATTCTGAATTCTATTATCAGAATAACATTATATACGATAACTTACGTAACCAAAAAAGTGTACAGAAAAGTACAGTGCGCTCGATGTATCCTGAATTCTCGCTGCGTTTTGTCTTGCAGCTTTGGCACAATATTAGTATTCAAGTAATTTTGAAAACCTCGCTGGAAAAACCAAAATGCTCAAAAAACAGGATTTAATTTACGCCACGATTCAATCTCATTAGCATAAGCACAGCCATCATTAATAAGTGCCATATACAGTCAAATAAATGACTGGAATTTTATGATCATGAATTGAGTGAAGTATGCCTATAGCAGATATGACAAGACTGAAGTGTGATTTCGTTGTCTCAGAAAGCAGAAGTTTGTCTGGTACTGTTAGCAAGCTTTTCTTGTGCTGTCAGAAGTTGCTGACGTGGATGCACGCATTGATGCATGATATTTTTTCTTAAGCGGATCCCTGTTTGTATTTTCAAAAAATATTTATTCCGATCTCTGATGAGTCTGGAACCACAATGTGAGCAGGAAGATTAGAATATACATTCAAGATGCAGAATTTATTTCAAGTAATAAAATATTGAATTTTTTGACCTCGTAAGGAAAGAAGAAAAAGTTTTGGTTTCGTTGAGGAATGCACCATATATACATATAGAAACCTTTCATTGCTTGATCTGTCACCTTCGCTTCGCACAGATATGCTGCCTCTTTCGGCTTTCAGCGGAGGCTGCTACCGCATTGCAAGCATAGTCCGAGTCAAAGCATTCCTGCTTTGTTCATAGTAGGGCGGCAAGAGGCGCCTAGAACAGCCTGTATCCATGCGTACTCCCCGTCAGAACGTCGACTTCGGGGATATGGCTCGTGTTATCGCGGTATCAGCTTCCGGCTAGACACTTATCTCTTATCCAGCTCGTGCTTTCGGCTATATCACGTTACAAGGAGAGCTGCGCTGCTCTTGAATGTGAGCCGCCCGACGCGGATAGAAAAGACATCTGCAAAATCGCAGCATAATATTCGAAGAAACGCTCTTGGGAATAGGGCCTCGTCCACGAGACAGGCTGAGCGGAGAAAAACTACACTAACTGAATGCCCTTAACCCTGATTAGGGGCAGACGCCTGCCGAAAAGAGCAAAGACCGGATTTTTATATACTGGCGGAAGCGCCAAGAATAGGGACTTGAAAACAGATTTTATACATGGACGAAAAAAAAAAAAACAGGAACCACAAGTGTGAAAAATGCAAACCACTTCTCACAGACAATCCTTGAAGCTTTGTCAGTTATCGCAAAACCGAAGCGTCGTATAGGTTCACAATCGGAGGATAGGCGCAGTCGTTTTGTGCATCACTTTTCCAACTTTCAACCATTTACCAACGTTACAGACGCTCACAGCGGGTGTTTCTGAAACCTTACACGACTTTAATACAACCTCCAAGAAGTTGCTAACGCAGGCAACAACCGTGCCTCAAGGAGTGCCTCTATAGTTTGCTTAACGAAAAAAAAAAGAAACTAAACGCTAACCCTCAAACGGTGATACAGATAGAAGCGGAAAGGAAGAATGTCGGTGACACTTGAGTGTGAAGCAGATGGAAAGCAGATGGGATGGTCAATACGACTTCTGCCATCTGTAGGTACGCATTCATGACGATAGAAATTTGAGTTCCGCCTCCGATTAGCAATAAACCTACGTGCAAAAATTTATGAAGCTGGATAGCTAACAAAATGACTCCGTTAAAAAAAAAGATGTGCAAAAAAGTTCTGGCCTGCGCACGGATCGAACCTACGACCTTCGCGTTATTAGCACGACGCTCTAACCGACTGCGCTAGCAGGCCGGATGTGCTTTCCCTGGCAAAAATATCCTATATGTTCAGTCTTATTTGTTTTGAAAAAAAAAAGGCTAGTTTTTTTTAGACTTTAGCACATCGCGCCAAGACGTGAGTAGCGTCGACGGAGAACCAGCGCTACCAGATCAACCCATCTCCGCAGCACTAAGCATTTCATGCACCTGCATTACTGTACGTAGGTTGAACGGAGATAAATTTTGCTAAGGCTCTCAATTGGCCTAGTTGGTTGTAATCACACATGTTATATAAACAGACACGGACTGGAGAGGGAACAGGACTAGCGTGCGTCCTGTTCTCTCTCTTGTCCGTGTCTGTTTATATGCGCTGGTAACATGTGTGAGAAATTTTGAATGCTTATGTTATAGGATTTTTTTTTATTTCGCACACTTCCTATAAAGGCATAATTTGCGCTCGTGTATACTCTAGGAAATCATGTAAGGTATTTTCGTGCTGGAACCGGAGCATGCTCCTGCTCTTGTTATTTTCTGTCATCCACTTGGAGAAATCCACCTCCCTTGTCGCCGTTAGTCCCACGTCCTGCAAGATCCGTGTCCTTGAAGCCCTTGTCCCTGCACAAGTGCACAGCAGGTGGCGTGCGTACATCCTCCTCAGCAGCCGGTGTGGAACACCTCGGGCAGGTACTGGGCCCAGCATCCTCATGAGTTAAAGAAATTTCAGGATAATTACCGTGCGCTCGACTAGGCTCGCTTCGTCAGCTTGGCGGCATTCAGTGAGCCAGTAGTACAGGAAAAAACAGGTTGCTTGTAGCAGTCGTGGTCCCGTATGCTGAATTGTCTGAAAAACATGACACATACACTTTTTATTGTTAGAACATGGCTGATCAGCTCTTACATATTGACGGCAGTGCTCGGGAAGACGAACGCGCCGATCAAGAAGAGAACGAAGTGTTGAGGAAGCGCTACGCCGCTACGCCGGCTACGCCGCTACTGACTCTCGGTCGCTTAACGCCGTTGCTGACTCCACGCCAACGCCAGCGTGACATCTGGTGGAGGTGCTGGGTCCGTTGTTAATGTACCGTACGCCCCCTTCAAGTCGCAGTTCAAGTCCCGGAGAAATACCTAAGGTAGACACGCCAGTCCACCAGGGCAGTCGCCGATTGCAAGGCCTACCTCCCGAATTTGGACTATTCCCTTCTAATCCACCCCTAAGGGCTCCCACAATGAATACCAACCCAGTTACAGATCCGCCGGTCCTACTCCACCAACAGCGTGAGCCACCGCGTTTCCACGGCCAACCCCACGAGGACGCCGAAGACTGGCTGGACCAGTACGATCGGGTGGCCATCTACAATGACTGGGGCGCTGACTGCAAGATTCTTCATGTATATTTCGCCCGCGAAGACTACGCGAGGACTTGGTTTATCAACAACGAATCTAGCCTTCGAACGTGGGATACGTTCAAATCCGAGTTTCTCCAAGTGTTCAAGGACAGCACATTGCGCAAGGAGAAGGCTGACCTGCTTTTGCGTGCCCGAAATCAACTCCCCAACGAGAGTGTGACGGTGTACGTCGAAGAAATGAAGCGACTCTTCCGACGTGCGGACCCAAGCATGTCGGAGGAGAGGAAGGTAAGCTTCCTGATGAAAGGGGTTAACGAGCAGCTGTTCGCCGGCCTGGTTCGAAGTCCTCCAGTGACTGTAACTGACTTCATAAAGGAGGCGAGCTCCATCGAGAAGTCTCTTGACATGAGGGCCCGACAGTACGAGCGCCCAACAACATCGATGCACACGACCACTGTGGAGGGAGGCACGATGAACTCGGCAGAATCTCTACATGAGATAATTCGATCCATTGTGCGCGAAGAATTGGTGAAGCTCTTTCCGGCTAAGGTACAGGCTCAGGTTGCCACACTTGCTGATGTTCTTCGCGAGGAGGTGCAACAAGCTTTAAACACGAGCACACCACTACCTCTCCCAGACCCGGTACAGCCGCAGCACTCTGATCTCAGCTACGCCGCCGTCACCCGTCGTTTTATTCCGTCCCAGCCGAACCCACGTTAGGATGCACCTGCCTCCGCCGCTATGCGGAGTCAACCTCTCCAGCCGAATTCTCCACAGCGCCTAGGACGACGCAGAACGGATATCTGGAGTGCACCAGACAATCAGCCGCTGTGCTACCATTGCGGTGAGGCTGGACATGTTTGGCGCCGCTGCCCATACAAGGAGATGGGTCTTCGAGGATTCCCCGTCGGTTGTCCTCGTCCGACGTGTGGAGAACAGCTGCACGAGATCGCGGACTACATCTCGCAAGCGGGCTCAGCACAGCGTCGCTTCTCTCGATAACCATCTCCTCGTCGCTACAGTTCTCCAGGACGAGACCAGTCTCGGAGTTCCCGTAGGGGAAACCAGATGTAGTAGCCTCTGGAGCTGCGGCTGCTCAACGACAAAATGTGCAAGATCCTCCATCGCCGCAAGACAGTTCCAGTTCACACACAACGCCGAATGCCCTAGCCGTACCGCCGACTCATTAGACAAAGTGCCTCAAGACAAGCCGATATCCTCACGTACCTCTCCGTGGCCACGACGCCTTTCCTCAATGCCGGACTCCTTCGAGGCACTGCAGCCGAGACCGAATTCCTCGACATCCCCAAAGTAAGACGCTAGCAACAGCCGACTTAGAGATTTCGGTCGATGGCGCCGATGTAACCGCGCTGGTGGATACTGGCTCCGATTATTCCGTGCTGAGTGGAAAATTTGCGGCGGCACTGAAAAAGGTCACAACCTCTTGGGACGGCCCACAGAAGCGTACGGCAGGGGGCCATTTGATCACGCCAACGGGAACATGCACGTCGCGGGTAACCGTGCAAGGCCAAACATTTCTGGCAACGTTCGTAGTGCTAGCCGAGTGATCTCGGGACGTCATACTCGGCATGGACTTTCTGACTGAAAACGGTGCCGTCATTGATCTGCAATCGCAGTCCGTTAAGTTCTCCACCGAGAAGGCCATATCCGTCGATAGTGTTCTCCCAGCGGCGCTGCACATTCTAGACGAACACGTGACCGTGCCTCCACGTTCCAGTGTAATGGTAACCGTCGGCTCAAAGAACATACGGCAAATTGAGGGTGTCGTGGAAAGCAAGCAGTTGTTGCTTCTGGACAGAGGGCTTTCCGTCGCCAGGGCGGTTGTCTTCCTCGAAGATAGCAAGGTGAACGTTCTTCTCGCAAATTTCAGCAACGAACACCAGCACCTTAACAAGGGGACGACTGGGGCATATATTGACACTCTTAGTGAAACTAAGTGTGTGCACAGTTTAACCACTGCTTCAACGACTGAGCCTGATATACATCCTGGTGTTCAGTACGACATTAACCCAACCCTGCCGCTCGAGCAGCGCGACAAAGTGCGCGAACTGCTCGATCGCTACCGTGGTGCCTTCGCGTCGTCGTCACGCGTCGGGCAGACGCATCTTGCGAAACATCGCATAATTACTGATGGAAATGTTCCACCACTACGACAATCAGCTTATCGCGTGCCCACTAAAGAACGTGAAGCTATCAGCACACAAGTGAAAGAAATGCTCGCCAACGACGTTATTCGACCTTCTAGGAGCCCGTGGGCGGCACCGGTCGTGCTTGTGAAGAAGGAGGACGGCACCTTACGATTCTGTGTTGACTACCGTGGGTTAAACAACGTCACCAAAAAGGATGTGTACCCGCTACCCAGAATTGACGATGCCTTGGATCGCTTATGCAACTTCAGATATTTCACCTCCGTGGACCTGAAGGCTGGATATTGTCAAATTGAGGTAGACGAGAGGGACCACGAAAAAACGGCATTCATCAATCCAGACGGCCTGCACGAGTTCCAGGTGATGCCATTTGGTCTCTGTTTGGCACCCGCGACATTCCAAAGGCTCATGGATACCGTTCTTGCGGCTTTGAAGTGGCAAACTTGTCTGGGCTACCTGGACGACGTCATCGTTTTTGCCCCGTCTTTCGAGGAGCACCTGCGTCGCCTCCCGGAAGTATTGCAGGCCATAACGTCATCAGGCCTTACTCTAAAAGCCGAAAAATGCCATTTTGCATACGAAGAGTTAAAGTTTTTAGGCCATGTCATGAACTACGAAGGAGTCCTTCCAGATCCCGAGAAAACATCCGCCATTGCCAATTTTCCACCGCCGCGTGATCAGAAGGAAGTTCGTTGATTCCTCAGACTATGCGTGTATTACCGCCGCTTCGTGGAGAATTTCTCTAACATTGCCTCACCCCTTACTGATCTGACAAAGGCGCATGTGCCGTTCAGGTGGGAACCACCACAGCAGATGGCGTTTCAAGAGCTTGAACGCCGCCTGCAATCACCCCCTGTGCTGGCGCACTTTGATGAACTTGCAGACACCAGGGTCCGCACCGATGCAAGCAACGTTGGTTTGGGCGCTGTCCTAGTTCAAGTTCGGCGGGACCAACCACGTGTCATCGCCTATGCGAGCCGCGCACTATCGAAGACAGAAGCCAACTACTCTGCCACTGAAAAAGAATGCCTCGCCATCGTGTGGAGAGTTTCGAAGCTCAGACCATTCCTTTATGGCCGCTCTTTCAAAGTAGTGACCGATCATCTAAGGGGGCTAATGACGACAGCGCTCGGGAAGACGAACGCGCCGATCAAGAAGAGAACGAAGTGTCGAGGAAGCGCTCTTGTCCAGGGCTACGCCGCTTCTGACTCTCGGTCGCTTAACGCCGTTACTGACTATACGCCAACGCCAACGTGACAATATTACCATTCGATGTTTGTGGCGGTCCTTTAAAAGAATACGCAAAAAACATTTTATCGTTCCAGAGTCTGAGTTTACAAAAAAATGGGGTGAATGAAGGTATTTATTTTAATATGATATTTACATGATGTTGCGGTCTGTTCACAACATTGACTATAGTAAAGTGGGGGATGACAATGAAGGGTTGCCGTTGAAAACTCCGCTTCACGAAAACATTCCAGTACTATGCGTTGTCGTTCGCGGGGCAAGGCTCGTGTTGGCGATAATAATTATGGTTCTTTCGTGCTAAAAGATAATACGCAAACACCTCACTCTCCATTTTATTCTCGCCCGGAGAAGATACCGCGCATATTTAAGCCAAACTGCATGCACAGCTCATGCCGGATTTTGTGCAATCCGCAGTACGCCAATCGAGAAGACTGTCAACACCATGTCAAGTCACCGGCAGGTTCATTGTGACTAGCATCTAACATGTCTAGCTCTCAAAATAAATAAAGATAAAGACCGTTTTGGCATGATGCAGTGGTCGTTATCCTTACAATTCTTCATTTTATCATAGGTGCGAGATTTAAAAAATTATGAAGCGGCAGTGAGTCTTGGGTTAACATGTGTTATTAGTCACGACGGCATTTGTTGACATTACAAGAAATTATATTTCAATTATTCTGAATTTTATTATCAGAATAACATTATTAACGATAACTTATGTAACCAAAGAGTGTACAGAAAAGTACCGTGAGCTCGATGTATCCTGAATTCTCGCAGCGTTTTGTCTTGCAGCTCTGCTTCAATATTATTATTCAAGTAATTTTGAAAACCTCTCTGAAAAACCAAAATTCTTAAAAAACAGCATTTAATTTACGCCACGATTCAATCGCATTAGCATAAGTACAGCCATCATTATTACGTGCAATGTACATTCAATTAAATTACTGGAATTTTCTCATTATGAATTGAGAGAAGTATGCCTATAGCAGATATGACAAGACTGAAGTGCGATTTCGTTGTTTCAGGAAGCAGATTTTTGCCTGGTACTGTTAGCAAGCTTTTCTTGTGCTGTCAAAAGTTGAAGACGTGGATGCATGCATTGATGCATGATATTTTTCTTAAGCGGATCCCGGTTTGTATATTCAAAAAATATTTATTCCAATCCTTGATGAGTCTGGAACCACAATGTGACCAGGCAGATGAGAATATACATTTCAAGATGCAGTAATCATTTCAAATATTAAAATATTGATTTTTTTAACCTCGAAAGGAAAGAAGAGAAAGTTTTGGTTTCGTTAAAGGTGCTTCTGGAGTGCACCGTATATACATATAGAAACCTTTCGTTACTTGATCTGTCACCTTCGCTTCACGCAGATAGGCTGCCTCTCTCGGCTTTCAGCTGGGGCTGCTACCGCATTGCAAGCATAGTCTGAGTCAAAGCATTCCATCTGTTCGCTGCTTTGTTCATTGTAGGGCGGAAAGAGGCGCCCAGAACAGCCTGTATCTACGCGTATACTCCCCGTCAGAACGTCGACTTCGGGGATATGGCTCGTGTTACCGCGGTATCAGCTTGTGGCTAGACACTTATCTCTTATCCAGCTCGTTCTTTCGGCTATATGACGTTACATGGAGAGCTGCGCTGCTCTTGAATGTGAGCCGCACGACGCGGATAGAAAAGGCAACTGCAAAATCGCAGCATAATCTGCGAAGAAACGCTCTTGGGAATAGGGCCTCGTTCACGAGACATGCTGAGCGGAGAAAAACTACACTAACTGAATGCCCTTAACCCTGACTAGGGGCAGACGCCGGCCGAAAAGAGCAAAGACCGGACTTTTAGATACTGGCGGAAGCGCGTTAGGCGCCAAGAATAGGGACTTGAAAACAGTTTTTATACATGGAGAAACAAAAAAGAAAAAAACAGGAACCACAAGTGTGAAAAATGTAAACAACTTCTCGCAGAGAGAGAGAGAGAGAGAAACTTTATTGGCGCCAAAAATTGGTTGATTCAGCGGGACCCGGTTGTCTTCATGTTGAAGTTCCGAGTCTTCCAGGGGTGGTGCCCGTATTCCAGGGCCCCACTGAGTCTTGCTACCTCATACGCATGCTGGACCAGTCTTTTTTGGACCGCCAGCACGCTGCTGGTGAGTAGGCTCTCCCACTGTTCCGCATTGGGCTCTTTTAGTTTATGGAATGAATAATTGTTTTTACACTCCCATGTAATATGGTATAAAGTGGGGGTGGCTCCACACCACTTGCATGCGTCCGCGTACTGGTTCGGAAACATTTTGTGAAGTATGTGTAAGTTATGAAAGCTTCCTGTTTGCAGCCTACGCCAACCGACTGCCTCATATTGCGTTAATAGCTGGTGTGGTGGAGGATACGCTATCCTCAGTCCTCTGTAGTGATTTAGAATTTCCGCGTACGATGGTTCCACCGTTGTGGTGGGCTCATGGTCACTTGATGTATCTGGTCGGTTGGTAAGCTCGCGAGCTAGATCGTCGGCCCTCTGATTCCCAGTCACCCCGGTGTGCCCCGGCACCCAGAAAATTTTGTGCTGAATTTCTTTGTTCGAGGGTCCCGCCTGGAGGACGATGCGTAGCGCTCCCTTGCTGTTCCTACCATTAGTGTAGTGCCTGCATGCTTCTTTGGAGTCAGTGATTATTGTGAGCGATTTATTTCTGCGGTATCCGTCAGCTACTGCTAGCGCAACAGCAGCTTCTTCCCCCTCGGATACTCTGCAGCCGCTCTGTGATATACTGGTGACTAGGTCCCCTTGATGGTTCACCACCACCGATACTACTCTGTGTTCCTTCGTGTTTCTGTTCCATCGATGCAAAGCCGCATCTGTGTATACTACATTTGTTTTTTCAGCTAAGTGCTTTACTACATACTCTGCTCTCGCAGTCCTCCTCTCTGCGTGCAGATTAGGGTCCATGTTGCGAGGGATTGGGCACACCCTGAGTGTTTGGCGAATGTTATCAGGTATGCCCGCAACCCTATCTTCCACTTCTTCACTTAAGTAGCCCAGCCTTCGGAGGAGCGCTCGGCCGCTGGTTGTCTGCTGGAGCCTGTACATTTGGGCCCCTATTAGAGCTTCCTTTAGCTCGTCAAATGTATTGTGGACTCCCAACTTGAGGAGCTTCTCGTTTGACGTATTTCTTGGTAGATTTAGGGCCATCTTGAAAGCCTTCCTGATTAAAGTGTCTGCTTGTTCTTTTTCGTGCTGTGTTCTTGAAGCTTTGTCCTTGAAGCTTTCTCAGTTATCGCAAAACCGAAATGTCGTATAAGTTCATAATCGGAGGATAGGCGCAGTCGTTATGTGCATCACTTTTCCAACTTTCAACCATTTACCAACGTTACAGACGCTCACAGCGGGTGTTTCTGAAACCTTACACCACTTTAATACAACCCCCAAGAAGTTGCTAACGCAGGCAACAACCGTGCCTCAAGGAATACCTCTATAGTTTGGTTAACGAGAAAAAAAAGCAACTAAACGCTAACTCTCAAACGGTGATACAGATAGAAGCGGAAAGGAAGAATGTCGGTGGGCACTTGAGCGTGATAGCAGATGTAAAGCAGATGGGATGGTCAATACGACTGCTGCCATCTGTAGGTGCGCATTCATGACGATAGAAATTTGAGTTCCGCCTCCGATTAGCAATAAACCTCCTTGCAAAAATTTATGAAGCTAGATAGCTAACAAAATGACTCCGTTAAAAAAAAAGACAAAAAGTTCTGGCCTGCGCAGGGATCGAACCTACGACCTTCGCGTTATTAGCACGACGCTCTAACCGACTGAGCTAGCAGGCCGGATGTGTTTGCGCTGGCAAAAATATCCTATATGTTCAGTCTTATTTGTTCTGAAAAAAAGAAAACATTCGTTTTTCTTTAGACTTTTAGCACACCGCGCCAAAACGTGAGTAGCGTCGACGGAGAACCAGCGCTACCAGATCAACCCATCTCCGCAGCACTAAGCATTTCATGCACCTGCATTACTGTACGTAGGTTGAACGGAGAGAAATTTTGCTAAGGCTCTCAATTGGGCTCGTTGGTTGTAATCACACATTTTACCAGCGCATATAAGAAGACACGGACAAAATAGGGAACAGGACAAGTTACTAGCGCATATAAACAGACATGGACAAGAGAGGGAAGAGGACCAGCGTGCGTCCTGTTCCCTCTCTTGTCCGTGTCTGTTTATATTATTATAGATACCTCAAGGGCCCTTGAGGGCTTTACATGAGGGGTTTTGCATATGCGCTAGTAACATGTGTGAGAAGTTTTGAATGCTTATGTTATAGGTTTTTTTTTTATTTCGCGCACTTCCTATAAAGACATAATTTGTGCTCGTGTATACTCTAGGAAATCATGTAAGGTTTTTTCGTGCTGGAACCGGAGCATGCTCCTGCTCTTGTTATTTTCTGTCATCCACTTGGAGAAATGCCCCCCCCCCCCCCCCTGTCGCCGTTAGTCCCACGTCCTGCAAGATACGTGTCCTTGAAGTCCTTGTCCCTACACAAGTGCACAGCAGGTGGCGTACATCCTCTTCAGCAGCCGGTGTGGAACACCTCGGGCAGGTAGGGGGCCCAGCATCCTCATGAGAGCCCGTTCGGCATGTGACCGACGGCGTAAGGGCCACCCCAGCCCTTATCCTTCTTAGATAGTCCTCCTCCAATCTCGTTACGTTATGAGGAATAGTGAAAGTGCACGGAGGGATAAGAGCACGTGCCCTTTTCTTTAAAGCTGATGCTAAGATGGGGAGAGCGGAGCGGGCATCAAAAGGGGACCTGGCGGTGCATTAGGTTTTGAAGCTGTGTGTGTAAGGTTGTCGACTTTTTCTGCTCAGCGATCTCAGCATCATCGTGTGTTCAGTGCATCTGAATGCGTATGTTTGTTTGCGTATGCGTATGCGAATGCGTATGTTGGCGCACATTATGTTCCTTATTCCTGTTTCCAACTTCGCCCATTGTCGCCTCGTATGTAGTTGGAATTGGGCCTAGCATACGGTATTCTGGGCTGGAACACCTATTGTACAAGACGCCTTGCCGTCTCCGTTCGGCTCCTCCTCCCCTAGACGAAATGCGTTCGATCAAGTTCAAGGAAGTCGCTACTGATTTGTTCATCTTATGGACCGATTGTGTTCCTTTGCCAGATTTATGAATGCCTAGGTAGAGAACTCTAAGACTCGTCTGCCTCTTGTGAAGCCCGATTTGCAATCTTTAGCGTGACTCTTCGTTACCAATTGCTTTCTTCCATTCTTGTTTGCAACATGAATATATCTGGATTATTGTGGTGATAGTTCCCGCCCTGCATCATGGACGTACTCATCTAGTGTATTTAAGGCCTCTTGCAGAAAAATTATGTGTCTTAAGCTGTTTATGAGCAGACCAAATCATGACATCGTCAGCTTAAATAATGAACTGCACCTGTGGCATTTAAGCTAATTTCCACGCCAATGCTATAAGTGTGATATTAAATAGCAAATATGCTAAAACTGAACGTTGTAGCACGCCGCTCTTTGAGGTGTATCAGCCAATTTGTTGCCCGTTTATCCAAACAGAAAACGTCCCGTCCTTTTGCAGATTATCTACCGCTTTTAAGACCTGTAGGGGAATGCCCATACGTTCCCGATTGTCAAGAATCTTGCCACGTAACACATTGTCGTATGCTATCACGACTTCAGTAGCCACCAAAGTGCATACAAGGTGGCTATGAGGCGTCACATGTATCAATTCTTCAGCCAGTATAGCCAGTACACATTTTTCTCGCGGAGTGCCCGCATAACAGCCAAATAAGAGACGGACACAAAATGGCGCTACGTCATGCTAGAGCGGCCAACTGCCGGCTTGAAGGGAAGGCGGCTGTTCAGTGAACAAAACAGTCTGGTGAGGAGGCTGTTTCAAACGTGCCTTCGGCAGGCATGTTCTAAAGAGAGAGCAGCATGCCGTTCTCTCGGTGAGAGAACACCGACGTTGCACGTGCACTGGCACGCTTCCAGAAAAGTCAGACCGCTTGCGCTGCGCCAGTGAGAAGCGAGGCGCGGAAGCTCATTCCGCCCGTTCAGCGATGTGACAAAAGGCATCGAGCGACTCCACATAATGGAACAGTGCTCTGAATGGCTTTGCATCGCTTGTGCGGTGTCTGATTGGGTCTCATACAAGAGGGAAGGTTTATGGTTTATGTAGGTTTAACGTCCCAAAGCGACTCAGGCAATGAGAGACGCCGTAATGAAGGGCTCCGGAAATTTCGGCCACCTGGCATTCTGTAACGTGCACTGACATCGCACGTAACACGGGCCTCTAGAATTTCGCCTTCATCGAAATTCGACCGCCGCGGCCGGGATCGAACCCGTGTATTTCGGGTCAGCAGCCGAGCGCCATAACCACTGAGCCACCACGGCGGCTCAGGAGGGCAGGAATGAATTCCAGGGGACCTTGAGGACGATGCTGTACAAGGGCGCACAACATTTTTTGGAACGCCGAATTCACGAACGTCAGTTTCCTCGCTGACTAGAGCGCAGCCAGGAATCGAGCGGAGTATTGCGCAGGTAGCGCTGGGAATTACAAAGCGTGCACACCTTTTAGTTCATGGCTGCATGCTTAGGCTGCCCAGTAGTTAGGCGTTGTTGCAAATTTCGTGTTCCGAAAACTTTCGAGGGCACCGATACGTTCGAGAAAGGAGGAACTGGCCATACGCTTTTGCGATTAACTATTAATCTCTATTTCACTCGCTATCGGTGTTTAGGTTTTTCACTATGTAACGAATCTTTTTTAGCAGCCATGCCGTATTTGAACTAGATTGTTTGATTTTCCCAAACCAAGGTGCTGTCTTGGTCTTCAGCTAGTATTTTGTGACGAATATTAGAAAAAGCAGCGCAAGTGGGGGGCACAAAGGAGAACACTGCATTCAAGGTTATCTTGTACGTCTCGGCTTCGTGATTTTGTTCCGAATATTGGGCACAAACCATCAACTAGCGCGAACCCATGTTTTGATGAAAAGAGGGCGCCTTCAACTCAGATGAACGTCAAGCTACACAAGCGTCATTCTGAAATGCTGCTCGACAATAACAGCGCAGAGTGGTGTATTATAAAGTACGGACTTGAAAAAAAAGCGAACTGACGACTATTTTATAGGAACCGCCTGGCCTTACCCGTCACTGACTGCGACTGACGAGCTTCCGTTGGCCTGTTTCGAAACTGGCGGCCGTCTCGAGGCACAGCGTGCTCGCGATGCATGCGCTCGTGTACGGAAATGGAGCCATTCGGAGCCGCTCTAGGCATTCAAAGAGAGCTCTTAATGGCGATCCGGCATGGCGGAGGGGGCGACTTCCTTTCATTTTACACCATCACGTCATGACTCGTTGAATCGAAGTCCAGCCTCGATGGACGTGCGTGACTGGCACAATTCCGTCCCCGCGAACATGGAATCGACTACGGCAGGCACGCAATCCAACTCCCTGCCTGTTGCATGAGTGAGCAGTTTTTCCATGCTGAAGGTTATGGTCGCGCATATACCATATGCTCTGGCTGTCAGGCTGTAACGTTAGTTCAAACCACGGTTAGTTCAAACCAAACCACTTCGTTACACTGTGGGTGACTGCATTTGCTCCTGTAGCGCTTATTTATTATTAAAAAGAAACTGTTTTTTTTCGTAATTTGCCTAAATGTCCCTGTACGCTTACGTCATCAATATTTTAGTAGTCCAAGTTGCCTGGTCGACCGTGACGTTAAGGAGCACTTCAGCTCTGGCGACGACCGAGGCCGAAGTGTCAATACAAAATCGTTTGTAATTATTAACACTGCACACTGTGCTTTTGAGCTCATTTTCAAGGTTACTAAGTCCGTAGGGCTTCTTTCTGAGTAAAAAGACGGACACCCAAAAAATTTGTGTCTCCGCCCCGTGAACCCGTGTTCAAAATGCCCGCCGCTCAGTTACGGGCAGCCATGCACAGATAGAGACACTCGACTGCTTGAGCGATCGACTGCTCTTGTAGTGGTAATTATTCGGCAATTCTCTTAATGTTATGGTCACGTTGGAATAAGGATATATAGAACGAACAACTATAGTAAAGAGTGCACGTTGTTGGGCGAGTCGGTCGTACATGCTTAAGGAAGGGAAATGCGCTAAAAATAAGGCACGGGCGAGAAGAGCACAAAGACAAGCGCCAGTCCTTGTGCTCTTCTCACCCGTGCCTTCTTTTTAGCGCATTTCCCTTCCTTAAGAAAAACTATAGTAGTTGTAGTAGTAGTAGTAGTAGTAGTAATAGTAATAGTAGTAGTAGTAGTAGCGGTAGTAGTAGTAGTAGTAGTAGTAGTAGTAGTAGTAGTAGTAGTAGTAGTAGTAGTAGCGGTAGTAGTAGTAGTACTTTCAAAAGCAGAAGGTCTCTAAATGTGGGAAAACTGTGATCTGCATCGACACCCGGCCTGCTAGCTCAGTCGCTTAGAGCGTCGTGCTTATATCGTGTAGGCCGCAGATTCGATCCCTGCCTAGGCTCGCGTATTTTTTCATATTTACGTAAACATGTCTTTTTTGACATATATATAACTATTACTTTTCAATGTTTAGAAGGTGTTATTTAATTATTTATAAGAAGCAGTGCCGAAAGTTGGCCGAGTTGGATAACGTTCAAGATGAAAAATAGCGCAAAAGCAGCACGAGGGACGGAAAAGGAACGACGCGGACAAGCGCTAGTTATATGATGACATTAATCATTTATATGCTCTATATCATTTATATGACAGAATAATATACTGTGAAATACATCTTATACTGTCAGTATCACATGATACAGTCAATGCCGTTCGAGATCCTAACGGAAAGGGCATTTAAGGTACACTGACATACAAATATGACAATGGTCATTAATTCAAGCATACACACAATAATCTGCATAAAGTTTGCACATCAGCAGGAAAGAAAGTAAAAAAAGGACTACCAAGAAGTGCACGCTGCAAGAATTGAGCTGGACAGATAATTATACCGCAAAGTGTAGAAAAAAAGAGGTACGAACAAATTCACAATGATAAATTAACACAGGAATTATTGAGATGTAATTTGTTTTCACCGAGCGAGATAGATGCATTTAGGGATGACGGTGCACATGTGTACATTTTCAAAGCGTTCCATTCGCGTTTAGTCCGCGGAAAGAATGAGTACCTGAAAATGTCAGTATGGAATGCAAACTCGTTCAGAGTGTGTGTAAGCTTATAACGCGTTTGCCCCGTTTGAGATTTTGATGCGTATAGTGAAGTGTCCAGTGCAAGGAGTCTGCGGCTGACCGAAGGCGCAACTCAATATTAGCTTGTATTGGATGGCACCCAGCCGAATTGGCCGTCTACTTCGCTGTCATGCTCAAGTGCAGGTCGAAGTTCCTTCGTTCTGTGTTTTTCGTTTCCACGTGTATCTTTATTTGCCTTTGGGCAGTCTTGCTCTTTAAGCGCGTTGACGACTTCGCGCTGGTACATAAACATATGTCAGGACCCCAGGCCTAAGACGCAAAACAAAGTTTTCTTCGTCCCTCTCTGAGAAACAGCTGTAGCATTTAGACGCCTCTGTTACGAGTGGAACTGTTTGATAGCTGCAGTAAAGACGCGGGTTTAACTTTTGAGACAAAGTCACGCGAAACGTAGTGTTTTTCCCTCGGTTTTGAAGTCAGGCATTTGTGTACAATAAACAAAAGCCAGAGCAGAAACCGGTACCAGTAATGGCGAGAGTAATAAAAAAATGCAGTAGTTTTCAGGAGGTTCTGCTGCTCATCCACTTCGCTCATTTATGGTGAAAATAACAGCCAAAAAGGAAGGACTCAAAAGTGCAGAAGACACTACACGAGACTGGCTGATAATTGAGTTTTATACCAATCGAAAATACATGTTGTGAGCCTAAGTATTTATTAAGATACAAGAGCGAAAAGGACGTTGCGCTTTTCCTACTGCGTTCCGAGCACATCCAGTGCTCACAAAGCAGCTGAAGAGTCAACTTCACATTTAGCTCGGAGGTTGAGACAAAACAAAACGAATTGTTTTTTTTCCTTTTTTTTCTCCTTAAATTAATACACAGCGTCTGAGCAGCGTGACTGCCTAAAGGGCCTTTGCAGAATATTTTGATTTTTGGTTTGCTGTAATTTTACGTGCGAAAGCCGTATTGCGGACTTTGAAACCCACTGTAACGGAGGGCTTTCGGAATTTCAATGGCTACCGCCACTTTCGGATTCTGATCCTGTGACGTTCCACAGCAGCCTTGTGCTATAGTTGGTTAGCCAGTTCGGCTAGTAGACTTGTGATTTAATTCGTGGTTTGAAATATTCCGAAGTAGAAGTTTGGTTTTGTTTTATGGGGTTTACCGTCCCAGAGCGACTGATGCGCTATAATGAATGCCGTAGGAAAGGGCTCCGGACAATTTCGACCACCTGGGGTTCTTTAACGTGCACTGACATCGCACAGTACACGGGGCTCTTGCATTTCGCCTCCATCGAAATGCCACTACCGCGGCTGGGATCGCACTCGCACGTCTTTTGGATACGCAGCCGAGCACGCTAACCACTGAAGTACCGCGGCGGCTGGAAGTCGGAGTGAAATAATGGTCGATTTGAGCACTTGAAGGTAAAGAAACAGGACGCTGTGCAGTGGCCGTCAGCGAAGTTAAAATTTGACCAAATTTCGAATGTCTGGAAAGAAACACGAATGGTGGCACTGCGGAGGACATCTAAAGCTCACAGTATCATTCATACGCACTTGAACATACAAACTATAGCTATGGCTTGCAATCGGGATAGTGAAATGGTGAAGGCAATGTACCAGCTGTTTGGTTAGCGACTGTTTTGAAATGCGACTATATTTTCTTAATGTAATTTATCTTCGCTTAGTCTGATGCCTGTGCGTGAGCGATGGTTCTATATGTAGCATGCGTTTGCGCGTAGTCACGTGTTCAGACTTTAGTTTCTTGTTTCTTTTTTTTAATCGTTACGTGCAAAGGAGTAGTCGGAAGTGCAAGCTATCCACTACTCGGGTCGAAACCACCGTAGCTCAAACTACACCGTCCCACAGTTTCCACAGGTGGGAAAAGGGGGGAAATCAATATTTCCGATAGCTTGCTTGTATCTAGGTAAAAGCCTCGGAATTCGCCTTGGCAGATCTGCTAGCTGATTTATTGAAACTGGGGCGAGATAACTGGCGCCGCTTACGGCAAGGGCCCTTTATGACGAACGCCATTTCGAATGAGCCCTGTAGCACACGATACGGAGCTTGCCTGTCTTTTAGGAGTGCCTACAAGCGTTCGTCCAGCCCTTTAGCGTCTGACACAGGCTGCCACTCTCCCGAACACATGTTAGCTCACGCAGATCCTGTTTGCTTTCCGGGCGATACTCGGGGCAGGCTCTCGCGGCTGTAGTCTATATACGGATCGTGATCTGCGCCCAGTCGTCGTGAATTAGCATGCGCGCAGCCGGTGCCGGCCATCGACTTCCGTCTTTCGCCCGCCTCCCTTCCAACCAGCCGGCAGCTGTCGTCCGTACGAGGCGCGCTTCAGCCAGCAGGCAGCGGGGGCCGCAGGCGGCCGACCGAATGCGTCTGCGGGGGCAGGGGGTGGTAGGGATCACAGCGGGAGGGATCCGAGGAAGGGTGCCCGGCAGTGGCTGTTTGTGGGGGTTCTAGTCAAGCGTACAGTGCTTAGCTGGAATAAGCCCAGTGACCCAGCACGTACACGCCTGCTCCATCATGAAATGTGGAGTCGTCGGACACGTGCCTGTCGTCGTTGTAGTTTGTCTCGGTGAGTGATCGGAGGTCTGGCGGGTCTGGACAAGGAGCAATGAGTGCTCTGTGCTTGCGTGATTATGTGTTTGCGTGTGTGTGCCCTTTTCTGTGTGCACGTGCGCCCAGTCATGCTGCAGTCCCGTTGAGAGAGAGAGAAAGAGAGAAAAACTTTATTTGGTCCATTAAGGGTTTAGCGTTCGGTCTTCGTCTTCATCGCTGCAGACTCTTGACCTTCAAAGCAGGGTTGGGCCCCTAGTCCAGGGCTCCACTGAGTCGCGCTGCTTCGCTTGCGTGCTGCACCATTGCCCTTTGGGAAGCGAGCTCGCAGCTGGTGAGCCGGCTCTCCCAGTGCTCCGCACTCGGGGTTTTGTGTTGGTGGAATGTGGAGTTTCGCTTACACTCCCAGGTTATATGGTAAAGCGTGGGGGTTGCTCCGCACCACGGGCATGTGTTCCTGTACTGTGTAGGATACATCTTGGTAAGTATATGTAGGTTAAAGAATGTTCCCGTTTGCAGCCTCCGCCAACTAGCTGCTTCTTGTTGTGCTAGGCCCTTGTGTGGCGGGGAGTATCTAATTCTCCTGCCTCTTTGATAGTTTAGGTATTCTGAAAATCCGATCTCCACGGTGAAGTGCTGTCCCAGGGCGTATGGCCGCTCGGCTCGGTACGTGATCTCTCGAGCCAAGCTGTCTGCCCTTTCGTTTCCTTCTATCCCCGTGTGTGCCGTAATCCAGATTAATTTGTGTGTTGCTGTTTTTCTGAGGCGCACTGCTTCGCGCAGGATAGCTAAGGTAGCCCTGCAGATTCTACCTTTTGTATAGTTTCTGCATGTCTCTTTTGAGTCCGTTAGGATGACCAATGATTCGTCTTTTCGATAGCCCTCAGCCGCTGCCAGCGCAACAGCGACCTCCTCCGCTTCCGCTATCCTGACGTGTAGTTGCGCAAGTGATTAGATTGCCTGCGTTATCAACTACCACCGAAGCTGTCTTGCAGTAGCTTTCGCGTCTATTCCATGGATACATGGTTGCATCTGCGAAGACTGTGTTTTTTAATTTGGCTAAGTACCTCTCCACATAATCTGCCCGCGCCTGTCTCCTGGCCGCGTGGAGATTTGGGTCCATGTTTTTCGGAATGGGATTGACCGGCAGGGTATTACGGATCTCGTCGGGTATATCGGCGGATCGATCGAGATGCCCCCTTGGGTCGCGACCCAACCTTGTCAGGAGCGCTCTTCCTGCAGCTGTGTTTCTGAGTCGTTGCAGATGTGCTTCGTGCTGTGCTTCTGCCAGCTCCACAAAGGTGTTGCTGATTCCTAGCTGCAGCAGCTTCTCATTCGATGTGTTTCTTGGTAGGTGGAGTGCCGTCTTGTAGGCCTTCCTTAGGATTGTCTCGGCCTGTTCCGTTTCGCTTTTGATCATGGGGTGGTATGGCAGCGAGTAGATGACCGTACTGACTATGAGGCTTCATACTAGTTTCAGCGTGTCTTTTTCTTTCATTCCATGTCTTCGGTTGGAGACTCTGGTTATCATTCTGCCTACCTGTTCGGCCGACTTGCCGAGCAGGCAGAGTGTGTGGCTGCGTTTTCTGCTTGCTTGCAGCCACATCCCTAGGACTCTTATCATGTTTTTCTCAGGGATGTTTTGCCCCTCTAGTTTCACTTCGAGCGGCGCGTCGGTGGGATGTCTTCCTACCCTCAATAGTTCGGACTTTTCTGTAGAGCAAGCTAGTCCTCTTTTCTTCACGTATATTTCAACGCATTTTGTTGCTCGTTGTAGCAGTTCTTGCTTTTCCCACAGGGATCCATGGTTAACCCAGACCGTGATGTCGTCTGCGTACATCACGTGCTGGATGCCCCGGATTCTGCTGAGTCTTCTCGCAAGGACGATCATCGCCACATTAAAGAGTATGGGCGAGATGATCGAGCCTTGGGGTGTTGCTTTGCTTGGGGTGGTGAAGACGTCACTCCTCAGCTCCCTTAGTCCCACCGTGGCCGTTCTGTTGGTCAAGAAGTCTTTGACATAGTCATGGATTCTTCTCCCGCGGTTGGTATTGTTTACCCCCCCCCCCCCCCCCCCATTATAGCGGCGTGGCCGACGTTGTCAAAGGCACTTTTATGTCGAGTGCCATGACTACGTTCTCCCCTTGTTTGGGCATTGTCTACAGGACTTCTTATTTAAGCTGCAGAAGTACGTCCTGCGTCGAGAGGTTCGCCCTGAAGCCGAACATGGTGTCCGGGTAGAGCCTCTTGATTTCTAGGTGTTGCTGGATGCGTTTCGTGACGATCCTTTCATACAGCTTTCCAAGGCAAGAAGGGAGATTGGTCTGAGGTTCTCGATCTGCAGCTTCTTGCCTGGTTTGGGGATCATGACTACTACGTCCCGTTGAGTTTTCCCGGCCTTTTGTAGCTGTGACACGTCTGCGAGACGAATGAGCTTGAGTGCACAGCGCTACGTGAAGAACCGGGTGTCAAGATCGAAAGGAACGCCCATCGAATAAACAGACATGTTAAATGAAATTATTGGTGTAGAATACTGCATTACAAGCCTAACGGCAGATGGCTTGTTGTAGACTGTGAGTATTTATGTTTTGTTAAGATGCAGACATTTGCGACTGAAGAGAGGACAACCTGCTCAAGCGGTTTATATTTTTTGAGCCCCTCTTCAGTAGCCGGAACATTGCAAATTTTACGGCTAAAAGGAGCTGCGCAAATTCTCCAGCTGTGCTCCAAAAGAATGAAAATTCATGCACGCAGGTTTGTAGCAGAGATAAGTTTCTATTAATATCTTTAAATCCTGTAATAAACTTCATGCATGAATCAACACTGAAATTGCGATTTGAGCGGAATGTAATGCGGTAGAGATGCTGCCTTGTGTATTGAACAAATATACTGCATGACAGAGAGTGATAGGCAGATAATTTACAGATGGTTTTGAGATTCTTGAGGCTGTGTCTAGTATTGACTCTTTAAGCACATGGCTGGCACTACTCGAAGAACGCAACACTATAACAAAACTCTCTTTTGTCCGAAGAAACGTCCCGCCTTATATCACATCATAACTCCATCGTGGATTTCACTTACTGAATTCTGCTTTGCGCGGTTGATCAAGACCTGCCGAATAGTTTGTTCTTTACATGGCTGGCTTTATTTGTCCTTAAAATCTTTTACAGTCGTTCTGTCACCACACCTCTGCAGCGGCAACGTGAGTGATTGAGATGTAGTGTTCATTCCTTCGTTGTAAAAAGAAGCTCGGGCACTACACGTCACTGTTTAAGCTGTGGAGTGAGAACAGCAGGAGCTTTTAATCTTGCGAATTGGTAAGATAGCTAACTTAGACCATTTTTACTTTAGAAACTATCAGGAGTTTTATTTTGAC
This sequence comes from Amblyomma americanum, assembly GCF_052857255.1. Lineage (NCBI taxonomy): Eukaryota > Metazoa > Arthropoda > Arachnida > Ixodida > Ixodidae > Amblyomma > Amblyomma americanum. The sequence continues at coordinate 68,400,108 of NC_135503.1, read as the reverse complement.
AACAACGGGAAGTGCGACTAGATATGGTTTATGGCTTAAGGGGGTTTAACGTCCCAGAGTGAGTCAGGCTATGAGGGACGCCGTAGTGAAGGGCTCCGGAAATTTCGACCACAACTTGGGGCGAGTAGATAGATTGTGTGAAGGACGGCTGTTAGATATTCTCACTGGTTGAGCAAGAAAGGCGCAAAGCTATGGTATCTATTCATTGTAGCTTATCCTGATAACGAATTTAAAACTTGCTTGCATCGGGCCAGTAGACCATAATCCCGCACATTTGGCACCGTGTTCCCTTTTTATCTTTTATCGCATAACAGATATCAAAACGCCCACTACGTAAGTAATTTTCTTGTTATTTCTCATTTTTTTTTCTCGCCTTGAATGGGTGTGCTTACTAATTTTCGATAAGAGCATTTGGTACACGTGCTTCTGTATGCGCTCTAGTTCGAAGTGAAGACCTGTCTCACGCTACAGCTAACACAAAATTACTGCAGTGACCTCGATTTCGTTAAGTCAAACGACACAGAAGATATTACAAGTTTTAGAGATGTGTTTTATTGAATAGCAAATAACGTATCATCTCTAAGGAGTACTGCAAGTACAAAGAGAACTTATACAAGACCGAACTGCTTCATACACAAAACACATCCGGCCAATCAAGTGTCTGCTGGCGAACGAGTCTGAGTGGTCTGTATCACGGTGTGGTCTGGATTTCATCCGCTAATGGTTAGATTCGAGTGCGGTCTCAGCGTTACAAAACCTTGTGAAGGGCCCAGAACTCAGGCACAGCGTCATTACGACGAGACAAATCCTAACACACTGAGCGATGAATGAATAAATACATGTCTCTTCTGAAACAGTACGTCGAAACAAAACAAAACTGTCGGAATCGACCTCGCAGGCAGCTTTTCTGAATTAGAAATGCTGCACTGAACTGAACTTGATTGGATCAATTAGTGCCATACAAAATTCAGGCCAAATGAGCAGCGTGTCATTGAACTGAGTGGATTCCGACCCTATTTGGGAATGTCAGTTTCGTAAGTGGGAGGAGTGGGGGGGGGGGGGGGGGCAGGAACAAGGAACTAGCAGGTAAACGCGGCGAGAAAAAGGAAGGGTACAGTGCTACACGAAACATTTCCGTGACAGGTCGAATGGGCAGACCTCCAATGTCATGCAACAGTGAACCGATAGTGACCACATTATGTAGTTTATCGTTGTTTGTTCGATTGGGGAAGACTGGCGCGATTTGACACCAAACATGCAAGCCTTCGTTCCTCGCCAACTTCACTCTTCGAAATTTATAGTTCTTCGTTGTTTCAGTTAGCCATTTGAGGCACAATTTAAAAGAGCAGACTGATGCCGTAAGGTGAAAAATTTTTGGAGCATGTATATATGTAATGGCTCGAGCAAATTAAATCAACTCTATATAATGTTTGGAATAGTGCTGCAAAAAATAGATCCCTATCAAGTCTTGACGAAACATGTGAAAACTATCTTTGTTCGATGGTTGTTGCTGACACACAGATGATTGCCAAAAGTTGCTATATCACTTAAAGGAATCCATCGTCAGTACGCGGAGGCGGTGCTTTTCTGACTGGGCGCTACGTGTCAGCCAATCAGCATTTATTTAGTGTCATTGACACTTGACATCTCGTGCAACTTTAGTTCTGTCGTATACCACAATTTAGTTTTGCACTTTTCAACTCATTTGTTCTTCATTTTTGTGCGTCCGGAGGTCTAACAACTTATTTTTCTCCACGAACGTCTAGATGCTGCCGCAATTTCTTCCAGAATTTGTTTTTTAAACTCTCTCTGTGTTGCCTCACGCAGCTGAAAAGCTCTTTGAGGAGGTAAGTTTATCATGATGCGTCGATTGAGAAGTTGCAACAGTTGTGATGAAAATATTTGTCGTTCCACTTTCTGTTTAATTCAATAGGTGTATGCCAAGCTATATCGTAAGTACTTGAACGACTTTGGGTGCAATATATTTTTGTTAAGTTTTTTTTATTAAAAACAAAAGCCTGCTGCAGTACAGTTAAAAACGTCTTAAAAGTCCTTGCTGCTGTTTGTGGTTGCATGAAGTTCTAGTCAGGAAATGCTTTCTCAAATAAACCAAGAGGTGAACTTGCGCATTTAAATTCTTGTATAGGCAACGAAGTGAATAGTTAAGTGAGTAGAGCAGACGTTTATTTTTCTCATCTGATTATGTATGCTACAGGATAGCGATACTATTTGGTTGAAAAATCGTGCTCATGAAAGTGCACTTGACAGATTCATCCGACCCAATGATTTCAATTCTCTTTTACTTTTCCACGTTCATTCTATATATTCTCCGATTTATTCTAGTTTTTTTTGTTTCAGGGTTCTACAGATTTACCGACCAGTATGAGGTGCGTGACACCTAAATTTGCGACTGTTGGGTGTTTCTAAAAAAAATGTATAGAATGATAAAAAAGATAACTGTCCATAGCTACTGACAGATTCATTCTTCCCTGTCCACTTCAGCTTGCATTCAACTATCTAATCTTTTTCACATACGTGAAGTCAATCCCTCATGTCACGACTCGAAAATTTGCAGTAGCAGCATTTGAGTCATATATTTTCAACGCCATCTTCAACGGTAGAGTTAGGTGAACATGTCGGTAACTCCGTCTTTATTTCACCGCAGTCTTCCATATCGGAGGGTCTTTTCAAGAAGCTGATCAATCGTGAGTCTAATTTTGCTTCTTTTGGCGGGACCATTGTCGTTAGCGGAGCCAGAATAAAACGATGCAAATAAACAATAAGGAAAACCAGAGAGTGGGCGGACTAATTAATGAATTAAAGTACCACTATAAAAGCGAAAGAGGTATCCCCAGCATTCGCATTGAATATTAGTAAAACCTTAACTCAGGAGCACAAACCAGTGGAAAGGCCGAAGTAAATGTATAGTGTACAAGAGCGGTTTCTATTAAAGAACATGTCAAGTTGAAAGGAAATGCCCCAGGGAAATGCTTCTTTGATGAAACGAATAGAAAGTCCCAAAACACTTGTAAAAATGGTCATTGAAATTTAGTACAACTTCGTGTGGCCTATCGGCATGATATTAAGATGTGAGAAATATCAGCAAGCACCATTATTTTACATGTGGAAAAGCCCTAAATGAGCACAATTATGCGAACTCGGTTTAACTAGATACAGACTTGACCTGCCATCATACGATTTTCTTGTGAAATATCTCCTCTTTCAAAGGGAAGGTGCAGATCTGGAACACCTAGAAATTTTTGCTAAGAGATATTCAATGTTTTGAGGCGTATCACTTATGGCCTACTCCTTTGCCTTACGGTATTTCTATCCGCAATGCGTTGAAATGGCATGTAGACTTCGTGTTCCTTCGCATTAGCGATGGTGGTACGAATAGTTTAATACAAGCAGACGGAATTACGCCCGTTTAACGGGAATCGTTGAAGGCACTATGTCGTATTCAAGAATTATACCCACTGCTAATAAATAATGAATCAAGTCACGTTTACTTGTGATGCTAGTCGTGCGTGAAAAACTTTTTTGCGTTCTATTACAACTTATTGCTGTATATTTCATGGTTTCAAGGTTTCGTCGCAATGGCAAAGGCGCTTGAAGTGAGTATTTGTTTTCCTTTGTGACAGCATTTTGAAGGCGTGAATAACGCTATGCGCCAGACTTAATCCAAGCAGAAGAAAACTTTTGAGATAGTTCATGATTTCGGGAGACGACCAGATATACTATGCCGCAGCAGCGAGTGAGCGCCTTTTAACGAATGCTGCAGAACCTGCGATTAAAGTTGGCACGAACACTGAGCAAGCATAAGCTTGCTGCTTTCTCAACAAATATGATCCCGTGTAGCGTTGAACGATCATAAATGATCGCTCATGAAATGGCTTCCCAATTGTTATTCAACAACTTCTTTGACCTGTTTCTTTCAGGGTTTTCTGCGATCAAAGTATGTCATCAAGGTAACGTATGAAAAAAAGCAACGAATTAGATGTACGTAGACAAGGGTCTTATAGATCATGATAATGTTTGTCCAGAATTATGAGCCAGACGTTTGCTTACTATTGTCGACTGCCGCCGTGGTGGCTGAGTGGTTATGGCGCTCGGCTGCCGGCCCGAAAGACGCGGGTTCGATCCCGGCCGCGGCGGTCGAATTTCGATGGAGGCAAAATTCTAGAGGCCCGTGTGCTGTGCGATGTCAGTGCACGTAAAAGAACCCCAGGTGGTCGGAATTTAAGGAGCCCTTCACTATGTCGTCCCTCATAGCCTTTTGGGACGTTATACCCTCCATAAACCAAACCTTACTATTGTCGACTAAATGAATGTGTGCGACATTCGCTTACTAGCGATAGTGCGGTGTGCGAAGTCAGTACACGTTAAAGAACCGCGAGTGATCAAAATTTATCCTGAGCAGCCAATTACGGCTTTCTGATTGACCAATGTGCAGCGTTAAGTTAGTAAACCTTACATAGCCATGGCATAGAAATTCTTGCTACCCTGTATAAGGAACTCCCTATGAGCGTCAGCAAACGAAAACTTTGAAGAATGCTAACAATATTCTAGTCCATAAGTAAGCAGATATCAAGGACTTGAAAAATTACAAACCAATCAGCTTAATGTCTGTAGCCTGCAGGGTGTTTATAAAGGAGATCGCTAACAGAATTACTGCAACCTTACTCTCTTGTTAACCAAAGGAATAGGCTTGCTTTCGGAATCGACCGACAGTTATCACATCACCAGTCACGTGATAGAAAAAAGCACAGAATATAACCAATATCTATAGTCAGCCTTCATAGATTCATCATCATAATCATCATCAGCCTGACTACACCCACTGCAGGGCAAAGGCCTCTCCCATGTCTCTCCAATTAACCCTGTCCTGCTCCCACCCTATGCTAGCAAACTTCCTAATCTGATCCGCCCACCTAACCTTCTGCCGCACCTTACTGCGCTTACTTTCTCTTGGAATCCACTCCGTTAACAATAAGGACCAGCGGTTATCTTGCCTTTGCGTTACATGCCCTGCCCAAGCCCATTTCTTCCTCTTGATTTCGACTAGGATGTCATCAATACGCCTTTGTTCTCTCACTCACTCGGCTCGCTTCCGGTCTCTTCATGTTACAACTACAATTTTTCTTTCCATGGCTCGCTGTGTTGTCCTTAACATAAGCTGAACACTTTTCGTTAGCCTCCACGTTTCTGCCTCGTACGAGAGAACCGGTAAGATACAGCTGTTCTACATTTTTCTCTTGAGAGATATTGGTAACCTGCTATTCACGATCTGAGAGAACCTGCCATATGCGCTTCACACCATTCTTACCCTTATAGTTATTTCTCTCTCATGATCCGTATCAGCTCTCACTACCTGCCCTAAGTATTCCTTTACCATTTCCAGCACCTCGCTGTCAATTGTGAACTGCTGTTCCCTTGCTAGACTATTGAGCATTACTTTGGTTTTCTGCATGTTAATTTTTAAAATCACCGTTCTGCTCTGCCTGTCTAACTCATTGACCATTATTTTCAGTACATCTCCTGAGCGACTTAGCAAAGTAATGTCATCAGCGAATCGCTGATTATTTAGGAATTCTCTATTAACTCTTATCCCCAACTGTTCCCAAATAACTCCAGTAAACAGGCGGTGAATAGCATTGGCGAGATCGTGTCTCCTTGCCTGGCGCCCTTCCTTATTGGATTTTTATTTTTGACTTTGCAGAGGACTGTGGTAGCGGTCCAGTTACTATATATATTTTCCAGTATTTTGACATAAGGCTCACCTACACCCTGTTTCCGGAATGCTTGTATTACTTCATAGATTACGGAAAGAATTTAACGTAAGTCGAAGCATCAGCAGTCCTGCAGCCACTCCACAACCAGTCTGTACAAGAGACAAGTGTAAATGTGCTGAAAAAAGCAGGCAAAGGGTAGCGGTGAGTTTAAGATTTAATATGCCGAAAACTAAAATAATGTACTAGAGACTGGGAAGGAAACAGTATTTTAAGCTAAATAGCGAAGTGATTTAAGCAGGAAAGGGAATATCTCTACTTATGGCAGGTAGTGACCACATATTAGGACAATGAAAGTGAAATTACCAGGAGAATAAGAACGTCGAGGAATGCATTTGGCAGCTAGGTACTCTCAGATCATGAACAGCAGGTTATCAGCTTCGCCAGAGAAGAAATGATAAAAAACTTGTGCGATGCTTAGCCTACCTGCGTCCGAGTACCATGCGATATCGTTAGAAATACCACCTTCGCGAGTACTCCTTTTCTTTCATAGGTACATTGATAGCGGAGAGTCCTCATACCACTACTGGCGCAGTGGTGCAGCGGTTAAGTGATGCGCCACTGCGATGCGCAGGCTTGTGGCTGCTTCGAACACAGCCACTTGTGTTTCTTGGGATACCCAGGTCGCCAGTCACGAGCTCCCGAAAGGCTCATGCTTGCACAGATAGTTCTTCAAAAGGCTGTTTATCTCTCGACCAATCAGATGACGCGCAGTGCACAGCGGGCAGGAGGCAATTGCGTTGAATTTACTTGAATTAATTTCATCGCCACCTGCTATAGTCGGCAGGTCTGCCAACGTGGCGAGTGGGCCACCTCCTTTTTCGTGACACGGGCGGAAAGACGTCGACTTTCCTCGTGAAGCGGACCTATAATGTATTCTCATAAATAGTTGTATCTTGACAGTACTCCAGTAGGGGTCAGAAACTTACAGGCTAGCGTAAAGGGTGCAATTTAAATTTTGAGCAGTGGAACTGCGTATGGAAGGGAAAATGATAAGAGCTTGTGCTTCCGAGGAACCGGGTCCGGGCCGCCCTCACTCCTGCCGTCACACGGACGTGGCCTCAATTTCTACCCTTATATCCCCGCCTAGGGTGTCCTGTCTGCACCTCCCAAAATACCGAGGTGGATATTTACCGCTTGTTTTGGGTTTGTCCGGCGCTGAAGCTAACGAGAATTCGGCACCTGGCAGCAGTGCGTCTGCCGGCGGCCTCATATATTGCTTGGACGCAGGGCCCACATGATGGCTTCCTCATCGCATTTGTTCGATCGGCCAGCCTTCCTACATTGATTTAACACCCTACCCATTTTATTTTCTTAACAACTCCCTTTATGCCCTTAGGCGATAAAGAACGTTATTAAAAAATGATAGGAGTAGCATGCATTAAGAGGCCGGAATCGTTCATAGTGAGTCAGGGAACAAAAGTGTGGTAATAATATCCTAGCTGAAATTAAGAAGAAATGGGAATGGCAGGGCATGTAGTACGAAGGGAGGACAACTGATGGCCCCATAAGCTAACAGAATGGATTCCAAGAGAGGACAATCGTACCTGGTAACATTCACTGATGGTGAGTGATTCATGGTGAATGATTACTTCACTGATGGTGAATGATAGCTGTGAGATTATCGTTTATTGCTTGAGCATTAAGATCGTCGCCCTCTGTTAAAGCCGAATATCTGTTCTGCAGCTATATTCTGAATTTATGTACTCTCCCTCTTAACGCTGATTCGTTAATGGGCTTCCGCTTCACCCGCCGCGGTGGCTCAGTGGTTAAGGCGCTCGTCTACTGAGTCGGAGTACCCGAGTTCAAACCCATCTCCGGCGGCCGTGTTTCGATGGAGGCGAAACCAAAAGACGCCCGTGTGCTGTGCGATGTCAGTGCACGTTAAAGATCCCCGGGTGGTCGAAATTATTCCCGAGCCCTCCACAACGGCACCTCTTTTTTCCTTTCTTCCTTCACTCTCTCCTTTACCCCTTCCCTTAGGGTCCGGTTCTGGTGTCCGCCGAGATATGCGAGACAGTTACTGCGTAATTTCCTTTCCTCAAAAATCAGCTTTCACTTTCTTCCGCTTCACTAGTTCCTTCCGTTCCATCTTCATGTCTAGGCTAATTCGAGACCTTATCATCCTGTGGTGGCTACAGTCCACCTCGACGTCAACGTATCTGTCCATAGGTCATCAAATGTGTGTTCCCCTTTTCTGTGGCAGGGAATGCGGAGTGAAAGAGCCCTGTTTCCAATCTACATTGTACCGGTAAAAAGTAAGTCGGTGTTCATGACATTGCACTCGTAGCTGTCGTTTTCTGCGCCACAAGAGCTTGCGACTAACATTGTCTGAAGTGACAGCGCGCGTGTTATGTCGTTTCAGCCAAATACAGCCTTGACGACGTGAGCCTCATTTTCTTTTTTTTCTCTCTATGCCAGCAAACCATGAGCTGCCATTTCAACAGCTCTTTCAATAGAGAGACCCAGTAATATTCTGTCTTGCGTCGGTTTTTCGTGCTCTAGGTGAACCGAAAGCTGCTCGGTGAGTACAAGGCATCATGTTTTGCTTTTAAGATATTTTATGCAATTTGCACTTTTCATAAGAGTATAAACGTAGGCTTGCAATTGATTTCGCGTGATCTGGAGCCGCAGAAGATTGATTCTCTTTATTGTCGCTGCATTGCAGACTACCTCAGTACATTGGCTCAACTAAGGGTGAGATACCGTGCAAGGCTCAGATCTTTTCTTTGCTTTATTTAACGCTTGACATTATCATTCACCGGGGTGTTTTGGTTCGGAGGGTGGTCAGAGTGAACTCGCGACGTATTATTTGTACAGTAAGCTTGCACTTGATTTTGGGCATAATTGTGGCCAGAGGCCGTAGTTCATAATGATTCCTTCCTCGATTCATCTTTTTTTGCGTGTTTGCAAATCGTTAGCCTCACCTCTTGCATCAGAACGATCTACAGACATCGGTTACGAGCAGTGAGCTGTGGCGTCACAGGCGGTCGCTATCAGTGATAAAAGGAACGAGAAATAGACCGTGAAAAGAACTTTATAAAGGCAGTCACAAAGCAACTTTTTTTCTGCCCACCAAAGAGACCAAAGTGCGTTTCTAGATGTTGTAATAAAAAACAAGCGAGTTATCTATCTTTAGGTCGTTTAAGTATTAAATGTCCACTGCGTAGCACCAGCAGTAATTTGCTAAAAGTTTTACACACTTGACTTCAAAGCGTTTCAGTGAATGATCCATCCTGTGCCTGCGCGCTTGGTCGCAAAGCTGACTGTATTTGCTCGGTAATGTTCCTTGAGTTCACCTAGTAATGTCTTCGTGCCGGTGTGTGAACTTGTGTCTCGAAAATGCAGTTTACCAGGTCTAACAGATTTTACCCTTTCACAGCAGGAGGCAGCTTAAAATACCGAACTGCAGTCCAGCTTACAAGAAAAGACTGCGCCCTCTAGCTGTGAGGCAGTGTTCTGACGTTGAATCTAGGCTTTTGGGTTGTTTTCTCATTTTTCCCAGGCTCAACGTGTGGCACCAGACGCAGTTGTGGACACTTTCGACAAAGGTACGTGAAGCAAAACGCCTTTTTCCTTTTTGTTCATGCGAAACTTCCATTTAATTGCTAAAATTATCTTCTGACCTATACCGCATTTTAGTTTTAGGGGAAAGCTGGTATAATCTGCCGAAAGCGATTTAAATTAGGCATTACTTCACACCGAACTTTTTAGGGACAAAACTTGGCCAATTAGAGATGCGGTGCACCTGTACGCGCTTGAATTAAAAAAAAATTCTTTCTGCGTTGTCTTACACAACCGAGAGCGCGTTTCATGGAAAGTGAACGGCTTCATGGGCTAAAAAAAAAGAAAATTATTTATTTCTCAATTGCAGTGTAGCAGGCATGGATAAAGGTTTATTGTACCATGTCGTGGCTCGCGTCAATTTACTGGACGCACTCATGCTAGCAGGTAGCACAAAACATTATGAAATGGTAATGCGCAAATGGGACTACATGCAGTAATTGTTTGCTTCACTCACGAATTCAAAGCGCGTGTGCAAGAAAACAACTACCGTGCCCAACAATTTTGGACAAAATGATTTTTAACGAAAAACAGTTTATGAGCTCAGTTTTTCATACATTGTAAGATTTCACTATAAAAATCAACATATCCGCAGATCTTCTGTCAACCGGCTTGCATTTTTTTTTTTGCTATTAGGCCCGTGTACTGTGCGATGTCAGTGCACGTTGAAGAACCCCAGGTGGTCGAAATTTCGCAGAACTTCACTACGGCGTCCCTAATAGCCTTATACCCCTTCACATGGGCATGGCAAAGGCCTTTGAGAATCAGGTCCTTATGCCCAGATACACGACACAAATGTTGTGCCTTTGCGCTAAGGGCCTTGGAGGTGAAGGCGCCCGCCCGAGACCTTTGGAGCACAAAGCCGCGGCCTTCGAGAACCTGCGATCGCAGTGCCATCCAACGTCAAAAAATAAAAGCAGTGAAAAAAATAGATGTAGCCAGCAATGTTGAAAACCATGGTTAAAAAATATGAAAGGTGTGTCTGGCTTTGTTTATTGTACGGCAGTTTATATTTTATGCTCGAATTTCAAGACAGTAAATGTGCTGAGCAGCATCGAGTGTTCCTGGTGGCCAAGGCAATACATAACCTGCTGCTGCTGATGAGGGTAGCTGTAGCAGTTCTATTAAGGAAGCAATTAGTATAAAAATTTTCTGAGCTCTACGAATGAACAGAATACTAAAATGTAATTGAAAACACTCACTTCCGCTGCTTCAAGTACAGCACAGGGTGCTAAGCCTCAACGACTGTTTCACATTTGGGCTGCCCCGTGTAGGTTCGTCACTGCTCCTTTGAGCTTTCGCTCCTTTAGTGAAAAGAGGTGCCTTTGATAGAAAGGCCTTCGATAAATGCCTTAAGCCATAAGCCGTTTTTGCTATCGTTATAAGAGTTTCCAGTTAGTTTCCTATGGCTGTCTTAACTGCTCGATGCGAGTGTTGGAAAAACTTTAAAAGAAAGATTTTGCAACACATCGGAAGACTGCGCCATTGCCTTCAAAATTTCTATAGCAGCACCTTACAGTTATTTGATATTCAAAATTTTTGTCTCCAAGAATGTTGGGCATGATTTTGAAGTTACGCGTGGGCATGAACGTAGGCACATAAAAAGTAGAGGAAAATTAGAACTCCTGCTGAATGCTAGGAGTTTTCATTTAATTATGGTTGATGTATATTATTCAAAGGTTATTCAAAAATTTAGTGAAATATAACTAAAAAATTCGCAATTTTGTGCAAAAGGTTTGTTCCCTGTTATATTGTTCACAACTATATATGGAAAAGGGAACGGATGAAGCTTAATGACAACTCTTTGACATGAATACTTTTGTCTATGTTGTCAAACCAAAAGATAGCCAGTTGCGGGTGCACCAAACATAACTCTTCAGATCCTAATAAGAATCACGTGGACTGTAGCGCCGAAGACTGTCTGTGTGGGTGCAGGATCATACGGATTGTTCCCTCATTGATGCATCTTCCTGCATCAATGTACAGGAGTAATATGTGTTGTGGTGCTAATTAGTTCATTCTGAGAATTCTTTTTTTTCGCGCACAAAGGCGGCCTGATAAGGACGAGGAATACAGGACAGAGCATAGACAGGATGTGATAGTGTGCCGTCTGTAACTTTATCATCACCAGCCTGACTACACCCACTTGTAGGGCAAATGCTTTCTCATGTCTCTTTTATTAACCCTCCTTTGCCAGCTGCGGCCCCCGTATCCCCGCAAACTTCTGAATCTCATCCGCCCACCTAACTTTCTACCGCCCCCTGCATGCTACGCTTGCCTTAATTCTCTTGGAATCCACTCTGTTACCCTTAAGAGCCAGCGGTTATCTTGCCTTCGCATTACGTGCCCTGCTCTATCCCATTTCTTTTTCTTGATTTCGACTAGGATGTCATTAACACGCGTTTGTTCCCTCACTCACTCCGCCCGCTTCCGGTCTCCTAACGTTACACCTACAATTTTTCTTTACATGGCTCGCTGCGTTGTCCTTAACTTAAGCTGTCTGTCTGTCTGTCTGTCTGTCTGTCTGTCTGTCTGTCTGTCTGTCTGTCTGTCTGTCTGTCTGTCTGTCTGTCTGTCTGTCTGTCTGTCTGTCCGTCCGTCCGTCCGTCCGTCCGTCCGTCCGTCCGTCCGTCCGTCCGTCCGTCCGTCCGTCGTCCGTCTGTCTGTCTGTCTGTCTGTCTGTCTGTCTGTCTGTCTGTCTGTCTGTCTGTCTGTCTGTCTGTCTGTCTGTCTGTCTGTCTGTCTGTCTGTCTGTCTGTCTGTCTGTCTGTCTGTCTGTCTGTCTGTCTGTCTGTCTGTCTGTCTGTCTGTCTGTCTGTCTGTCTGTCTGTCTGTCTGTCTGTCTGTCTGTCTGTCTGTCTGTCTGTCTGTCTGTCTGTCTGTCTGTTGCAGGAAGAAAGAAAAGGAAAGTGCACAGGCCTGTTCAATGGCTCAAGCCGAGCCACAATCGCTACCACGTTCAGATAGTAGGAGAGTTGAAAGATGGGATAGAAAGACAGGATAGTAAAGACGCGCTAAAGGCAAGGCCGATCCGGAGGTAGTGCAACACCGGGCCAACCGGTGGCGGAAGTGAAGCAACCTTGAAACTTTCCGCCACATTTCCAAAAGTAAGTTCAATTGGACCTGTAACAGATACTCTACGGGATCCGGACAATCTTAAGCTGAACCATTTTCGTTAGCCTCCACGTTTCTGCCCCGTATTTGGGTACTGGCAAGATACAGCTGTTTTGCACTTTTCTCTTGAGGGATACTGGTAAACTGCCACTCATGATCTTAGAGAACACACCACATGTGCTCCACCCCATTCTTATTCTTCTAGTTATTTCCCTCCCATGATCCGGATCAGCGGCCACTACCTGCCCTAAGTAGACCTATTCCCTTCCGTCAGTGACATTTAATGACAAATATTTTGGCCTTCTAGATGTGTTAGATAATGGCTGAGTCTCCTGCGCCCTTCCTTTGTGCCTTTTCGGTTTTTTTCCCTTCTCATGCCAGTCTGTCTGATTTTCTCTTTCCTTTTTGGGTGTAAAAGTAATCTCTTATTTCTGAATAAAATGGTTGCAAGTCGCGCCCCATCCTGCTTTCCTTGTCTTTATTGTGTCGTCTTCTTGTGCGTAAAAAAGAATTCTGTTGTGGTAAAAGAGGTTCGAAAACTGCCATCGAATAGGAGCATCGTGCTCACTGTGTTTTTCAGATCGCACTGCGGCAGTTTTGGCGCTAGAAAGCACGTTGTGCTCAGGTATTTTGAATTTCGTGCGCTTTGTTTACAGTTAATTTGGAACTTCGGTAATACGGCTACTACTGCGACGAAGTTCGCAGGCATTTATTTTATTTTTTTACTATTCGACCTTCCAACACCTTTTTCATTTCTAGAGAATTAAAACTTGAATAAGTAAGTTCAAAGAATTATGTTGAAGTTCTAGCTCTAATTTTCAGCATAAAAGTTACCGCTGGGAATAACAGCGCTGAGACGATGGACAAAGAAAGAAGAAGATAACAGGACCGGCGCTGACTAACAACTGAACGTTTATTAGAAAAAACATGCAGAATATACTCCTTTGACAACCACGGGCGCGTGCGCAACACCAAAAGCCGCAGTGATAAATCAATCACTTGAATCCAGATACATTAGTTCACAGTCATGAACTGTTACAGAGGGGGTGCTCACGCATGAGTCAATGTTTTTATGAATATGAAACGCTTCACTGATTTTCCTTGTTAGTTTATCTTTTAGTTGGTTTTTAGGGAAATCAGTGGAGCGTTTCATATTCATAAAAACACTGACTCATGCGTGAGCACCCCCTCTGTAACAGTTCATGACTGTGAACTAATGTATCTGGATTCAAGTGATTGATTTATCACTGTGGCTTTTGGTGTTGCGCACGCGCCCGTGGTTGTCAAAGGAGTATATTTTGCATGTTTTTTTTTCTAATAAACGTTCAGTTGTTAGTCAGCGCCGGTTCTGTTGTCTTCTTCTTTCTTTGTCCCTCGTCTCAGCGCTGTTATTCCCAGCAGTATGTACCAACTCGCTCAACTCCGGTTTATAAAAGTTACCCTGGAAAGAATTGAAAAGTGCTGTCTTTGTATGCTACTATAGTTGGTCAGGGGAGCAGAACAGCACTGCGCGGTCCATTGTTGCCAACGTTTATAAAATTGGTATCGACTAAATATAGCTCTTTTGAAGCCTGTGCATTGCGTGGAACACAAAAAAAGGTATGACCTGCACTGCGACGGCGTCGTTAAGTTCTGAGAATGTTACCACGTATGTTTTCCTACATGTTGTTTTCCAGTTTATGCCGCTGCTATGGACGCCATCATGGTAAGAACCAGCCTTGTAGTACTAATGTGCTACGAGATAAATAGCCATTACGTATTCTCACCACTGAAAACCCAAATTCCGAGCCGAATAAACAGCTTGAGTAGAAAGGGGTTAGATTGTGGAGCCCAGTACTGGAATATTCTTTGGCCGGTGTTTACGGTGCACAAGGGCTTTGTCGATCGCTTTCGGAGGCAATGACGACTCTTATTTATGACCCTATAGACTAAACATTTGATAACAGTATTTAACAAACGCTCTTCGAGCTTTCCACATTGAGACGCTTTATAATACAGCGAAAGATTGCTTGTTTGCCTTATTTGCTACCAAGTGAGCATTAGAAATTTGAATTTATAGTTTATTTGATGATGTAACCTACCGCTGAAGAAAGGAAAGGAGCCCTCGCTTATAATAGCGTGCTTTTCCGTTCGGACTTTGAGCTGCGATGCAACTAGGCATCCTCGTGAAAAGGACGCTACTTAGCGGAATATACGTAACTGCTGTAAAAGCATTTATCCGTGCTACGAATATGAAGACAACCGCGACAATGTACCCACGCGGCAAGAGAGGTTACTCTGATTACGTAGTTTACAGACTTAGGAAGGTGTCACTCGTTAATGCCGAATGCACTGCTGGGCTCCTGGCTTGATGCGTAGCTAGCTGCGAGGCAAGACTTCTTTTATGGCCTAAACGGGAAACTGCGCGTGCTTGGTGCCTAGAGCTAACTGGAGGTTAGCCCTTAGACGGCTTCAAACAAAGAAGAAGAAATTTGCTTCCCACTGAATAACTGAAAAATTGGCCAATCCCCCACCGTGGGTATGTGCCATCGTATTTGAGCAACAACAACAGAAAAATTATGCTTGTAATTGTCACTTTCAAAACGAGTTTTTTTTCATTGCTCATATCAGTCTCTCAGGGCGGAGCCCATAAGTGTATTTTCCTAATGCTTACGATCTGGTAAATGAGATTTTGTAAACATAATGCAGTCGAAAAAAAAAAAAGAAATGACTCAGAGATTAATGTGAGGGGAATTAGGAGAAAAGGGTACCTGAATGTACCCTTGGTCTTTGTGGGCATAAGAAACATAGCCACCATTGCTGTATTTGGATTCGTGCACAAGACAAGGCGGGTCAGAAAATTAGGGACATTTGAAGCTGGAGCACTGAAAGGACTATCGCTCGCGAGAAACTTTTCTTTGCCTTCTTAGTTTTGTCTGTGGGCTCAATAAATTACGAAAATTAATTGATAACGCGCTGCACACTTCCTTTAGGAATTAACGCGCCGGCCATCGTGAACTCATCTTTGCATGAATAAGATGTTTTCTTACCTTTCAGAGGATTCTGGACGACTAAGTGGTGGTTTGGAAGGATATTCCTGCTTTCCTACAAAGTCGGTCAAGCACAGCAGTCAATATGAAAAACAACATGGAATCTACGATGATTCAGAGCAACGAAAGCGTTTGATATTAAAGCATAGGGGCAGTGTACAACGGATGATCACTTTTGCGCGCATGTATTACATGGTTATTGGCTGTTTTAACTAATAGAACTGTGTTTAGCAGTTTTAGCGCGAGAGCAATACTCGGCTCATTGCGTGAACACCCCGCCGTCATGAAAAGCCCGTGGCAGAAATGCGGCACGCAAACTACGTCATCACCTCTCCTGTAGCAATTAGAGTCACTGGAATTTTTTCCAGTGACTCTAGTAGCAACAGGCCGTCACTGCCTTCAAGAGCCACGTGCCTCAAAGCACTACTGAGGTGCACTGACCTAGAGAGCCAGTTATGCGCTTTTCCGTTCCTCAAAATCAATAGAGTCTAAACCTTGCGCTTGTTCTGAGAAAAGGAAAGGCGCATAACTGCCTCAATTAGTAGGTGGCCGCTACTACCAACTCACAGAGCAATTGAGGTGTCCTCTGATGCATTGAGCCTATTACACTTGGTCGAGCGGTTTACACATCATACGAATTGCTTAGGTACCCCCATAATTTCCTTTGACCGTCCACTGGTGAAAAGTGGGCTAGCGGAAAACTAGCATGGCATTGAACTACTTCAAAAACAGCGTGTTAAAACAGTGACAATAGATCTGTTCGTGTGACACTTTTGCTGAACATTTATTCGCCTTCAAATGTTAATTGTTTGCGCATTCCGCAACAAGAAAATTATCGCAATAGGACATCCTTACGACAGCCTACAACTTAACTTTATTACAACCTTTGTCCGTAAAGTTCCGAGATTGAGTCCATTAAAAAAATTCCTTTAACATTGAAATTATTTGTGCAGCACCCCTTCGAAATAGTCTCCCTTACAGTCTATACACAGCTTCCAACGTTTCTTGAGCTCTAGGAAACAGTTGAAAAACTCTTTTTTTGTCAGAGCTGTCAGCTCCTGTGTTGTGATGTCTTGAATGGCCTCCAAGCTCCCCGTCCAGCTACCTTTTAGGGTTCTCTTCACACTGGGAAACAGAAAAAAATCGCATGGGGAGAGGTCAGGCGAGTGTGGCGGATGGGGAAGTCCCGTAATGCTGTGCTTGGCGAGAAATTTTGTCACGCTGATAGCAGTGTGCGGCCTTGCGTTATCGCGGAGAAGGCTCCATTGTCCAGATGCCCATAAGTCAGGGCGACGGCATCGCAGAGTATCACGCATGTGTTGGAGCACGCGGATATAAAACTCCTGATTCACCGTCTACCCTTGTGGGATGAGCTCGTGGAGTATGACACCTCTAGCATCGAAAAAAACTATCAGCATCGTCTTTTTGGTCTTCTGTCGCCGCACATTACTCGACGCCGGAGAGCTTGTGGACCGCCATTCGGCGCTCTGCCTCTTTTTGATAATCGTATTGAAAATAACATGTTTCGTCTTCAGCAATGACGCTGTCGACAAATGCAGCATCCTTCTCTGCCTCGCAGAGCAAATCAGCGCTCACTGGTGCCCGCGTGTCTTCTTGGTCCTGTGTGAGGGTGTGCGGCACAGGTCTGGCATTCAGCTTTCGTTTCCCCAAGTTCTTACGCAAAATTTGGTAGCATGTTGTCTTAATAATGTCCAGAACATCTGATAGCACGCGGACTGTAATGGTGCGGTCTTGCTGTACGATTTCTCTGATCGGAGCCACGTTGTTTTCTTTCCGTGAGGTTGAAAGGCGCCCCTGCATTGTGTCGTCTTCCACCGACGTTTTCCCCGAAACGAACCTCTTGTGCCCCTCGAAAACTCGCGCCCGCTCTCGTTGCCGTAAGCGTCACGAAGGAGCTCATGCGTCTGTGTGGCTCTCTTGCCACGCTTCACACAGAATTTTGTTTACACGCTGTTCGAGGTGGACGTCCATCTCTCCACATTGACTCATAGTGGAAGCGCAGACGACTAGTGACAACGTATTTTTCTACATGTATTGCCATCTAGCGGCTCTCAAAGCAATTAACATATTTAGGTCAGGCTAGCCCGAGAAGGTAGCGCTACACATACGCACCAACATTTGTTTTTGAGGAATCATTTCTAGAGGAGAAAATGAATCAGTCTAGAAACTTTACGGACAAAGGTTGTAGTTAGTATGCCTAGTTTGGAAAATGCCAAGATCTGTTACAGTCTGTGTCATTGATGCCGCAGAGTAATCTCCCATAGGCACAGAGCGTAATGCGTTCTCAGGATAAGTATGTGGGCGGCTATGCTCCTGATAGCGAAAACTAATTGTAAAGATAATGTTATTTTATCCTTGATTACAAAAGTAAATGCAATGTTAGTCATTATTTTTTGTCTTTGCTCCAGTAAACACCTTATGACTGCCTTTAGTCCTGTTTGCTCTTCGTCATTGCATTAAGAATATTTAGCGATAGGCTAAATGAGTGCGTTTCGCGGTATGCACGGCGACAGACCGCGTTAGTTACGGGAACTGCCCCGTCATCCCCACAGTTTTTTGCAGCGCTGTACCGAAGGCTGCGGCGATATATTCGAGCTAAAATTCGGTCCTTATGTCCAAGCACATTTATGATTGAATTTGCTGATTGATGACGCTGATACAATCGTTTGACTTGTTGAGTGTGCATTTTGAAAGCTACTGCGTCAGGGTCGTCTCCAGAGGGTCTGAGATTCTGGATCTGATTTGGAGTCAAGTATGCAGGACTTCCACAAAAATGTTTTGTTTTCTGATGTGCGACATTTGGAGTTCCTTTGCCATCACATAAACATGACTAGTTTCTCCCGTCGTGATTTATCTGCTATTTTTACGTTTCTTGACTCGATGCCAAATTGGCGAGCACGTTTAACCATTGCGGAACCTAATCTTTTGCTCGCATGTTGCCATTGAGATAGGGCATCATACATATGAATATGCAGAACCATATTGCCCTTGGAGCCCACAGCCACATCGGCAGCACGAAGCCTCCCACGTGGTGAAAGCACGTGTCGGGTAACCAGCGAAGAAGTTGCTGGCATGAACGCTCCTGTGACCGAGCCTCAGCACACCGTTGCTACGAAGCGCAGAGACGACAGCAAGAAACGCACTGACAACTTTGTCATCGGTGTTGTGCTGGGCGGTGGTTTGCTCGCCATAATGCTTCTAGTTGCCGAAGAGCTACTCAGCCGGCGCGAAGAGAAACAGGTGGGTTTTTCCGATTTCTGTTGCCCCGATGAGGCGAGGATGTTACTGGAAGACGTCAACGTCAGTGTCGATCCTTGTTGGAGCTTTTACGGCCACGTCTGCGTGGCCAAGCCCCACGGTTCCGTACGCTCGCGCGCTCCACTCGACTTGGATGACCTCAAGATCGAATGGGGCGTCGTCGAGAAGCTGCCGGATGTAGCTAATACGCCCATAGGGCTGACACTTTGGGAACTTGGTCAGAGCTGCTCCAACCAGGACTGGAGTCTTCATTCTGCACTGCCCGAGTTCACGAGTGCTGTCCTTGCCGCTGCCAACCTTTCTCGCTCTTATACGCCTTTGGAGAACCTCACGAGCATCTTCCGGTTCATGGCAGTCATAGAGTTTAGGTTCAACTCTCCTGTAGCAGTATCCATGAGAGACGACAAGCTGGACGTGCCACACAATGCGTCTGCGCTAACGCTGCGGTGGCGAGGAGTTTCGGTGAAGGAAAGAGCTACTGCCTGCAAAGCATGCTTGACTGCTATTTTGGAAGCGCTGAAGAACGGGTCTGAAGTTAATGAGACACTAACCCGACTTGAAGCGCTTGAATTGCCCCCTCCGGATTACGATGAAGATGAAGACACAGAACAAATTAGCCTGGAGGACATACCGTTCAGTGGCTTGGAGGGAGTGGCATGGCGTGCCATTCTGAGGGATTTGATCCGGCCTATATATCCCTACGCAGGAGTCTTAAGGCGGAAAAGAGATGGCAAGATTGATAAAGCGCTCGGGCATTTAGCCGCAAACGCTACTATTGGCAGCCTCTATGTCATCCAGCATACTGTGACCGAGCTCTACACTTACACTGAACACTCCAGCATGTACGACGCACTGAGGGACAAGCGCTGGTGCACTGCAAAGACGTGGAAGTTGTCCGCCATGGAGGAGGCGTTCCGTGCGCAGGTCGTCAGCAGTGCGGGGACTGCAGACCACTTGGAACACGTCTTCGCTAGGATTAAGGGGGCGGTTAAAGCCAAGGTTTTTTCCGGCTCTCTGTTTGCTGGTGAGCGAGACGTCAGCTCCGCAGTGAACCTTCTCAACCAGTTCGCGCTTGAGCTTCCTGATGTCGATGGCGTCGTCGACCGCCCGCCGCCCAGAATGACTTACTCGTTTCCCTGGAACTTGCTCTTTTCGCGCTCTTTCGACTTCGACATTACGCGCCTTCGAACTGCGCGCAGACTGCATGAAGTTCAGAGTGATTTGGCATCACCCGACGTCACGCGACGTGGTCTCAAGATCGTCGCGTACGCTGGAGCCTACGCAGATCTTAGGATGTGGAAGAAGGACACGCGCCTCATGGACCTACCGGTCGTCGCAGCCAGCATGGCCAAGGAGCTGTGGTCAGTGCTCTTTGAGAGCAGCAGTCTGTGGTCCAACAAGACTGTGCAAAACATTCTAGACTTGTACGACTGCATCCATCGCACCCACGATGGTGCTAGCACTGGCATCGGCATGTCCATTGGAGAAGTCGACCACCGGGGTCTGGTCGAGTGGGCAGCAGCTCTCGCCACTGTAGTGGAAGCTGTGGACACTGTCAAATGGAGCCGCGAGGGACTTCTCGCTGCGAATACGCCCATATCGGAGGGGAGGCTCTTTTACATCAAGTGGGCGAGCTCTGAGTGCAATGCTCAGTTGCCGAATGGGCTTATTACAGCTGATAGCTTCGACGCACAGTTGAGACACATGGCCGACTTCGCGGCACGCTTCGGCTGCCCCGTGGGCTCACCCATGAGACAGCGGACTTGCGTCTAGCAAGACTACCACTTTGGAATGCTGCTGTTTAGGACAACAAGTTGATGTGCATTGTAAGACGCATGTTTGAGATGACCTATGCCGACTGCGAGCACAATACGCACATACATTGGTATTGCTAATAGAGTTCTGCTGTTATGTATAACGGGATTTAAACTTTATATCATCTGTTTGCACGTCAGTGGCGCTTAAGAGTGAATGATCCAAAAAATCCGCACAGAACTGAAACAGCTTTTCTGAATCTCCCAGAGATCAGTTTATTCAATATTCCGCATACAGGGCGTATTTTTATTTTTCAACTGTTACACAAGAAACATGTTACGAGTTCTTTCCAGAGCGGAATAAATTGGGGCGCTTTGAAACCATGCATTGTAAGCATCCAAATGTCGTTAATTGAAGCAAACAACTTGCCTTACTGGAACTTACAAAAGAAAATCCACAAAAATACTTCAGTTCTGAAACAACGCTGAATTGTTTTCCAGAGTTCGCGTGAAGGTGATGAGACAGGTTATTAGTCAAAAAATTGATTTATGCTACCGTTCTTGCTCCTAGTGCATGAGTGCTTGCTTGAATGTAGGTGTAGTAAGGCACGTGATTTTCAACAAAAATAAGCGACGTAGCTACAGTTTGACGGATGTGTTATAGCTTTCACAAGTCCAGTTTGACGTCACTTGTTCCCTATTCCATATTCAGGTAAACTGGTAGCGCAGAAATGCCGAAGACGTGTGAATAAGAACTGTAGGAAACTAATCTATTCTAAGCTGGAACAAATTTTACTTCAGCGGCGAAACCACGCTTGAAGCTGGCGTACGGCCGGTACTCGATGATGACGTCACGACCCGCGGAAGTGACCACGTTTCCAGGTTTCAATTCATCACTGCAGTACCTGCATGCGTAAATGACAATTAGTGGCACTTAATAACAGTTGGGGCATGACAATTAGTGGCACTTAATAAGAGTTGGGACATAGAAGCTTTTCCATGGCGTTCAAGTGGCCGTCGTGCCACAGTTCTGTTTTGTGTGTCGCTTTTTGTGCACAGCCTCTGACACATACTGATAACTGTGCAGTAATTTCTCGCGTACCGTATCGTCGTTATATTAACTACGTGGTCACGTTTGCGAGCATGTAAAAAAGGAAGGGTTGTCGCTTTGTAGTCGAGAGTGAATCTGTTACAGAATAAATAGAAGAAAACCATTACAACTGCCAAATGTGACTGATGTCATTGTCATTAACGCGTTCTTTAGATAGAAATTTTTTTGTTCATGAGTGTTTATAGTTGACAAGTGCTGATAGTCTGTGAGCTCTTAGACTTGGCACAGTGGTGGCACATGCTAGAATGATTCTGCCTGAGTATGTGGAGTGTAGCAGTAGATCTGGCTTGTGGTTATGGATGGGTGAACTCTATATTTTTGAAGAAACTTCACGTTCACCATTGACGAAAAGCGGCGTGCATTCGGCGCATACTCACGTCTGTCCCATATACAGCGACTGCAGTCTGAGTTCGAATCGGTCGTAGATGCAGAACCTGCGAACCCGGCCGTAGAGGTCGAAGGCTCGGAATGTGAGCTGTACTTTCCTGTTGGCCGGAGCCTGCAGTGATGTGATGTAGAAACACAGTGTGAACTATGTCATCTGCCGCTACGATTCATTCTGCAACATGAGACAAGCAACAAAATTCTCTGGCTTTATCAACAGTATCGGAAACTGAGAGAGAAAGTAACCACTGCCGGAAATTGTTAGGCTTCTTGAAGACCATTGTGTTTTCGGAACTGCAGCACCAAGAAGGCTTGTGCAAACGAATAGCTGCTGGCGAAAGATGTCACCAAGATTATCGCATTTTACAGCTCAAAGTGCCCCAAATCACGGCCGGCAGTTATGTCATTTTGAATGGAGCTGAGTTATACAGACAACCAACTTCTTCAAGCAGTTGTGATGCTGTAAAGAACAGGCTATCCTTCCGCTTTTAACGTTGCAGGCTATTTTCGTGAAGCGCCACCTACCATTTTACTCGGGATCCATTTCAGGTGCCTCCATAAAGTCTGCCTTTTTTAGTCTGCCAGGATTTATTAACGCGCACGTTACGCATTCAAGCGGTAGTGACCTCATGCAGGAAACAGTAGTTCATGCATGCCAATCTCAGCCTAAAATAAAGGAGTAGGTCTGCAATCGCAAAACCTTTCGCCAATGAGGTCTTTTATTCATCAGCTGGCACCATGGCCGTTAGCTTTTAGGCGGTCGTGATAAGCTAGCGAACGGAAGCCGGCCAATCAGAATCCCAAGATAAGAATTTTCTCACGTCGAACTGGTGGGTTAGTTTCTTTCACAAACTTCACTCCACCCGAACGCGCAAAAAGTGGACAGGGATGGATAGAAAAGACGACACAAAGCGCTTTTTGTGGGTTTGGTTGTCTTTACTATTCTTTCGCGTTAATATTCTGCACGCTATGGTGGATCGAAGCGCAAGATACGTGCAGAGAGCGCTGTGATTCTGGCGCCTGCAGTGGTGCATTGGCAGCGCAAGATGCCAATGCGCATTCTCGCATTGGCATTGCGAGATGAAGAATGAGTGGAAAAATTCCTAAATGTACCTCTCTGTGCACTACAAAACATGCGCTGCCAACTAGCTGCTGCAACTCGTGTTGGTATAATGCAACCAATTGTCACGTTCGCTAGTCACTGCAGGGCTTAACTTTCTTATCTGGCCGACAGGGGGGATGTTGGAAGACTGATAGAGGGAAAGCGTACCTGTATCCACCAGACACATACGCCGTCCTGCGGCCTCTGACTCCTCGGGTAGCCGGGAGATGCGATCGTCCTCTCACGGATCACTCGGCCGCCGCACTTGGGCCGAGCTGCGAAACACAAGAGATATACGCTGAATAGGCATGTCTCTTTGCACGAACAGATAGCTTTCTTTTTATACTATGCATGATGCAGATTCGAAAGAAAAAAACAGAAATTGAACGAATGTGTTGGTTGCGACGAAAATTACCGCAAGACAGCACATTTATGGCGGTGTTCTCTAGCAAGGCACTTTTCCCCCCAAAAAAAGATCCGTTTTGGTCGAATCATAGTTCAGGTCGAATCATAGAAGTGCATAGGCATCGAAATAACTATTTAAAAAATCTGGCAAAGGCACATCACGTCAGCCTCCGCAGGCATTTATAAACAATTTGGTTTTACTTAGCGCTCAGTAAAAATCGCGTATCAAACTTTCGCCCACAATAAACTAGGGTATTCATCGACTATTTGGAATACCCATTCAGGAGCTAGAAGTGATACAAAATCGGGCAGCTAATTTTATCACATTCAAATATTACTTACAGCTCAGGGTACATTAAATCCCTCATTGGTCAAGAACCTTTGGCATCTATATGTTTATATTTATATTTACATGTTCGATTTATTGTGACCTGTGATCACCTTCAGTTCTCCCTCCTTATGCAATGTCCCATTAGGGACCATTTATGGTAAATAAATATTGATGACGATGATCTCATTCCCAGGTTCCCTGGGTATCACCTGCTGGCGCCATCTGTTGGCCGCCAATATCAGATTCCGCACAGCTGAATAGGAATATTTTCATGCGCAATTAAGAAAAGCCTGAAGCCCCCGTGAAGTGGTGCATGAAGATGTTTATACTATTGGCCTCCTCTTCCTACGCGCGGCATAATGTGCCTTATAAAGTGCTTTCAACGCTCTAATGGAAGAGTTCTGACAGCCATACGAAATCAATGGGGTGTACTTAACATTCAAAATTCCCTCAGAAATCTTTGATGCTCAGCTCCATGCAGCACGCGGTGGCAGACGCACAAACTAGAGTCGCTTATCCAGATTTCTTGGCCTTGGGTGCTTTTAGGACTTACGTTTATGACGTGAATCTCAGGCAGGAAGCCAAACATAAAAGAAGAACCAAGCATGAAAATTTCGCTTTATGCCCTCAAAGTGACGAAAACTTTTCGTAGCTCCTGCCAAGGCACGTTATTCGTGTTTTTTATTACCTATGCACTTACTGACTCAGTGACAAAAGAACTGACTGACTGATGCCGCCTTCTTAAAGGTAACAACGGGCTCTAAACTCGAGACGCAATGACCGCTTTGAACGAATGAAATAGCCTTTGGAGGGAAAGTGAAGCGGACGCGGATCGGTCACTGAATGGTATCCAGCCGACCGTCATTTTAGTTGCGAGTGTAGTTTGGCATGCACTCACTGTAGTACGATCGACGCAGCCTCTCGCATCGCTCGCCCTCAGTGTTGGGCGGGCAGACACACTTGCAGGTGTGGTCCACGAACCCTTCGTTGGCACACTCGGGCTTGGTGGTGCACGCAGCTGCGACGTAAAAAGAAAATAAAGCATGTAAGATCGCTTAATTGTATTATATAGAGTGAAGTCTTAATCGCTTAAAATGATTTTAAGAAAACGATTTTCTTTTCCAATTTGGCATGTTGGGTGCTGTCGCTATTATCACTTTGGGGGGAATTCAAATATAGCCTGCAGTTTCTTAGCGTATGCCTCTTCGGGCGGTTGAATGGCTTCAGCGAAAAGAGAGGCTACTTATCGCTACTGAGGCACGCATGTAACAGCCCGCGAGGGCTCTGCAGCATTGGAAATAAATAAGTGCTCCTTTTTGCATGGGCCGCCGCGGTGGCTGAGTGGTTACGGCGCTCGGCTGCCGGCCCGAAAGACGCGGGTTCGATCCCGGCCGCGGCGGTCGAATTTCGATGGAGGCGAAATTCTAGAGGCCCGTGTACTGTGAGATGTCAGTGCACGTTAAAGAACCCCAGGTGGTCGAAATTTCCGGAGCCCTTCACTACGGCGTCTCTCATAGCCTGAGTCGCTTTGGGACGTTAAACCCCCATAAACCTAAACCATCCTTTTTGCATGATATAACTTCCACCTTGCAATGTACTTCTGTTCACTATTTGTGTCGCGATGTATCGGCATATACTGCATTTGCGCTCTATTTTTCACATTTTTTTTCCTCCCTTTCCAAAGTGCGCCCATGGCGCAAAGGGTTTCGCTATTCCTAGGCACTGTAAATCAATAATTATTGGTTGTTGTTATTATCCGGTCCCCTTATCCACTCGATCTGTTCCCCCCCGTCATTTTTTAATTCTGCTCTCATTTCTCCTTTCCGCTCATATTCTTCCTGCCTCTCCTTCTCAAATCTTACTCCCTCTCCAACTGCCTCCCGGAGTGGAGACGGTGCAGCTGGAAGACCAACTCTCCTTGCTCATTCAGGCGCAAGATATACTGAGCGCTTGCTTTGTGCTGCTCGGCAAATTGATCCCATTTCTCTCTGTCTGGACTGACGAAACAAACGGTATGAGGGGAGATGGGGTTAAGTTGAAGAGAAGTGTTGTGCAGGCTTGATCCGGCGTTTAAATGCTTCATACAATATGACGGGCTGTGGCCTGTAGTCTCGCATGCAACGGTTCTAGGTCTACTCACCGTCGCACTGGTAGAGGAAGTTTGCCTTGCGCCGGTCGCGGAACGTGAGCCCATTCTGTCGGCGTATAAGCGGCGCCAGCAGCGGGTTCAGCGGGCTGAGTGTCTTCGCTTCCGGCGACGCTGCGAATGCCTGCATCGACACAGTTCGCCGCTGCCACTTAACACCTCCAGGAACATTGCACTCGTCCACTCGAGAAAGGCGCAGAGCGTTGATGTTTAGGAATCGACGTTCGGCAAATACCCAGATGCTGCGCCTATTAAGGCTCGTATTGTGACGTCATGTTTATTTCACGCGCGTGCGTATTGTAGTCAGCTCATATCTGATAGCTGCTCACTACTGCCATCTGTAATGAAACTTCGTAGTGGCACCATTGTTACTCTACGTGAGATTGACTGGGGGACTGAAGCGCAGGGTAGCAAGATTATTTGTTTGTTAATTCATTGTTTGTCCCGGTCGTATCATCTTGCGCTACGTACGATGTCGACCAAATTATTTAGCTCGTTACACTCCCACAAAAGATGAATGGTCTGAAGCAGGTTTCAATTAGCACTGGAACTCCAAGCTACTATCATGGGTCTTCTGATAATTTGCATTACACATTTGCGTACAGGAGAACACAGTGGCTTCAGGAAAGTATGCTGTCTGGCTAGTTGGTTTCTATTTTGCCAAGCTACGATGAATTGCTCTAAAGGACGAGACACAAAAAGAAGACAGGACGAGCCTTCGTCCTATATTCTTACTGTGTGTCGTCCCTAAGCGCAATTCATTCCAGTGCGTTGGCCTGTTCGTCTCATAATCGCTCAGCTGCATGATTACATTTGCGTAAGGAAACACAGTAGCTTGTATAACTAACATTTTTTTGTATACTCGAATCGTCAATGAAATGCAGCAAGTGCCCGTACAAATGGGAAGATATGCCGTGTTCCGGTCTGCTGTGCATTAGAAAAGTCCGGTTATTGTCCACCATATTATCAACAACGCTGCCACGCTTCACAGGAACAGGCTCAAAGAATATTGAGACAATTTCTAAAAAAATACTAGAAAGCTTTACCTCCCAGTCAGCTTAGCAGACTACCCAAATGTGACTGCGATGAAGTCCAGTGCGAGACACTCGCACAAAGCACAGGAAAACCAACAAACGCGCACTCAAGACTACTCACAGCACACTACCCAGTTTACCTCCAGTCCAATCTATCCGAGTCCAGTCTATGTGAGCAACAATAGAACCGCGTTTGCCGCCTATTAACAGCCAGCCATTTTCGAAGAACCAAGTGCATTAATGATGTTCAAGAATGAGTTAGTGCAGCCTCCGAGTACAGCTCTGACGACATAAACCAGTTATGACGACATAAAACAGATACATATGGATGTCTTTAAGCGCACACACTGTAAAAAAAGAGATTGCAGCTGACAGCTTCTAAAGTTTAGCCGCCGCCGCAGTGATTGAGCTACTATTGCGTTCAGCTGCTGACGCAGAGGTCACAGATCCCATACCAGGTAATGCTCCGTCTCTGCGAATGTATATGCGCACGAAAGCACGTACCGTCGGCGAGTAGTGCATCACGGATGTGTAGTCGTACCGGGCGCCGTACTGCCGCTTGTTCTGGTCCGTGTCGAACTGGCTGCGCAGGCCTTGCAGGATGTTCGGGTAGTTGACCACCACGTAGCGGCCGCGGTCGGCACGCGACTGCTCGTGCAGGAAGCCGATGGCGTGCCCGATCTCGTGCACCACAGTGCCTAGCTGCAGAACGAGACAGGAACCTGAGAGTTAGGGGATTGCATGCTCTAGCCCACGGTATAGCAAAGAAGGCGCAGACTGTCCTGCGACCTTGAGTGGAACAAAGCATGGAATGGCTAGGAATCCATCTGGATATCGCCATCATAGTCGTTTTTATCAGTGAAAAGGTTTAATCTGCTTTGCATATTGAGATGGCTGCAAGCACATTTCGGCGGTTGTTTCCCAACTGACGCGAAAAAAAGTATCAGAAGGCATACAACTAGCTACTGCATTCTCGATGGAGTTAAACGTGCTTAATTGTGATGAGTCACGAACAAACGATATGAAATCAATGCGCATACTCCTTTAATCCGTGCCCTGATTGAATTTTAAGGGAAAAATAAAAGAAATCAACAACATCTTTGCAGTGGAAAGACCTGCCCTCCAGTGTGCGTGAATTAATCGGAATACACGTACACGTAGCTTGCATGGCCTCGCGCATAGCTTGTATAGTTGTGGCGATACAAACCTGTGGCATAAGCGAGGAGATTTGATGAGCTTGGGCACCGTTTCGCGTTTTTTACCGTGATTGCCTCGCCATTTCTTTGTCTCTGATGATAGCGTTATTGCGTCGAAGGCTGTGCTTAAAAGTCATCGCTCGGGAAGAGCCAATCACAACTAGCGCTCTCAAGAGGCCGCACCCACATTAACAAATTAACACGCAGAAAAGGGCTTTGAATGGGAAAACTGCAGTTGAAGATATAGCGACCGTCTTCGCGCGAAAGCGACTGATAATCTATAGAACCTATAGAAAAGAGCGTGCAAACTTCGGGTGACCGGAAATTTATTTAAAAAAGAAAACTTGCAAGGCGGTTACAAGAATCACAGGTCAAATCGCAGAAATGTTGGAAAGTTGGCTGCGGTATGAGAGCAAATAATTTTCATAGTGTTCTCGCTTAAGCTACTAGGCTGCTATCCGATGCTCTAAGTGAAAGTACTCCAACACGCAGCGCCTTGTGGCCCACGTCCCTTCCACACCGTCTCCTGGGCGGTTTAAACATACTGGCGCAGCCATACGCTGCATCGCCTTGGAGCAATGCCATGTTCTCCGACCGAGCTATCGCCGCCAACGTCCTGGCAAAACGTAAACACTTCGTGTCGTAACTGGCGCACAGCATCTTTGCGCGCTGCGAAGCATTGTGCTGCGGACGGCGCCTACACCGACGCGTACGGCGCTAAACTGAGAAACGAGCTAAGAAGAGCTAACGCTCGAAAAAACAGGGCTACATAATCCGCTATACGTTGTTGGCAATGCGATACCATTCGAACTTGTTGATGCTTGGAGGTGTTGACGGCCGAAGGGACTGGTGGCGCTTGTTAGACATAGGTTGCTCTTCCCGTGCACCACCTTCCACCTGCCGCAATTGGCAGGCAAACGCTTCACATAGAACCACCTTGCCTGGTGACGTCCCTTCCTTCCAGGCAATGGACTTCATGCGCTCTGGTGATGTCATTGATGAAGTATCTTCCCTCGCCAGCCGTTTAGGACTTTTGTGGATGGCGCCGGAAGGTCGCCGCCGCTTTTTACTCGGGTGAGGCCTCTATGCTGATACATAATAAAGCTGACATAGGTACACAGCTGACCGCTGAGAGTAGTGTGTGCGAAGGCTATGATTCGCTTTTACAGGGACGTCCAGAGCGCGCACAGGAGTATAATTTGAAGTAACGGCACATTTGAGCGTGACTTATGCAGCTTACCGTTTCACAGCCATCCCCGATAGAGATCGGCTGAAGGGAACCGACATGGCCAAAGCGAGACCAGCACCTGCGTGTGATGAATTCCGGGCATGTTACTAAGTTGGCTGGTTAAACAAACGAAATCGAACAAAAAAAATGAGAATAAACCACATCCACGAGGAATGCAACAGCTTATATAACGGTTCTCACGCAAAAATTCGTTAGATAGACACCCTCTTGTTATTGACCATATCTACGGAGATATTTGCGAAAGGCACCTTGAATGCATATTAGCGTTATGCAATCAGTGATGCTCCAGCTTCGACACGGAAAGAAAATCGTGCAAGTGAAATATTGAGCAGCGAAATTTAGCAGGAAGATTGGAGTTCTCACGCTTCGTGCTCGCACTGGCCCTAAGTTTGTGTTTTAGTTTTCAATGCCTATAAATAGCCTAGTTTTCTAAGCACAAATGAGAGTTTTTCCTGAAGCGCAAGGTTGATAACTACGGTGTCGACAGCCACAGAAGCCAATATCTCGGCAATGGCTATG
Organism: Amblyomma americanum; assembly: GCF_052857255.1. Classification (NCBI taxonomy): domain Eukaryota; kingdom Metazoa; phylum Arthropoda; class Arachnida; order Ixodida; family Ixodidae; genus Amblyomma; species Amblyomma americanum. The sequence goes on along the minus strand of NC_135503.1, from coordinate 68,370,102 downwards.
TGCCATTTCTACAGACGCCAACAAAAGCGAGAATATCTGACGTAAGTTTCTTTACAGGTTTATACTGTTTGCGTCTCAGTAGTGATAACAGAGGGCAAGCAGGAAACCAAACATGCGAATCGTGTATCGCGGTTTAACTGAGTAGGGCTCTTTTTCTATCCATGTGTTACTTGTAACATCATCACAGTACGTTTTGGGGACTTCAAGAAACAGAAGTTCTGGTGCAAGAAAATCTCTTTACATCTGTGCATCTCTTTTATGGACGAAAACAATTGCTACCTGTTCTTTTAATTGTGCTACAAGTCAAATCAAGTTTATTGTGCTACTCGGCTCTTATACCAGCATCGCTATACGGCTAAACAAGAAGAGCAAAGAGAAACATTTCTCATCCCGCGCCCCAATCGAGGGCGAAGTCTGAAAAGTAAATGAGCGGGGCAGAATCATATAGTAGGTTATGAAGAAAAAAAAACCTGCTATCAGTGGTGCAATCATACTTGTTAACTGGTTGATAAACCGATATTAAACACTTGTGCAAGGGCCTCTAGAGCCTTCACGGCGCTACCGTTTTCTGCTGAGAAGACAAACGACACCCGGCCGGATAACTCATGCAGCTCTTTCGTGAAGTCTGTTCAGATGTACTCAATCTCAGGTCGGATGACATATAATCTCGTTAGGCTCGATTAATGAGTAGGGTGTTACTATTTGTTGCTGCACAGTTTGTCAATGCTCGACACAGCGGCGGACAAAGGACATAAAGCAAACGCACCCTGTGCCCCTGATGAAGAGTATGAAGTCCGTGGTGGTGTCGTTCTTCTGAAGCTCGCGGAACGTGAGGCAGGAGTTGTTCATCCAGTGTGCGATGCCCCGCCGAATCAAGTCTGCCTCGTTGACAGCTGCGAGAATTGGATGCAGATAAGGAACCGATATATCCCAGACACAAGTTCCTTTCAGACGCACGTTCGCAGCGTTGTGCATGCTTAAATAGTACTTAGAAGCTTTGTGGGTTCGGGCGAGGGCTGACGGGTGCTGTTTGCATGCAAATTTTAAAGAATGATACAGAAAAAAAAAGTAACTTGCTGCTATTTAAGAGCGAAAATATATTCGTCGACGAAGCATATGTAGCGGGCATAGTGTCAAACCCTTGCGGCATTTCAATGAAGGAGAGGGCTACACAAACTGCTAGGGATTGAGAAACAGTATATTGGTACTACAACAATATTGGTGCTATTATACTAGTGGTACTATTATAAACCCTATAACAGTGCTGAAACTTAAAACACCAACTATGTATATTAACAAGGTTTTAGCTCGCCCTTAAGTCATTTCATTTAATCTGCTTTATTGGTCAACGACTTGGCTGTTCATCTATATGCTGCCTAAGAAAAATGAGCCAAATTTGGGAAAACAAATTCAGTTCTGAAAATGATCCATACGTTCGTTAGCTGCGGAAGATTGTTGTGAAAGGTGTGTCTAGTTTACATTCTAATCGCATAAACTACTTATTTGTTTTGAGTTCCTTTGAACGTTTTGTTTTTTTTTCTTATAATTTTTTTTAGATTCTTGTGTCTCTTAGCAAAAGAGGGCGGAGTACGTACAGCTCTCGCTGATCTTGTATGGTACGATGCCCCCGGGCCAGGTGATGGTCCGAGAAGGTTGCAGAGCGTACATATCCAGCAGGTCGCGCTCGGTCATCAGCATGTCTCCCTGGAACATCCTCACCTGGCCGTCGTCTAGCAATGGCATCTCGTTAAGCATCTCTCGGAACTGCAGAGTGCATATGAGAAAAACAAATGTCAACCATATGAGACGCTAAGCCAACAGGAACGGCGAAGATGGGAGACGTTCGTTCCTCTGCCGGGGAAAGAGTTCGGCCTGAAACACCGCGTTCTGCTTGTTGTGTGGAAGTTGTTAGGTTGTCTCATTGCATTGCCGATGGATCGACAGATCGAATGATGCATTTAACAGCTACTAACTACAAGATGAAACCTTGAGCTTCAAACGAGCGTCTGGTACCTGTCAGTGAAAGATTTGCACTTCTGTAAAGTCGATACCTGCTCCATATAAGTAAACTAAAACAGCAATTTTTGGCCAAATAAAACCATACAACAGTGCGCCTATTTTTCAAGCCTGAGTTTCTCATCAAACCATACGAGCTATATTAAAATTATAATAATTTACATTATTTTTATGCGTGAGTCTCCTCATGCTGTTTTCTGGCTGCTGGAGTTGATGCTACCGGGGTACTGTGCAGCAATGCGAATTCATCTCTCTCCACTAAATCCTGCTGAGCCTTCTACGTTGCTTGCGCTCACGTGTTAAAAGTTCACCGTAATTCAGCCGTCGTCCACAGCGCCATTTACTTTAGTCCAGCTTCAGCGAAAGTATAAAAAGTCGTTTATGGGTTGCACAACAATACTCGCGATATCAAAAATTCTCAGGTCAAAGTCTGATAACTTTGCTATGTTGGAGGAGATATCAATAAAATATCATTTAAAGAGAGAAAAACGCACCGTTACGAAGTCTGTCGTCGACTACTTTGCTCGTTGTTACGACTCCTGCTGTGCATCATTCCTTAGCTTAGAACTGTGACGCTGGTGCTCATTATTGATGGAAAGTCGGTCGTGAGTACGTATTCCCGAGATAGCCTGGTACTTCCGCTGACAGCCATCGTATACTTCCGTTTAGTGCAAGCTCTACCGTCTCCACGAATAAATGCAAAACGAGCTCTTGGGTTATTTTTCCTCGTAATTTATGCGCTTTATCGTGGACGTCAGAAGCAGCGTTGAGCAACATTTAAAGGGGATTTGTTGCTTCGTGTAGGCTCTAGGAGTTTGCTCATGCAACCATAGTGCGCTGCAGAGCATTTCAGTTGCTGTGTTATGCCCCCCCCCCCTCGTTTACAAGAATTTTTGTAAAGAATATGTTGTAAAGTTGTATTTCAGAAAAAAACAAACAAATAATTTCTCATAACTGCTGCTCATGCATTGCGCGCACATGCTCACTTCCTCTTGGTGCCGGTAAACGGTGAACATACGGTCAAAGGACCATATGTTAGTTTCAGTATATTGTGGCTATTGTTGCCTCTCCAAGCGTTACAAGCAAACAAAGGGCTTCGGCACTGATGCTTACCATTTGTGTCTTCTCCCTTTCCTCCTGATTTACTTCCGACTGCACTGAGGTGAGATGCTCAATTGTCTGCGTGGGAGCAAAAGGTACGTATTAAAGCGAAAGTGTTACCATTAAGGGCAAAGAGCAAGTTAGAAGCGCTGTTCAGTTTCACCTTTGAATTAAGGGCACTGTTTCGAAATGAAATTGCAGATAAATATTCTGAGCCCCAAACCCTCCCGTCATATTTGACAGAACACCGGTGTGTTGTAGGTTTCTCAGCATTGGATTTACTTTCAGAGAATTAAAGCTTAGTGATTAACAATGGACAGTTTTGCAAGACCTAGTGTGAAACGACTGTTACAGTAAACAGTTTAGTATCATGGCCTTGTTTAGCAGGAGTGGTCTTAATGCAGTTCCAAGCTTCACAATTTAAAATGAACCATGTTAAGAGCGTCTTTCTGACCGGTACTTCGGAGGCAGTAGATGTACGATAGTACAGTAGGCAGCCTGCACCGCTGTTCACAGGTCAACAGCCTGAAACCTGCCATACTATATTTCTTTAGCTCCAAGGCTCTCGTGATGCACTAAACCCACCTGCGGTAAGCGAATTCATTTGCAAAAGACAATCCGTATGAATAACTCAGGTATGCTTTCTAAAGGTCTGTGCACCTTGAAAATTCGATTTACATTAAGTTTGTTTAGCATGGATTTAAACCATGCCTACGTATCATGCTACTTAGAAATAAAAGGAGGAAAAAAAAGGTGCTATCTACTGCCAAGGTATGCTTACCTCTTCATACTGCGCACAAGCCAACCCAAGAATCAACGGTAAAAGAGCTGACGTTCTCGGTATCATCTTGGTTTCAAGGTACGCCTTCTGACAGAGTGTAAAATCCTTAGTCGACGGCAGCAACGCTGGAAGGCGAAATTGTTGCTCGACGCTGACACTGGAAAAAACCTCTAACTCCGAACGACCAACAGCAAAACAGCCATAGACCTGGTGGCGTGAACTGTAGACCAACGCAGTACGCCCAGCAAGCCGTTTGGCCGCGTACAGCGAAGGCTAGATTATTTCTGCTGCCCTGGTGAACGTCCAACTGGAAAGCCGGCGCTGCAGTCTACTTCGGCGCCGGTTTCCGCTTATATGAGCGTCGGAGCGGACGCCACTGCGAGTGGAGCCCCGAGAGACGGGACTAGAAGGGTGTTTCTACCGCTTGGCGACACACAGAAAGGAAGACGATAACCGGCGACACACCCTTCGCGACCCTCTGGTATCCTGGGCGGTGTCTCGAAACGACGAGAAAAGGAAGTTGCGACGGAACAGGCGCGGAGCGATTGGCTGAGGAGGAGGCCAAGCCCTGGCGCTTTCCGCTAGTGGTGCCCATGTTCCGCCTCCGCGGTGACGCGTCGTTTCGAGTGTCTAAATTGTGCCGAGGCCTTGCACACAGGAACAAGGTGAACGGGGGGGCACGACTTACATCTCGGGGTTTTCCGACCGGGTTCAACCACGTCGGCTGCAGTAGTAGTGTTGCTTATATTAGCCACATGTATCCGTCCAAACGGGGTGGGTGGCGGGAGAGGCGCTGAGCGAGACCTTTTCAGCAGGAATGGGACAATCTGCAAATGCAGAGGTTAAGGTTGTGCTCAACTGCAGGCGGGGTTACTGCTTGTAGTTGATTCACCGTAGCCATATCTAAATAATTAGTTGTGGTCGCCAATATGTGTGGCAGTTCCGTTACCTAGCACTGCTCTACCACCGCTCGCACAGGCATAAAGTCTCTCTCTGCCACCGCCACCTTGTTTAGCCGAGTTTTGTTCAGGTAAAGTAATCTGATAACAAGCCGCCATTTTTAGATCTGATTCTATACCCGGGAGGATGGTTCACTTTCGAAATAAATGCACTGAGGGCGGCTTGATAGTCAGTGAACATGACGTACTACTGAGTTCTGGAAAGGTGAGAGAATTTTTTGACATCATGTGCAATCAAGAGGGTCTCCAAGGTGGTGCTATCCGGTGGGTTGAGGTAGGGGCCCCTGACAGGAGAAAGGTGGTTAGAAGAAAAGGGGAGCGTATTAGCTGATCTGCAGCACCGACAGATCAGCGTTCCTGCGCATTCAGGAACTGCTGGAAATGAGCTGTCTAGTAAGTTCTCCAGCGAGACTCTTCTCCGGGCTCTAGCGATCCAATGATCCAGCCCATAATTGTGTGATGAGGGCCTTCCATTCAAGAAAGCCATCTCCTAGTGCTACCTCCAATCCAGACAGAAGCTTTCCACTCTCACAGGCCCACAGCTCCGTTTCCTTATTTCCCAGGCTCATACCTTTTGTAAAATTCATACAAACAAACTAATTTCACCAACACTCCATTTATGCCCCTACCGTTCGGACCACTCCTGCCACAACTGCCCTGAACACCTAGACCAATCTTACATACTCTTTCTTCTACTGTCCTGCTTCTCTTTAGTCTAATTTCTATCCCCATCGGTTAACCCCCTTCCTCTCCTGGCATACCTGGGTGGCTTCTCCTGATGATGATAAGTAAAGCTTGTTGTGGCAGGCTAAGCGCATTCTGAGCACTTGATTTGTGCCCTAAAACACATTTGTCTAAATCTTAATGCGGAGAGGAGGATTCTGAACAATACTCCTAAGAGGAAATGGGTGCCACACGGTTCTCTTCAAGGCATCGGTTTTCAACAGTGGAACTGTAAAATGCCGCAGTGGACTGGGTGGTCTCGCCAAGTTAAACGCGCTGCTTTAAACCTTGGGTAAATTTTTTCATGGATCTTCACTGCAGGACCACCATGCGGTACCAGTTCTTTCTTTGATCACATTTTTCTCGCTTTTAATGAAAAACGAGGTTCAGAATTTTTCGTACAACGCACGGTTTTGAAAGGAGGCCCGTTGCGTGCTAGATATGAATGCTGTAGGAACAATTGAAAAAAGCTCGAATTTGTACTGTGTTAATGCGTGAATCGGCGGCAAAACCTAAAGTACATTACGATGCTGCTGCTGGTGATAGATTTTTATGGCGCAAGGGCATCTTAGCAAAAGAGCGCCGAGGCACAAGGTGTTCGTGACTACTCAAGGTGGGGCCGAAGACCCATTTCCGAAGCATTTCACCCTAAAGGAGCCGAGCACCAGGCTGGGGAAAGCTTGTACCCATTGCATCACCGGTGGGTACCCGGCGGTACTGGGGTCGAACCTGCACCTCCCGCATGCGAGGCGGATGCTCAACCACTGGGCCACCGCTGCGTTGTACAATACAATGCACTATTACGCTGTTACTGGAAAGCAAAGGAAACGATGCTCATACACGGCGATGAGCTTCAGTATCCGCACAGGTTTTGTGTACACTGAAGATCACTCGCATCTTTGCAGAACGTGTGTATTTGAGGGAATAAGATTGTGGTACTGTTTTTTTGCTACATTCTGGCATTTCTCTTGTTACGTTAGACACAGTTATAATCCTAGTATTTGCCCGCACTAGGAAATCGACAGCGGGGAAAGAAGAGCACCTTGACGGTGGGCATTTATTGCTAAAGATTGAAAGGCGAGCTGGCATGGCGGCGTGCTGAAGAAACAACGTGGTCATACGGGATGCAGATCGAAGAAGCCCCTCTTTGTGTGTCATTTTTTTCATTCTGGGCGCCCTCCTTGCGCGCGGTTTCTTCAGACGAGAAAGCCTCTAAAGCAGTCGTGCAGGCGTTATGAACAAAGGAAGAAATAATGGAACATAAGAAGAAAGAAAAGGATGAGAACTGCTTCCACTGTGCAGGCTGAAGAAAGAAGAAAAATTAACTGTGCACACAGGCTTATGACAGAAATGGTGTCCTTGTTGTTCGCAGTAGTGAGGGAATTTCTGAACGTATTTCTCTGCCTCAGAGATATATTGCGTTTTAAGGAAATCTGTTCTTGAGGGCATAAGGAAGAGTTTCACCCGCTACCTATGTTAAAGCAATCCGTAGAATAAAGCCCTTCTATAAAAAAATCTTCCCGGTGCTCTTCGTGCGCTATAATTCTACTTCGTGGGCGTATCCTTCCCGGAGGTCTAACTCTCAGGGAGGTGGCTGTGTTTGGAAGAATTCGAGAGAGCGCTGTGCTGACTCCTGCGGCCAGGGCGTCCTGGACATCTAGGCTGCGGATCCCTCCATTGCCATGTCCTCTTTGTACCCGCTCCAGCCACGGAGGGAACGCTGAATCACTTCTTGGGAACTTGCCCCAGACTTCGGGTTGTGCATGAACGCGACATCTACGCAGCCAGGGCTACCACCAAAGCCGCCTGGCAGAAACACACATCTGGATACACAGGCTCTAGCACCAAGCCCTGTTAGCATTAATCAACGAAAGCATCCTGCACCCTTTCGTTTAATTGATGGGCGAATTCGTGCAATAAATAAAAAGAGACAACAGCTGAGACGCGAACAATGAGCGACGTTTTAATTTTTTTATGGAACACTACGGAAGCCAATTCGCCTCTATCAGTGCGACTATCGCCGTGCAGAGCTTCGCTCTGGAAATTTCAAATGAGTGTGCAACACTTTCACTGTCCCCATCATGCTCTCGTTCTTGTTTTGAGCCCTCATTTCAACATACGCGAGTAACACAGCCATACTACGCTAATTACGGGTGGGGTGCTAGGTACGTTTATTCAGTCTCGGGCACCATCTTGCAGGCCTTGTTCAGCATCTGGAATGCAAGAAGAGAAATTAGCGTCGATATTGAAATGACCATTAACATCCCCTTCACCTTTTTACATTTAAAATGCATAAGTGATCTTAAATAGCCAGCCTGTGGGATACATTCAACGAGCGATTTTACGGTAATAGCCTTAACTCTTAGTAACCTCTATGCCTTTACAAAAACGGTCTGTAAACAGTATATAGGCTTCTTACAGACTCTATTGCCTTCACATATACATTTCTTTTTGTCTATGCATAGTCTTTAGACTGTCTTTAGACAAAAGTCTACTAAAAGTGCATGGTCATAAATCTATAGATTGGCTATAGACTGCCTGTAGGATTTGTGTTGCCTATAGACTGTTCCGTAGGGTTTGACTATAGAGTCTATACACTTTATAGGCAGAACTATATGGACAGCCTATAGACTGTCTAAAGAAATTTTTGTAAGAGTGGTGCAGTTTAGCACCCCTCTACCTTGCTGCTTATGTGTACAACGTTAAGGTAATTTTACAGTAACATGTGCTGAAACTGAATCACCTTTCATGTCGGAACGGACGACCCATAAAACCCTTTCTGGGTTTTCTATAAGGAAAATCCCTTAATGAAAAGGAGGATGGTAAAAATTTTTTCCTGCCTTTATCATTTGTCTGCCTTAGCTGTCCATACCATTTTTGTATAAGGTTAAGAAAATGAATGCTCATGCGTTTTAGTTTTCTTTTTTACTCGGCAACGTTGTGGGCACATAGTAGGTATTGGGTCTTTCATAATTCCTCTCGATACATTTTGACGGTCGATCTAATGAACGCTGGCTTACACCCGCTTTCTTTAAAACGCGCTGCGTTTCCCTGGCCACGAAACAATTCGGTCGCGAAGAATTGATATAGTCGTAGAGAGAACAAAAAAAGGAGCTTTTGTTCAAAGGGACAGTGATGGTTTCTCATCTGAGTCCTCATAGTATCAAACGTTTACTTATTTGTAAGAAATGCTGAAGTAGCGTTACATTTTGTGTACTAATGTTAATACAGTATTAAAAGTATTAATGTTAATAACGTTAGAAGTTAAGACAATACCTATTTATTCTGTTCATAACGCTTATATAACATGCCACATAAAGCTAAATGCTAGGGTTAGTAATTGAAACTTTGTAACATGGCATATAGCATATTCGTTTTGATCGAAACAGATATAGTGTTCCAGATAGGACTACAAATTAACGTCAGAAACAAGACCAGGTGCAAAATGCGGATATGTAAGAAAAATTTTTCGGTGCCATTAACAGCTTATGCGCAAAGTTATAACAAGTGATCAGCTATAATTGAAATCAAAAAAGAATTCATCATTAACATTAGCATTGTGTTTCAGTAATGTGTATGAAACAATAGTCCTTAACATTAAGAAAACGGCACTCGAATGTTAAAAAATTTTATAGACCAACACAAGTTTGCTTCAAGCCTCTACTTTAGGCGCTGTTCCAGAGCTTCTTTCCGTATTTCGGGCAGTAATAAGAAACTCCAACAAGGAGAACTTTGAAACTAAACCCCATCGCTTGCGCCAGATACAAATTATATAAAAGTAGCAAAATTATGTTAGGCGAGTTTACTTATTATGCATGCATATCGCTAACACCATAGGGAGCACTGTTCATTACTAGTATATAAGCTTGAGTCCTGAGTAAAAATACAAATCGGGTGAGTGCATGAGTGTGGCATGCCTTATAGTAGTGCTGCGTTGTAGCGCCCTGTTATTGCAGTAGATATTAGTGATGCTGCTAGTGCGAATCACACCTGGTGAGCCTGGTCTTTCAATACAATTAACTTTTCTCTCTCTCTCTCTCTCTCTCTCTCTCTCTATATATATATATATATATATATATATATATATATATATATATATATATATATATATATATATATATATATATATATACAACCGTATGAAGCAAGCCAACAGTCACCGAAGCCAAGGTGCACAGGGGAATAATTCTATTGTTTTCTTTTAAATTTTTTTTATTACTTCAGTTAATCTGTCTCTTAAAGAAAATTACTTATATAGCAGCAGAAAAAACAACCATACCGCCGGCGGGATTCGAACCCACGACCTCCGAATATCGCGTCCGGTGCTCTGGCAGTCTTGATGCCATAGGTAGCATAAGAGGGCTCTGGCACAGTTTCCGCCCTCACCGTTAGATGACATTCTACGTCACATTCGCGGTAATACAGGACGTGCTACGTTCGCCTCTATGGACGAGGGCGGAGCTGGTGAACACTCTCAAGGTTTGCTTACACGCAATAGACATAAATACCCGCTTGAGCAGCAGATTGGACAGCCGTCGCCGTAGCTCAGTTGGTAGAGCACCGGACGCGATATTCGGAGGTCGTGGGTTCGGATCCCACCGGCGGCATGGTTGTTTTTTCATGCCGCCGGTGGGATCCGAACCCACGACCTCCGAATATCGCGTCCGGTGCTCTACCAACTGAGCTACGGCGACGGCTGTCCAATCTGCTGCTCTAGCGGGCATTTATGTTTATTGGGTGTAAGCGAACCTTGAGAGTGTTCACCAGCGCCCCACTCGTCCATAGCGGCGGACGTAGCACGTCCGGTAATACCGCGAGTGTGACGTGGAACGTCATCTATCGGCGAGGGCGGAAACTGTGCGACAGCCCTCTTATGCTACCTATGGCATCAAGAATGCCAGAACCGAGACCCTCGCTAAGCTATTAACAGACAAGGTAGAGGAACTGAGGGGCTCGTTTGAGAAAGTTATGAAGGGAGCTAACGGTCACCGAAACCAAGGTGCATAGGGGAAGGTTTATTTTTTTTATGTGTACTGCTGATCAGTGAGATAATAATACTTAGATTAATATATCGCTTAAAGAAAATTACTTATAAAGCAGCAGAAAAAACAACCATGCCGGCTGTGAGATCCGAGCCCACGACCTCCGATTATCCAGTCCGGTGCTCTGCCTATATATATATTCTGTAGGGGTCCCAATGCGCCAGTTTACAAGTGTAAGTACAGTATTACGACAAACGCGACTGTTCGTTTTAAAGGTTTATTGTGCCAACAGTTTCGGGAATGGTATACCATTCCCGACATTCCCGAAACTGTTGGCACAATAAACCTTTAAAACGAACAGTCGCGTTTGTCGTAATACTGTACTTACACACACACACACACACACACACACACACACACACACACACACACACACACACACACACACACACACACACACACACACACACACACACACACACACACACACACACACACACACACACACACACACACACACACACACACACACACACACACACACACACACACACACACACACACACACACACACACACACAACACACACACACACACACACACACACATATATATATATATATATATATATATATATATATATATATATATATATATATATATATATATATATATATATATATATATATATATATATATATATATATATATATATATATATATATGCTATAACGACGATTTATTTCCGGTGTTATAGCCGTCGGAAAAAAACGTTCTAACACTCCCGAACCACTAGAAAAAGTGACCTTAAGGGCATTTTACCCCAAGAAAAAAATAGCGTTATTAATCACGTGAGCATCGATATCCCAGCGTCGAGTCTTGCACCTTTGAGGGCATGTTTTGCGAGGGACCGCATTTGCGTGACTGAAAAAGTAAGTCTGAGTGCTTACCCTGAAGACGGACTTGCTCGTGCACTGGACCAACTCCTCCATCTATAAAGCCGAAAATCGACATGAAAACCAATATTGAGATCGTAGCACACTGTGCACGATTTTATCAATAGCCTGAAAATAGCTTCGTTAAAGTGCTCAGCAGTGGTCCCTTTCGCAGGATGCGCCAGGCTAAGAGAAGTTGTCATACCCAGATATTATGGACAAATGCATTTTTCAACGGGAAATAGTTTATGAACGCAAGTTTTTAATATATCTCAAGATTAAACTATAACAATAAATATATCCGCTCATCTCTCCTCGCCAGTATTGCATTTTTTTCGCTATTAACGCTATGAACTTTAAAATACACGTGGGCACACTGATGTTCATTTTGCACTGAAGATAACTCAAGGACTCAAGCAGTACACACATATACAGGGCTGGCTGAGAGCGAAGAATTTGACGCAGTTTTCAAACAAGCGTTGCGGCTACGCGGTGCTTCGGCAATGGGGAGAAATATCTACAAGAGAATGCACGAAGTTGTGAAAGAAGACGAAACGGGGGTAACTCGCCTTCTTGTAGCAGCTGCATCCGAGTAAGTCGGCGGCGAAGTCCCGGAACATGCCGTGCAGGTGCCCCATGCGGCTGTCGAGGTACTTTTCGATTCCCTCTTTGTTGCATACGCCGTCCACAGACTGCGTTGCAGGCAAGCAAGGTTGGCTCAAAAAAGCATGTGAACGACAGAAGTTCGCCCGTTGTTTAAGTGAAGGTTTTCGTTAAGCCTGGCAGCGAAATGTTGCTTAGTTAATTGGCCTCAAGTAAAGATGGTACATACCAACTACGGGGGAGTGGCCAGTACACATGGGGTGAATTGCTGGAATCAGGAGCGTTTAGAGGAGAAAAAAAGGGAATAATAATAGGATATAGGCTCACAGACTGGACGACGAAACGACAGGCGACCTGGTAACAAGGAGGTCGAAGCCGAGACGATGGCTTTATGTGCAAATTCGATTGTAAGGCATGTAATGTTTCAAGTTCGCACTGAATGAGCGGGGAGGAAAAAAAAGAAAGGCCTCGTATATGACAGATAACTTCCTCTTCCATCGTATATGACGCAACAACGTCAACAACAACTTCCTCTTTCCTTGGCCGATCCTACTGTGTGGGGATGTGCCATTGTATTAGGATAGCAACAATAACAACAACTTCCTCTTTCTTTCCGAGTACACGCTTACAATTTGACGTCTGCTAATGTGTGGAATGTTATTTATAGGGAAGCTTCACGTGGAATTTAGTCTTCAGCAAATGGGGCCACTGTGATAATTTTCAGATTCAAGAAAATACTCACATAAAATAGCTGCTGAACTTGAATATTGTTCTAAAGAGGTTTAAGAAAGAAATCAGGATACGGTGCTGACTCCATCTATCGCAAGCCTGCACTTGATAGCGGTAGGCAGTCGCGTAGATTGGATCAGAGCACTGCCTTGCAGGTCGACTGTTGGCGCTGGAGCCGCGCCATGTTGGCAAACTAGTTTTGTACGTACCAGTCAACAAAGCCTTCCCCTGCGAGCAAAATAATATTTCCTGGGGACCTGTTTAGGCGCTTATCTCACAATAGCTTCAATGGAAACACTGACGCCGAACTGATATTGGTTCCTTCACTTTTTTCTTTCCGTTGTGTTTTTCGTGTTATCTAGCTTCCTTGGTTGATAAACGCCTGTAGGTTAGTCAGCCTACTGAATAAACGGGTTGTCAATTCGCGCTAGAGGGTGCGATGTAGTTTCCAGAATACAGCACGGGACTATATGTGTTTCAAATCCAAAACTTTGTGCTTTATGGACTGTACTATACAGGTGCGGAGAATACAGCATTCTTTTCTTTTATTATGACCCAATATAACAGACCGATTCTATCAACGAAGTTTTATAACGCTCTCGTTGTGCTTCTTTTGCATCGTGCGGCTATCTGGTTGCGCGCGAGCTTACTGGTACTATTTAGTATCCGGTATTCGAACATAATGCTACCCAGAAGTGTGCAAGTGGGTGAATGTTGGCAAACCATTCATTTTTAAGTTTCTGTCAATGACTTGTCTGATGCAGGCTTGTGGACGTCTGCGGTCGATTAAGAAAGTAACAGCGAAGACCCCGAAGAGAATGACGAGTCCTCTTTTGAAGTACAAGCGGGAGGCTATTTTACTTTGCCAGCCCGGCCCATGCCAGTTACAGCGCGCACACATACATTCTCTAACAAAGCAAACAAAAAAACAGTGCTGAGTTTAACACAAACCACACAGAAAGACGAAGAGGGCGGGCGCCGACTGTGTTTATTGAAAGCCACATTTCACATATATATAGGCTGAAGAAGGCGAAAGCATGCGCATTTCTCACATGGTAAAAAACAAAAAAAAACACCAAACAGAAGAAAACTGCTCATGGGGTCCTTTTTGGTTTTTATCATGTGAGAAATGCGCATGCGTTCGCCTTCTTCGGGCTACATACAGGTATTTTTTTTTTACCGTTAACAGATTAAACAAAAGGCGCCGATAGTATATCGTGAATGCCGCCTTCACGGAATGTATATTCGGCTCAGCGGACACATGATAAGAAAATAGCGCTCAAAGTTAATTAAGTAGTCAAATTTCGTTAATTGAGCCACCGCGGTGGCTGAGTGGTTATGGCGCTCGGCTGCTGGCCCGAAAGACGCGGGTTCGATCCCGGCCGCGGCTGTCCAATTTCGATGGAGGCGAAATTCTAGAGGCCCGTGTGCTGTGCGATGTCAGTGCACGTTAAAGAACCCCAGGTGGTCGAAATTTCCGGAGCCCTTCACTACGGCGTCTCTCATAGCCTGGGTCGCTTTGGGACGTTAAACCCCCATAAACCAACCAAACCAAATTTCGTTATGTTTTTAACTCTTAAGTTTACATTGCATATTGCAATCGCAATATTGAAGACAGTAAAGATTCAAAGATAATACAATTTGCAGCATGTCCCTAAGTGCAGCAGATACTGAGATATATGCGAATGATTTTTCAGTCTTTTCAGATTTGATTCGGGAGCTGAACGGTCAGAATGAGTTGGAAATCCCGCCCACGATACTACGTAAGACATTGACGAAATGAAGACGACAACCGACGGCTCCAAGGCTGTAGCGGCGACTGCGGCGAGCAAGGCGCTCGAGGAGAACGCATAGTAACTGCCTCCATGAGCAGCACGCCCTCTTTTTTAGTCATTGGCATTGATCTTGGAGGCAGGTTTCCTGCTATCAGCGGCTTCGAAAAAAGTAGCATAGTGATAACTCCCGAAATTTTCCTTTCCGCTCTGGCTCGGCCGAGAAATTAATGGTGGCTTATCGGCTTGCGATTCATTATTTTTCACCGGAATCTCCACTGGTGCACTGCGGGCGGTCGATTCTGATAACAGAACGAACAAGGATGCTGAAATACTATACATATGAACTCTGAATGGGCGTTGAATGGCAGGGTAGCTGCAACCGCGGTACTCGTTGATCGAGAAGGTTTAGGTTTATGGGGGTTTAACGTCCCAAAGCGACTCAGGCTATGAGGGACGCCGTAGTGGAGGGCTCCGGAATAATTTCGACCACCTGGGGTTCTTTAACGTGCACTGACATCGCACAGTACACGGGCCTCTAGAATTTCGCCTTCATCGAAATTCGACCGTCGCGGCCGTGATTGAACCCGCGTCTTTCGGGCCGCGTTTACCGAGAAGGAGCAGATGGTCGTCTCCTGTGTGAAAGCGCCTCGCCTCCCGACTCTATGCCTCCGAGAGTACTGGCAGCCTGGTTCCGTCACGTACAATGTTCGCTAAAATGCACAAGCTGTTCCGGACCACAGGGTCTGTGCTTCATTCAAGGAAGCCAAAGGAGTTGTCCTGAGCGAATAATGCGAGATAAATGTTCTAGCCTACGTTCGTGCATACCCTGAAGCCAGCATCCGTCAAATCGCCGAGGCCGTTGGATCCTCCCGCTATTCAGTCTGGAGAGTGCTCAAGAAGGATATTTTTTATCGTTACCAAATATCGCTGCATCCGGATCTGAGTGAAGATTATTACAAAAAGCGGTATGAATTCAGCAACTGGGCGTTGATAAAATGTGACGAAGACTCAGACCTTTTTAGGCAAGTTCTGTGGACGGACGAGTCCCACTTTGGCCGTAATAGGTAATTGGTCTGATCAGAACCCGCACTGGCTCCGGGAACACCACCACCAAGTCCGGTGGTCTGTGAATGTCTGGCGTGGCATTTACTCAAATCGAGTAGTGGGGCCGTACTTTCTGGAGGAAAATCTAACTGCAAAGTAATACGCAGCGAGAATTCTAAGTGGTGCTGTCAGCGATTTTATGCCCGAGATCCTGTTAAGTCCACAGCTCGTGGTTTCAGGACGACAGGACGCCTGCGCACTTCTCGTCGCGTGCAAGGGATTGGCTCGACAGACACTTCCCCGGTCATCGGATAGGGCACGGTGGAATCATGTTCTGGCCACGTATGTCAGCCGACCTTACTCTATTAGACTTTTCTTTGGGGTTATGTCAAGAACGAAGTGTACGCAACTCAACCCGGAGACGTGGCAGACCTCGAACAAAGAATCATCAAGGGATGCGCGAAAATAACCCCGCAGGTTGTGAAACGAGTGATGCAGTCCATGAACAGACATTCATTGCATGCGTGGCGGTTGAAGACAACGACTTTGAGCATTACTGCTGCATAAAACCTAGCAACCGAGATACGACGGGGCAAGAGTCATCAGTTCATGTCTTTTGAAATTATGTTAGATAAAAATAATAAAGCACGAGCAAACAACTTGCACACCGTTCCTTTCTTGGCCGAGCCAGAGCGGAAAGAGAAATTTTGCGCGTTATCACCGTGCTGCTTTTTCGAAGCCGCTGATGGCAGGAAACCTGCCTCCAAGTTCAATGCCAATGGCGAAGAAAGAGCGCGTGCTGCTCACGCAGGCAGTGAATATGCGCTCTCCTCGAGCGCCTGCCGGCCGCAGTCGCACCTACAGCCTTGGCGCCGTCGGTTGTCGTCATCATTTCGTCAATTTTTTACGTAGTATCGTGGGCTTTTTCTGGCGCACTCTGAGCGTTCAGCTGTCGAATCGGATCAGAAAAGACTGAAAATTTAATGGCGAATATCTCAATGCCTGTTGCACTCAGAGACATGCTGCAAATTGTATTTGCTTTGAATAATTACTCCCCAAAATGGAGATTGCAATACGCAGCGTTAAGTGAAGGGTTAAAAGAATAATCAACTAAATATGGCTAATTAATTAACTCTGACCTCTATTTTCTTATCTCGTGTCCCCCGAGCCGAATATACATTTCGTGAAGACGGCGTTCACAATAATATCAGCGCCGTGTTTTTAAAAACCTGCAAACGGTTAAAAAAAATAACACCCGGTATATGCGACACGCGGCTTTCAACAAACAGTTGGAGTCGGTGCCCGTATTGCCCGTATTTCTGCGTGGTCATTTGTTAGACAATGTTCTACCAACCAGCCCATCAAGAGGTACTGTTACACATACATTATGTTGCGCTGATTGCACTCATGGCCCCCGTGGACTTTGCACCGGATGCAAACTGCACACTGGAAATTACATTAACTGATCTAACTTATCTTGAACTACATTTTATTTTTTGGGCTTCTCAGGAGCATAGGTTTTCAAAAAGATGTGAAATTCCCAAAACTGGAGTCATAACCGATAAGCTTTCTTAGTTTTCGTTTTCAACTTTATACACCGATCAGCGACATAATTCCAACCAGCTTAGTCGAACTATTACCGCGGAAAAAATCTGAATATCAAGTTAAGGTGTGCTACATCAGAGTGAGACTAGAAAAAGAAACCTATGCAAATTGAACATAGAAAGAGAGGAGGATGGTGGGGTTCTTGATAGCACAATTGAAGCACACTGAGCAACGGTGGAGTGGAAGCCTGTGTTTCCATAGCAAAATTTTCGACAAAACGACTTGTCTTCATCTCGGCAAAGCGTTCATAATTGGCGGAGGTTAAGTAAGCCATTCACTCCGAGGAGGATGCCCCAGTGAACGGAAGGAGTGTATGATGTGGAAAGGATGGGGTGCATGAACTTGAAAATCTGCTGTGCAAGCAAGCTGGCTGCTAAAGAATATGAACTGTTTGACCTGCAAGAAAAAAAAAGAAAGAAGTCAGCTTAGCAGAAAGGAATCCGGGGAGTGGGGAGAGTAAGAGATAGCGAACGTTGGCTTGACAAGCTGTGCATCCGAGCATGGGAAGCTGCGATAAGTGGCATGGCCGGATTGGTTGGGTTGACCAGGAAAACGGTAGGAAAAATCAAGACAAATTGAAGGCAGGTTTACTTACTATGCCAGTTGAATCGGTGAAGCACACTCGCATCTGAGAACGGGACAAAAGAAAAGCAAGTTCCACAGCATAAACATTGCCTATTATTAGCTGCACAGCCACATTTGGAACTGAGCACAGTAAAGGCAATCGATAATTGTTGGCGTCCATCGATGTCCAGGTAACGATGATCGGGTAACCTGTGCTGTGGACTGAACGTCAGCACAAAATTCACATACTGGCGGCGCTGAAATGCGGAAATTGTGCTGTTAAAAGCACGAACCGCTAATTTAAAAAAAATAAAGATATGGCTTGGGTGGAGTCCAAGCATGACGCTGGAATTTTTAGGCATGGGAAACGACAGCTATGCAACTCCGTTGTTTAAAGTCGCATCTGCTGGTAACGCTTAAATACGAAAGTACCACATGCTGGCCGTCACACTTAGGGACATGAATGTACTGCCATTCCGCATGAAACTATTAGAATGTCTGTGCGGGATCCTTGTTGTCTTTTTGGGAGGTGTGCAAAGTATGCAGGAATTTCAAGCACGCTTAAGGACTTAGAGCGCCAGTCATTTTCTACAAACGATTTACAATACAGGGTAACTCAATACAGAAAATAATAATTAATACAGCTGTGAAAGAACAAAGGGCGTGGACTCATCACAGAGTTGTTCGCTTTATAATGCGAGATTTTGTTCGCGAACGCCAAACATCACTTCGCAAAAAAAAAAAAACTGTCCGCTTGTCGAGAGAAAGTTTGAAAACATTGTAAAATACGGAATATTTTGGCTGCTTCGCATTGGGTTACCGCTCGATTAGAATTAACAGCTGCAGTAGAATTTGATATTCGACCAGTGGTAGCTTCACATCTGTATGTTTAAATGTTGCCACGATACGCGCAGATGTAATAAAAAGCAAAGATGACGCACAGCTCCTAAAGTTTCCCCGCGGGCAAAAGGAAGAAGTAAAGTCCACCTCACATGTTTCGCACTCTTATCTCGCACTGTAGGGCGGAAAAATGGTTGGCTTGTGGACTCGCTCTTATGACGCACAGGCAGCTGAGGCTATCATGAGCAAAACACAGGGTTAGGAAAATTGCATTACTGTGCTCAGGGACAATTGGTGCTTAATGTGTTACAGTTTGTTGATGACCTTCCTGCTGTTGTAGAATACTATAGTACTCCTGTTATACTTTATTGTCGCAACACCTTCCGGCAGGGCCTACTGCGCAGATAGACGAGCAGGTGTCCGTTTTCATCCAGAGACAAGCCATTTCGCTCGTTTCGGTTCGTGGCGCTCCGGCTTGGCTTAAACTCCGAAAGGCGTTTGGAAACATTGAAAAAGTTTATCCCTAGGACAAAATGAACAGAGACACGTGCTTTCACGCACATAGCGCTGTCGGTGTAGCTTACCGTGTTTATATCCTTATTTCCTTTGGCCCAGCAGGAGTCAATCGCCGCAGTGTCCTGTAAAAATATATGTGTATATATGTGGGAATCGGGGCTGCGAAATAACATATTTAATAACTTCCCGACACCATGCTCTGGCATTCTCGGCCAGACGTTAGTATTTCCATTAGATTCTAAAAGAGATGCCGTTTTATGATGGACTCCGAATATTAAATCACAATTGGAAAGCATTGCTAGTCCTCCCTTTCCTTTATGTTTGCATTTCAGCAAATTTTGAACCAGGAATTTTGCACGACTGTGGCGCAATTTATCTTGCTGTCGCTAATTTGAGACTTTCAGTAACGTAGAAAAAGGGATAAAGACAAATTGACATGAATATTCAGAGATGCTGCTTTTGTCAAACGAAGGTTATCATAAAAAAGTTACATTCGCATAAGGAAAGGCAAGCTGAATTGTTGCTAGCTATTGCGCAATAAGAACGGACGATACAGGCGCTACGGGCAAAAAATTCGGCGGGCACTTCGACGATCTAAACTGAGTGAGGCGAAAACCTTTCCGCGCGACTTTGGCTGCTACTGTTGCTGCCTCTGTGAATTATCATTAAATAATTTCTGATTAAATCATCAATAATTACTAATTCTTAATCACTATCACTTATTGATAGCTATTTACTAAATTTGGGGTTTTTCCCGTCCATTCTGTGTTTTTTCACTGTGCTGTGACGACTTACGGAGGATGTGACGTCACACCGTTTTTCGACGGAAGTGTGACATTTTTTACTATAATTATTTAACTAATTACTCTACAGTCATCAAACGTGGCTTCTATGTTAATTTTTCCTCCTCTATCTGAAGCATCCATTCATTTTCTCCTATCTTTATCAGTTCGCGAGTTATTTCACTATGCTATGACGACTTATGGTGGATATGACGTCCCACCGTTACCGTGGCTATGTCGATGTCCACGCTATTTCGACGCGGTTTTGACATTTCTGGCTATAATTAATTAATTAATTATTATACAGTCATCAAACATTGCTTCTAGAGTCATTTTTTCCTCCTCTATCTGAAGCAACCGTTCCTTTTCTGCTATCTTCATTAGTTCCCAGTAAACGAAGTGTCACGGACGGACGGACACGATCGTGGGCGCGAGCATGAGCCATTAAAGGCTTGCGCCCTAAAATACAAGACCGTGACCGCAGCTTAGCAGTCGCCAGACATCGACCCATTTTTATGTCTTTATTTTAAGATAAAAAATCAGGAAGAGGCTCGGATAGCGACGCCTTAGGTGCAGTTGTCGGTACCGTTGTGAACTCATCAACCGAGGACAGCAGAAAAAAAAAATTGTTGCAAAGTAGACTGCGAACAGCATCTTAGTGTAAGCCATATAAGCTTATAATCAGAACTGCCAAACAGATTCATTATGAACTTTGAACGTAGGCAAAATGCAAAATCAAAACAGCTTTTTTATACGCCTTGTAGATATGTGGAGCGTGTTGAATCATTCTGTATGCTCAACGCCAGTCGGTTACCTTCCCCCAACGGCGGGCTTTGTGCTATTCTTAAAGCTCATAAACACATGCGTATTAATCAATTATTCGGTTATAGAAGAAAAGCACGACGGTTACAACATGCAGCAGTTTACTAGACTGGGTGCTATAAGTGCAAGAATAGACCAATTTTGTGACCGTCTTATGCGGGTTCGCACAAAAAAAAAGTTTTCTTTGTAGTGAGGTAAGGGGGTTAAGAAAATCATGGAAGCATTAGAGGGCATGTGCGATTCATCCGCTGGAACAAATACTGACTGACTGGCTGTGGAGGAAGCTCAGGTATTACTTTTTTGCCAAATCCACATCTCGTGAACTTTTCTCCATGACTGCACGTTATGCAGGTCTTTGGGAACGAATATGAAGGGACAAAAGCTGTCCCTCCGCCTTGCGATGATGTCCGTACTTCATTAATAGCTTTACAGCTTATACCCTATGGCCCACGAGAAAATAAAAAAAACAGTGCTGTTTTTTTTTTTGGCTTCCATATTTCCGTGCTCGTCACAGCGAACTCCCATGTTAAAGGGTGAACAGTTTGCTGGTGTATGAGTATTACTCTGCTTGACCTTTTTTGTCTCGGATTGTATTGTGGTTCTGTGGAAACTAAAGATCACCACAAGTTTCGATTGAATTGAAAAATGGAAGGGCAGTGATCTTGTCGTGCGTGGCGTGAGGCGAAAACCGCAATGCTACGGGTATACGACGTTTTCTACGTACCTTGGAGTCGATGGATAGTATTCTCATCGCTGAGATGACGAGTCGATTGACTTGTGGCTTGTCTAAACTGCTATCCATCGCGTCGTAAACCAACTGGAGTTTGAAGTCTGGATTACAAAAAACAAACACATGAAAGCGATAGCCGCGTGCTCTACCTCCAAGAAGCCCCACTCAGGTCCACCGGGACGCAGTCCTTAGATGTATCGAATGCAGCTTAATGAAACAGGAAAAAAATCGTACAGGATGGTCAGCACTATGTAAAGCGAACTTCAGCAGCTGCTGTTAAGATACTTGTAGACTCGAGTTCGCCAATCTAAGCCCGTGGCGCCACCACCGCTCAACCTCTCCACCGCCACCGCGTATGAACCGTGCTACAACCCTCCACCGTACCCTCCCTCTTCCTTCCACGGTAACTATTCTTCATATGGTTATGTGGCAGACACTGGTTGCTCATTCCTCGCACTCGCCATACTCTTCTTCTTCGACGGTAACCACCCCTCGGATGGTTTCGGTGGTAACCACCCTTTGGTTATGCATTCCTCAGACTTCCCTCATGATAGATACCGTGCTCCTTCCACGGTAACTGCCCTGCGAGTGATTCGCCATGGCAACGCACTCGCCCGTTACGCCGGCTACTACGACTACTGCGAACACTGCTGCTGCTACTGTTACTACTACTACTACTACTACTACTACTACTACTGCTGCTGCTACTGATACTACTACTACTGCTACTACTACTACTACTACTACTACTACTACTACTACTACTACTACTGCTACTACTACTACTACTACTACTACTACTACTACTACACCGACGCGAAACCCAGGAATGGGCGCTTAAGCTTAAACTCTACCGTTGTAAAATAATATTAAAAGGAAAAACAAGGTTGACAGGCTATACATCCTAATGTCAGTGCTTGCTCTTCAATGTTGCATGCATACAGCTGAAATGCCTTGAGACATGCGGAGTGACGAAGAGCGAAAAAAAAAATCAGAGCAAGACTCCTGTGAGTTTGCACACACACGTTTTTTTTTTTTTGTGTGTAGAAGTTGGTTTTCCTCTACAAACAGAGTGTAGGCTTTTGCTGGGAGCGCGAGTGCAACAAAACTGTGGATCATTAAGCTGGGAAGAAGCCCGTAGCGAGCATTAACGGATGTTTTTAGGGCCACGCTCATACAAAAAAAACTGCTCTTTACGTTCAGGTTCGATTTTAAGCCAGGGTTTAAACCCTAGAGGTTTCCTATAATAACGGTATAAAATAAATGACAGTGTTGAAAATCATCCATGTCAGCGGATATTATTATTGCTATCAGATAATTCTTTTTTCTTGAAGACCTTTCTAGCTCTACTTTGACCAGAAGAGATGAACAGAACAGTTTTCTGATCTCTTTTTTTTTGTTCTTAACTGCAACCGTTTCAACGGAGACTAAAAGACAACGAAACGAGCAAATTCCAGGCAACCAGGGAGCCTGCTCTTCAACGTGAACAGCTTCTGCCGGCAATGAAATCTTCGGTTTAGATTTAGGAGCCAGAAAGTGGAAACCGCGAGAGATTCCCAGTTCTTTTCTAGAATGCAGAGGCTTCCAGATTTCAGTGGCGTTTCTGCATGATGATGTTCCTTTCAGGAATTTTTCTTTTTGACTGCAGGTTCGATTAAAAATTGTACTTAAAAGAAAAAGATATCTCCATATGTTTTCAGATTATTTCGAGAGTTGCCAATGAAGTGAGGGGATTTTAATCAGCTAAAGATACAGATCACAACAAAGGCAAGGCCCATACGAAGAAAAAGAAAAGGCGAGAACGGCGTGATTGACGCTATAGCGCTGAAGGCCCTTCCTTATGGTGACTTTCAAGACTTCTCAAAGTATGACAGTTGCTACTATTGCCACTCTGCAAATGTTTACGGGCCATTTTAATCACCCCCCTCGCTCCATACATTTCAATCACCCACCTCATTAGCGTGTCTATACTATTAAGTCGAACCTTATGTAGGCCACACACGGGCGGGACCAAAACCACGTGACCAGGAAGAGCGTTAGCCAAGACTACGAGTGCGCATCATACACCGGCGCGCCTGCCACGTGCTCTCTGCCCGTTCGCTGCTCCCAGCCGGGCGCCGCAAATGGGGCACGTGAAACTCTCACCGCTGTGTGACGCGAGCTTGTAGGCGAGGCTAGCGCTTTATCTGGTCACGTGGTTTCGGTTTCCCCATGTGCGGCCCCAAAGTTCCTTGCGCCGCAGCGGCGATGAGAATGGCAATTTCAGAAATCATAAAACTAACATGGGCATTACTAACGGCAGCTACAACCCTCTGAACAAACAAGGAGCATTGCAGCAAAAGCTAAAAAGCTTACTATTTAATATTACTTAACTGGCCTGCTAATTAGCACACCTTCACTGTATTCTGGTGCACTATACTTCTGAGAATGTTATGCCGCAAAACGAGGTCTGATTCAAAAGACTGCTTTTAAAAAAAATATCGTAGGTAAAACACCTTCCATTATAACGTTAACGCACCCAGGCTGTCCGTCTTCCGAGCATTGATGGAACGAATTGCCGAATATTTGTTTTCTGCAGAACATTGATAGAGCGATAAGAAGGCTATATACTTCGCATTCTTCATCGTGCTCTACTGTATATCAGGTTCTTACGCCGGTCTTTCTGCTTAGCGTGAATACAGCGCCGTTTCCGGTAGCATATATCTCGCAGCGTCGCTGCATAAACGATAGCTGACACACTGTTCTAGGTATCTTAATCGTAATTTGACAGGTGAGAGTTTTCGTTGGGCAACACATATTACATTCTAACCTCAACTTCACTTCTGTCCAGTTCCCGTAGGTAGCATGTTGATCAATATGACGGATCGACCAATTTACGAATAAATACGGCAGTCGTGTTACGCTGACGCTGGGCTGAGGTGTAAATTTAATGCACGAGATGCGAGTAACTGCTAGTTATTTGCATGCTTGTTTCCTTGTCGTTTATTTAGAAATGCATTCTAGTCGAAGAAAGGCTGAAAACTTATTCTTAAAAATCTTGGGGCCTTCTTGACCACATGCTTGAAAAACAGAAAGCATTTGAGAGTTGTCTCACCGCCAAGTAACCGGACACCCCCCCCCCCCCCCCAAATTTTGGAAGCACGCTTCCCCCCCCCCCCCCAGAAAATGGTTTAATGTGCATTAGCAGAGATTATTGGGCGAACTGAAATCTTTTAGGGGGGATTAGAGGGTGGATTAAGGCGGAAGAGTCTATTGGGTTAATATAACCCAATGTGGTAATCTAATTAAGGGTTCTCGAACATTCTAGTCCTAAGATTTTCTTATTTGGCCGTGATGTTTACGTCAAGGCCCTCTTTACAAATAACTGTGGTGGCAAGAAACCATTACTTTTTGTGCGTGACGAGAACCGCAGGGAGTTTATGCAGCAGGATTCAGGAAGGAGACATTGGAAGTATATACTTTGGTCTCTACGGCTTGGAATTCCAGTCGTGAAACTAAGTCGAGACCTCTTAAAAGCAGGCTCCACGCAACGAAGTACAAGCGTCACCACTAAGACACAGCTTGGGCGACCGTGGTGGCTCAGTGCTTATGGTGCCCAGCTGCTGATCCGAAAAACGCGGGTTCGATCCCGGCCGCGGCGGTCGCATTTCGATGGTGGCGAAATGCTAGAAGCTCGTGTACTGTGCGATGACAGTGCACGTTAAGAACCCCAGTTGGTCGAACTTATCCGGAGTCCTCCAATACGGAGTCCCTCACAGCCCGAGTCACTTTTGGTCGTTATACCCTATAAACCGTAAACCATACACCATAAGGCACTGCTTTAAGGAGGCCATGCTTTAGATGTAGTGCTTTACTGAGGTACGGCTCCTCCGCTTCGCTCAATACCTGCGGCGTTTAGGAACGGATCTTCGGTGGCGAAGCTTCTCAATGTGCACCTCTCTAATCAAGAGTGAGATTTGCGTGAAACAAAGGGGACGTGTATGCAGCTACGAAAGGCACAGAAGGTTCCTCTTTCAGGTCAGCTGTGACTTTGACTGGCAGAGCATTGCATGCGTAGTGTTTTTTACTAACGCCTTTGCGGATCGCTGCACCCTATGTTTAGACACATTATGTAACTAGCAATTTAACTTGGGAACACGACTCCAAGGTCGGGCCTGCAGTTAGCGTCAGGGTGCTTTACGGTGCACAACATTAGAGAGTTATAGCATATCGTTATCGTGTTTACGTTAACGTTTACCGGGCCCGGCTAGCGACATCTGCGCATGCGCCGCCACTTACCGGTCCGCTAGCACTTTACGGAATCTCTTTTAGCGTTGCGGAGAGTTAGCGTTCGCTCGTAAACAAACATGGCGGCGCCCTGCACGGCCGCTTCGGACCAAACACTGCACCGCCGTCGCGTTCTTCGGCGCCACTTCTCGCTATACATGAAGGCATTCGTTTTTAATTTGCAAACACTCACCCATACGTTGAGGTTTGAGTAAGAACTAAGCCATGTTTTCAAATAGCAACGACTACACTGCAGCTCTTCAGTTTTGTGCCCGATTTAACAGCATTCTATATTTTCACGATTTTTTTCCTCAAAAAAAAAGGCTAGTTTTTTTTTACTATATTCATCAGTAATTGCAGAAAATAAAAAGTTTCTCCGCCCGGAGTTGGTGCGCTTTAACTTACTGCCACTAGATGGCGCCACTGTGTTTACATCCAAAAACATAAAGAAGTGACGATGCGGCACGGCAAACAGGTGTCGTAGTTGTGCTTTTTCACAGCGCTCGCAACTCAACGTGCGCTGTGTATGCAAGATTACTGAGGTCTACGTTGTGAAACTGCCTACTGGCCCGGGTAGGTAAAGGTGTCTAGCTTCACGGGCGCATTTGAAAAGCCGCTGAGTCGGCTTTTAGCTGAAGTGTAGTCGGTACGTCGTTATATGCAGAGAAAAAGATTAAGTGTAGCATCTCACTTCATAGAAATGATTGCAACGCATCCGTATTTTTTTTTTCATTAAAAGCTGAGCATCTGCCATGATCATCACTCGTTTTAGCCTTACGGTAGCTTGTTACGGGAGAGACGGTACGCTAAAACGTCCTCTGGCGTTCGCCGCGCTAACCGGAAAGTCCGGCGTCCGTTAACACAGTAAACGGTAACGTAAAAACGGTAACGATATGCCATAACTCTCTATTGTGTGCTTTAGACGGGTGGTGCAATATTACCGTATTCCTGATTTGTTTAGTTCTTTTTGTTAAGCGCTGCAATTACCCGACATACCAAATACCCTGTCCCAGCCTTGGCTAAGGATTCTACAAAATAGATATACGAACTTTGTTTTCTTTACTTCACTGATTAGCAGAAGAAAGGAGAAGAAAGGAAATAGCCAAGGTCAATGTCTACCCCATTATCAAAACAGCCGCAGTTTTAACCGCTTGATCTAGCATAGTGGCCGTCACATCTCACCCAGGTCATCCTCGCAGGCAGCGCCGACTATCAGCAGGGCTACAAAGACCAACTGCGCTATTGGGACCATCGCGACTGCTCGTAAGATGCCCGTTGATCTGCACCGGACGTGGCGGACGAATCGTTCTTGTCCTGGGCCGCCATCAATCATGCAAGGCTGCGTGCTCGACGATGAAGAGCGTGTTTGATCAGCTGTTGCCATCCCGGGGCAGAACCAGATGCGATGTTTGCCGACTGATAGCATAGCCGCGCACGAACTGAGACCGGGTGCAGCTGAAGAATTCGATACTGCCGCTGTGTGGACGCGCATTTGTCGCTCGCCATTGAGTTATTCTTCATTTCCCCTCACTTCTGCTCATTTCACTTTCCACGCAAGGGACGCGTTGGAAACGCATCAGTATCGTCTTCTCTGTCCATGCCTCAACTTTTGTGAGCAGACATGGCGTGGACATCCAGCGAGCGAGCCCACAATTCTGCTGCCACCTCCCATCGGTTGTTGTCACCTCTTTCCTGCTGCGTTTATAACAGTCTTGCCAGCGTCTTGTACGTTTCTTTGCCTATGCAGATTAAGTACTGTTTGACCAGCGTGTTTTTAAGGTTGTTTTGGACCTTGTGCAGGGCTAAGTAGGGCTTCGCGTGTGGGCATCTTCAGTCCTGCTTGCCAGCACAGGTCGACACGTGGAAATGCCTTCTCACGCATCCCAGGCTAGTGCTAGCACCTGGTCACTTGACGCCTTTACGTGCTATGCCTGTTTCGTGCAGAGGTTGAGAGCAGAGGCAGCTGCAGGTACACAGCACTTCAGCGTGGCCGCACGCTACGGCATCGCGGTGCGTGCCTTGACCTTGGGCGGAGTATAGCTGTACGCCACGTGCTGATGTGGAAGTGCGGCGCATTTCTTCCATTAGAATGTTCTGGTCATGGTGGATGGGGTCGTATCGTCTACTGGCACAGAGAGGGGGAATTACATTTTTTACTGCGAAAATTCAGCAAGCTTTTCTTTGCTTAAAAGTGATGGAAAAGGAAGGCACTAGTACCTAGTGGAGATGGTTCCGACATATAATAAAATTTTTGACAATTTGTGTATTTACGCTTTATTTTAATATAATCACAATGCTGCCTGCAGGTAGACGCAGCCGCCGGTCGCGAGGGGAAGTTAAAAACACTCGACACGCGCAAGAAAGCTTTAGTTTTATTCGAATTTTATCCGCACGTATTTTGTTTTGAGTGAACGGTAAGGTACCGTTGCCAAACAGGAAGTGGAAAGAGCTTATTACCACCAAATATAGTCTGCGAGTGAAATATTGGTGGAAAACGGTTCGCGGCTTGGATGAAAAATTAAGACACATGACCTGTTAGCCGTGGTGTATTTTTTTTTTTTTTGAGGAAAGGAAATGGCGCAGTATCTGTCTGACTGCAGCTGCACACCTCCACCGAGCCTTAAAGGAAGAAAAGAAAATAGGATTGACAGAAGAAAGACAGAAATAGGTACCGTAGTGGAGGCCTACGGAATAATTTCGGACACGTGGGGATCTTTAAAGGGAAGCTGAAACGGCTTTCAAATTGCATGAAACGCTGTGGTTGGGAAGAAGGGACTTTGAAAATCATGTGTGTAAATTTTTTCTCGATTCTGCTGGCAAAATAAGCCGCAATCGCTTGTTAAAAACCCGCCGCCGACACGCCCTCTTCGCTTCCGGAAGCGCCGAATGGGGGGACGGAACTGGCGGAAGTGACGCCGTTCACGGGTAGGCTTGCTGCATTTCGGCCCGCGCTTTGGTGAACGCCGGATCCATAATTTGCAAAACGCAGTTCTCAAGCCAGCTGAAGCAACGCGCTACGCAGCAACGCAGTCGATGCTGGCCGGAGATCCCCGTAGATGACGTCACGACGATCCCGGCCATAAGCGGCGTTCGCTCGGCGCCCTGAGACGCTGGTGCCCGTTTTCTTCCAAAAAACAACTTTTTGGGTTTATTTCCGCCCTTTTCGAATGCGATATTCTTTTTCAGAGGGCTAAAAACTATAAAATACCGCATGGAACTCAATTTTTTCGAAAAGTGCTTCAGCTTCCCTTTAACGTGCACTGCCATCGCATAGCACACTGGCGCTTTTGCGCTTTGCCTCCATCGAAACGCAGCCGCCGCGGTCGGGTTCGAACTCAGGAGCACCGGCTCAGTACCCGGGCGCGCTAACCACTGAGCCACCGCGGCGGGTTAACTATTATACGAGCATTCTAAGTTTCTCTCCGCTCTGATTACGTACAGCCATGAAGGTGGATGGAGTTCTTAGCGATCTAGTAATGGGTTGATCTGGCGCTTTGCCTCTTCGCCGTTGCTCCTCACGTTTTGACACGATGTGCTAAGAATGTAAAAAAGAGATACGAATAATAGTCTTTCAAAATCAGCAACACTGAATATATCGTCATATGATATATCTGCCAGCGGTGGACGCATCGGGCCTGCTAGCTCAGTCGGTTAGAGCGTCGTGCTAATAACGCGAAGGTCGTAGGTTCGATCCCTGCGCAGGCCAGAAATTTTTTTCTCTAACATGCACCAGTCTTTTTTTACGGGAACATTCTTTGTCCGCTTTAAGGCTTAACAACACTGAATATATCGTCATATGGTATATCTGCCAGCAGAGCAGACATCCGATCTGCTAGCTCAGTCGGTTAGAGCGTCGTGCTAATAACGCGAAGGTCGTAGGTTGGATCCCTGCGCAGGCCAGAATTTTTTTCCTCTAACATGCACCAGTCTTTTTTTACGGGAACATTCTTTGTCCGCTTTCAGGCTTAACAACACTGAATATATCGTCACATGGTATATCTGCCAGCAGAGCAGACATCAGGCCTGCTAGCTCAGTCGGTTAGAGCGTCGTGCTAATAACGCGGAGGTCGTAGGTTCGATCCCTGCGCAGGCCAGAATTTTTTTCCTCTAACATGCACCAGTCTTTTTTTACGGGAACATTCTTTGTCCGCTTTCAGGCTTAACAACACTGAATATATCGTCATATGGTATATCTGCCAGCAGAGCAGGCATCCGATCTGCTAGCTCAGTCGGTTAGAGCGTCGTGCTAATAACGCGAAGATCGTAGGTTCGATCCCTGCGCAGGCCAGAATTTTTTTCCTCTAACATGCACCAGTCTTTTTTTACGGAAACATTCTTTGTCCGCTTTCAGGCTTAACAACACTGAATATATCGTCATATGGTATATCTGCCAGCAGAGCAGACATCCGGCCTGCTAGCTCAGTCGGTTAGAGCGTCGTGCTAATAACGCGAAGGTCGTAGGTTCGATCCCTGCGCAGGCCAGAATTTTTTTCCTCCTATGCACCACTTTTTTTTTACAGTAGCATTTCTAGTGTCCGCGTTCATGCGTCATACATTTTTACAGTTAAGTTTACTTTCGACCGGAGGCGTAACTCAATTTTCTTCCGTTATCAATGCGCACCGGCAGGTGGCAGCAGTCGTATTGCGTGCGGAGAGGAGGAGGAAACAGCTGAACACTTGATACTTTTCTGTAAAGGGCTTCACCCTACAGTGGAAGGCAGCGGGGCTAACTTACCCAAGGCATTGGGGTTTAGGGATAGTGAAGGGAAAGTGGATTTTAAGAGGTTAGAAGTAACCAAGCGAAGGTTATCTGATTGGTGGCTAAAAGCAAGACAGGAGTAAAATTTCACAAGACATGGCTAGGTGGCTTGAGCCACCGCCCGATGTAAAGGGTTCAGCCGTATCCATCCATCCATCCATCCATCCATCCATCCATCCATCCATCCATCCATCCATCCATCCATCCATCCATCCATCCATCCATCCATCCATCCATCCATCCGTCCATCCATCCATCCATCCATCCATCCATCCATCCATCCATCCATCCATCCATCCATCCATCCATCCATCCATCCATCCATCCATCCATCCATCCATCCAGCCCCATCTGCCGTCCATCCGCATTCACGCACGAGTACCGACCAAATTCTTTCTTCCATTTGTATCCATATCGCCCATTGAGAAAATTGAGCCTGTACTGACGCCAGCCCAACGAAGTGTCAGTCGCTGGAGCCGAGACAATGCTCTTAGTATGTTTGCGGCGGCTGACACCAACCGGAACGAAGTTCGATTTGACTTGTATTTCGCTTACTTCAGGCCGATACGCAGAGCGCGGAGGAGATTGTGCGTTCTTGACGGGCTCATCTGGCTGCCTTTCGCCGCTTTTCGCTCGTGGCTTCTGACTTACGCGCGCTCAGAAACACGTTTCAGTTTGCGTATATCGGAAGCCCGAAATGGCGTGCAACAGCCAGCGCGCCTTACAAGTTCGGCCTAAAACCTGTCGCTTTAAAGAAATAATGATTAGAAAAACCAAAGTAAACACGAGTTCGAGGTGTTTGTAAGTTTGGAGAACAAATAAATCTGCCGGTTGGAGCTGTACGGATTCGATATTGATACTCTGACAGCGCGCATCAGAATCTTCTGACAGGTTAGTGCTCTGCTTCTCGCTTCGTCCACGCTGCTCGGGAGATGTTACACATTGTGGCGTCTCGGAGCAAAACAACTGCGCGTGCCCTGATCAAGAAAACCCACAAACCTGCGCTTGCTCTGATTCCCCTAATCTCTACTTCTTTAGAGCCCCAGCTTTGAGACCAAACTCGAAAGGCGCACGAGCTGTCGCAAACCATGTCGGATTGCAGAGATAAGCGTACTCTAGATATGATGGATAATGGACTACGATGAAAGAAGTATTTATAGAACTCGCTCGAAATGAGTTGCGGGCAAATTAAGCATTCAGTAAGGCGCTGCCAGCATGAATGTTCAATATAGGTGCTTGGATATTATTTTAGTATAAACTGAGCTAATCATCTGCGCTAGCAGTTTAAATGCAGCAGCCGCTGGCCAGATTAGTTACATTGAAGGAGTTATGACATGGTCTAACAACAAATCGTAGTTTTACTTTGAAGCTACTAGCCACGATGTTATTATGCGCAATTAAAAGTAAGTAGACTCTACGCGCGCATTCGAGCTAGAAATTGGAATTTGAAGTTATGGGCTCTAAGCCCCACCCTATGGCTGCGATGGCCATTTTGAAGGAGCTTGAGCGACGTCATGAACTGGCAGCGTTGTCTGCTGCAAAAATGCGCGCGCCTATACTCGAGTACGATCGCGGCAAATTGTGGGGAAGTCGCCGATAGCGGGCAGAAGCTGCGCAGAAAAGGGAAGGACACATGTCTTTGTTGCCTATGTCCCTCTCCAATTTACCCCCTTCGCCTCACCGCACTCCAAGCCTGAACAAAGAACAACTCATCCCCTACGCTCATTACCCGCAGTTCAGTTGTACAGTCGCAAGCAAGCCCGTGACTGTCAGTATATGTCGTCGCGATCCGCGAGCGTGCCACTGTTGCCTGACGTCCACGCGGTTCAGAACAACCTTTAAAAATTCAATTACAAATTACTTGCTACAACAAATGAGCCCATATTTGGTCCATTTATTATGAAATGTATATCGAACATGCAATAAACAGCTTGAGTCTGAAAATGGTTTCATGACCCCCGTTTAACACTTTCGCCCCTCTTCCAATACTCCTGACGACATATTTTTACACGGAATCACTCCTGAATGACTTTGACAAACGACCGCAATGACGTCGAGGAGTAAGGCGTGTGCCCACCACCGATATGTGAACATGGGGTATTTCCTGTTGCGTTTTTCTTGCGTGCATATAGGCACGCAACCCCTCCTCCCTCGGCCTCATATCCCGCCCCCCTCTTTTCTAGCTTAAAACTGCTTAGGTTTTTCCACGTGAAACAGTGATTGTCTAGCTTTGCTCTACGCCAGGTGCACTTTTTTCACTTGAAGAGCGCTCGCTCGCTCCTTGGAGCTCTTGCGACAGCGTCGCGGTGAACGCCAACAACTGATTGACTTTGAGGCGACAGACGTGAGGCAAGGCCCTTTCGGCGCTGACTGCTTACAGCACTGCATACGCTCACTGCGCACGGGGCTGCTTTCGCTTCAGCATGAAGCGTTTTTTGAGCAACAGCAATTTCGCACTTGGAGAACTTTTGGCGCTGTTCTTATGTGCTATAAGTGTCCAAAATGAGATTAAGATTACGTACCAGGAGTTAGAAGCGGATGTCCGAACACATCGCGGCGAGATCGTCATCTCTAGCGGCAACAATATTGAAGAAGACCAGTCGTCAGAAGTGCCCCCGGAACCGTCCCATCATCGACTGAAGAGAGCTGACGAAGAACACGAAGCAGGCGGTGGAATGGACATTGCATCTACTGGAAACGACGAAGATCACGCCGGAGGAGCACATGAGGAGTTTTCGTGGAGCGCGACACCCCAGGTGGTCAACTACGAGTCAGAATTCGGCGAGACGGGTGTCCCTGGCAGGACAGTTGAGTACGAACTTGACAGCGGTCACGGAGAAAGCGGCGGGGGCGCAACCACGGGTGGTGGTAGCCTAAGGTACCTGACACCGACTGGTGGATCTGGCCGTGGTGTTCGCTTAGGACGCATTTTGTACAGGGGTGGTGGTGCACGACCGGGTTACGGCTTGATGGGAGCTCAGTTGGGAAATGGAGGCTTGAATGGCGCGCGCCTAGCTTATGGTCTACAGCCGGCGCTGGCCACGTCTGGACTAGCGTTACAGCGACCAGCATTAGGCCTTGCTGGGTCTCAGCTTGGACTAGGAAGCCAGGGAATCGGTCTGGGCGGTAGCAGGATCGGTGCCCTTGGCGGAGGCAGAGGCATAGGTTTTGGAATGCAACCAGCTTTAGGGGCTGGTTTTGTGCAGCCAGGAATGTCCGCGATGTCTAGTTTAGGCTCTCGATTCATCGGATCACCAGGTGGCATGTACGTCGGCGGAACGAGAGGAGGCTCGGGTCTCTACGGGGGCGGCCTAGGCTTGGCACCCGCTTATAGACTAGGTGGTGGTCAGCTGGGAAATATGGCGCTAAGTGGTCTTGGAGGCAACCTTGGAGGCACGAGGCTCGCGGTGCCCAACACCGGAGGTTACGCTATTCGAAACGGAATGGGCCTTAGCGGTTTGAGTGGACTTAGTGGAGTACGAAGGCTCGGTGGTGGCTCACTCGGCTTGGGAAGTGGTATGACGGGCTCCCTGGGGAATCTCGGCAGCGGTATCGGCTATAGACGCGTAGGTCTAGGAGGCACCGGAGGTGGTGGTGGACTTTCTATGGGAGGACTAAGAGGAGGCTCTCTAGGCATGAATATGGGTGGAGGCAGTGGATCTCTAGGTGGCGGTGGATTCAGAGGTGGATCTACTGGACTGAGCGGTGGTGGTCTAGGAGGTGGGCGTAGCCTTGGAACAGGATCTGGTAGAACTCTAGGAGGTGGCCTTGGCGGTGGTTCGCGAGGTGGGTCCATTGGATTAAGCGGCGGTGGGCTGGGAGGGGGACGTGGTCTTGGAATGGGATCAGGTGGAACTCTAGGAGGTGGCCTCGGCGGTGGTTCGCGAGGTGGGTCCATTGGATTAAGCGGCGGTGGGCTGGGAGGGGGACGTGGTCTTGGAATGGGATCAGGTGGAACTCTAGGAGGTGGCCTTGGCAGTGGGTCCCGAGGTGGGTCCATTGGATTAAGCGGCGGTGGGCTGGGAGCGGGACGTGGTCTTGGAATGGGATCAGGTGGAACTCTAGGAAGTGGCCTTGGTGGTGGTTCGCGAGGTGGGTCCATTGGATTAAGCGGCAGTGGGCTGGGAGGGGGACGCGGCCTTGGTATGGGGTCACGTGGCAGCCTGGGATCGGGAGGCGGTCTCGATATGGGAGCTGCAGGGGGCTCCGGTGGGTCTTTGGGAACAGGCGGTGGGCTCGGTTCTGGTGGTCTCGGCATAGGTGTCGGAGGCGGTGGCGCGAGGGGCGGTGGGCTCGGTGGAGGTGCTCTTGGGGGCGGTAGTGGTCTCAGCTCAGGTGGTGGAGGATTGGGCTTGAGAGGCGGCTCGATGAAGATGGGTGGTAGTGGCGGTACTGGTGGCCTCGGTATGGGAATCAAAGGTGGCTCTGGGGCATCACTCGGTGGGGGATTGAAGGGCGGTTCTTTAGGACTGGGTGGCACTGGCGGCGCCGGTGGCCTGGGAATGGGCGGCAAAGGGGTTTCCGAAATGGGATTGGGCAGTGGTCTAAAAAGTGGTGGCTTGGGAGTCGGAGGTGGCTTAGGCCGTGGCCTAAGTGGTGGATCTGTAGGCGCCGGTCTGAAAAGTGGCGGACTGGGTGCAGGAGGAGGAGGAGGCGCATCAGGTTCGGGTGGTGGGGCAGGACCGGGACTGAACGGCGGTTCTGGCCTCGGACTTAAAGAGGGCTCGTCGCTCGCTGCAGGACTGAAAGGCGGCTCTTTGGGTGGCGGAGTTGGGGTTAGTGGAAGTGGACTGTCCGGTCATGGAGGCGGTGTCTCTGGTGGCCTTGGCATTAAAGGAAGTGAAGGAGCAGGTGCAGATCTAGGAGTGGGTGCAGGTGGACGGCTGGGGGGTGGAAGTGGTGGTGGTGGTGGATTGAGTGGAAGTGGCGGTTCGAGTGGTGTTAAAGGAGGACTAAGCGTCGGTGTTGAGAAGGCCATGTAGAGGAATAACTGGCTGACAATAAGTCTAGTGAAGTCCAGTTAAGATCAGCTTTGTGTGGTAAATAAAAAACATCTTTTCTAAAGTTTCTGACTGACACTTAAATTGTGATCCCAGGAAAAAATTAACAGATGTGGTAGCACACATCTAAGCTCAGGTAAAGTTATTGGTTGTTATGATCTTGTTATGCAACATTCAGCGAAGTCTTCATGTAGGTGCATGTGTATGGAGTAGGTTCTAACGAAAAGAGCACTTACGGTATGGCCTACACCTGAACACTTCGGCAGCGTTGGTCAAATGTGGAGATTTGAGGCGCAAGAGCAGAAGGGATGGGAGAGAATGTGTAAAACGATATTCGCTCTGTGTGATTCTGGCCAGCAAAGCCGTTATATATATATATATATATATATATATATATATATATATATATATATATATATATATATATATATATATATATATATATATATATATATATATATATATATATATATATACATATATATATATATATATATATGGTAAGCGAAATGAGGGGCTCGTTTGACAAACTTATGAAGGGAGACAACAGTCATCGAAACCAAGGTGCATAGGGGAATATTTTATTGTTATGTTTTGTGCTTATCAGTGGAATAATAATACTTAGATTAATCTATCGCTTAAAGAAAATTACTTTTAGAGCAGCAGAAAAAACAACCATGCCGTTGGTGGGATCCGAACCCATGACCTCCGAATATCGCGTCCGGTGCTGTACTAACTGTTGGTTTTTCTGCTGCTTTATAAGTAATTTTCTTTAAGCGATAGATTAATCTAAGTATTATTATCCCACTGATAAACACAACACATAAAAACAATAAATATTCCCCTATGCACCTTAGTTTCGGTGACTGTTGGCTCCCTTCATAAGACTGTCAAACGAGCCCCTCATTTCGTTCACCTTGTCTGCTATTGGCTTAA
This sequence comes from Amblyomma americanum, assembly GCF_052857255.1. Classification (NCBI taxonomy): domain Eukaryota; kingdom Metazoa; phylum Arthropoda; class Arachnida; order Ixodida; family Ixodidae; genus Amblyomma; species Amblyomma americanum. The sequence continues at coordinate 68,333,634 of NC_135503.1, read as the reverse complement.
CGAGGGTGGTTCTGGCAGTCTTGATGGCATAGGTAGCATACAAGGTCTCTCGCACAGTTTCCGCCCTCGCCGTTAGATGACGTTCCACGTCACACTAGCGGTATTACAGGACGTGCTACGTCCGCCGATATGGACGAGTGTGGCGCTGGTGAACACTCTCAAGGTTCGCTTACACCCAACAAACATAAATATCCACGAGAGTAGCAAATTGGACCGCCGTCGCCGTAACTCAGCTGGTAGAGCACCGGACGCGATATTCGGAGGTCGTGGGTTAGGATCCCACCGGCGGCATGGTTGTTTTTTTATTATTATTATCCCACTGATTTTTAGTATTATTATCCCCCTGATAATCACAACACACAAAAAATCAATGTCGATTAGCGCAGCTAATCCATGGTATACAAAGCGAAAGACGTCGGCGTTCACTGTGTTCATTGGCGTTGGCGTTCACAATGTTCTAGACGGCGATGGCTTTGAGCAAAGGAAGGGTGCATAAGTGGCCCCCTGGATATGGGGACGCCTCATTCGTGCTGTGATACATGTAGCGGTGGTGAGAGAGAGAGGGAGGTGTGGCCTGTATGCATTAGCGCTGACACCGTTGTGGCTGACATGCGGCTCTGCAGCAATAGCTAGGCCGCAGCGTTCATTTGGTGATCAATCTCGCGATCAACCGTTAACTGCATGCTACCTTCCAGGGTGGCAGGGAGGGCGCACTGCCTATCCAGTGTGCGGAACACAATCAAAGCAGATTTTTGCAGTTGGACACCACCACCACGTACATGAAAGCGAGATTGCGGTCTCCACTGACCCACGGAGCTGGTTGTGAGCCTTTCCTTTCGTGAAAATCAACAGCCTTTGCAAAGTTGTCAACGCCAATGAACTCTATGAACGCCTTCGGCTTACTTGTTCGGTATTTGAGGAAAGGAAATGGCACAGTAACCGACTCGCATACCTCGGAGGACACCCGGAGCGCGCCATAAAGGAAGAGATAAAGGAGGGAGGGAAACAAGAAAGAGAAAACTGAAAATTGAGTTGGATTTTGAGGAAAGGCGCGGCGCTGCGCAGCGGCGGGACACCTATGATTCGGAGCTACTAGTGGGGCATGCGCAGTATAGTGACTAGGGAGAGAGAAACAGGCGACGGAGTCTGCGGCGGCCACCTGCGCCGTGCGTGACGTCACTCGTCCTCCGACATACGCCGGCTCGCGCGAAGCGCTGTGTTGACTAGCGTAGTGAAGCTTTTCGGTTATAAAATAAATATTCCCCTATGCACCTTGGTTTCGGGGACTGTTTGCTCCCTTCATAAGTTTTGTCAAACGAGCCCCTCATTTCGTTTACCTTGTCTGCTATTGGCTTAACGAGGGTCTCAGTTCTGGCAGTGTTGATGGCATAGGTAGCATACAAGGGCTCTCGCACAGTTTCCGCCCTCGCCGTTAGATGACGTTCCACGTTACACTCGCGGTATTACAGGACGTGCTACGTCCGCCGCTATGGTCGAGGGTGGCGCTGGTGAACACTCTCAAGGCTCGCGTACACCCAGTAAACCTAAATACCCACGAGAGCAGCAGATTGGACAGCCGTCGCCGTAGCTCAGTTGGTAAGAGCACCGGACGCGATATTCGGAGGTCGTGGGTTCGGATCCCACCGGGGGCATGGTTGTTTTTTCTGCTGCTTTAAAGTAATTTTATTTAAGCGATTTATTAACCTAAGTATTATTATCCCACTGATAAGAGTAACACATTAAAAAAAAAATAACGTTCCCCTATGCACCTTGGTTTCGGTGACTGTTGGCTCCCTTCATAAATATTTATGAAGGGAGCCAACAGTCACCGAAACCAAGGTGCATAGGGGAACGTTATTTTTTTTAATGTGTTACTCTAAATATATATATATATATATATATATATATATATATATATATATATATATATATATATATATATATATATATATATATATATATATATATATATATATATATATATATATATATATATAGCCGTGTGCTATATACATAAAGGAGTAAAAGGAAGTAAGCTGTCCTCTAACGCACTTCCTTTTATAAATGGGTGTACGCTAAATGACACCTTACTCCCTTTTCCTTTTTACACTCGTGTAGGTGTATTAATGCTTAGAATGTAAGAAACAGACGGTGCAAAACATGCATGTCCGGCTCTATGATATCGCCACACAACAAACGCCTGTAGCCAGTATATGCCTCTGCGCGAAATTGATGTGCGCGAAATGTTCTGGTTGACGGCCGACTTAGTTAAGGTGGCGCCGAAGCCGTGGCTTCTCTCCATGAATATTTACACCCAAAGCTGTGTATCTTCACGAAATGGAGGCCTTATTGCTGGGTGACCTCTCTCAGTCTAAGTTCACTTTGCGTTGTGTATACGGGAGAGAGAGAGAGCGAAAACGTATACGAGGTGCGAGGTGCTTGCGCTGACAGTATACTTGAGCGCCATGACAAGCCCGACGCGGGTTGTTCGCTTTTGGTAGTGCTAAGAATGAATTCCGCCCTAAATTTAGGCCGCGAACGGTGCACGCGCCTGAGACTGGTGACACACACTGATGCGTTGATGACCGAGCGTTAGGGTTTGAACGTTGCAATGGACACCTTGGGCTCAAATACGGGAGCGCTGGCTTGCCACTCAGAGCTTACACTGCAGGCGTCAGAATCGTTCATCAAACCAAGCGTGTCGCCCTGACAGCCTGTGCTTCGAGCATCTGCAAGCTGAAATCTGTTCATCCAGTGTTCAGTTTAAGCACCGACGCGTTGGCGGGACATAATATTTGCCACGAGGAAGCGGAAAATTATAATTCACCCCGTATTTCCATTGCAAAAATCATGCGAATGTGTCGCCCTTAGAAACGTGACTAAAGTTTTGCTCGGAATTTTTGTTCGCGCGGCTGCGCAGCCGCATATCGACAACAGCGCCGAAGTTGCGATATTTACATCTTTCTGCGCAGTATTTTTGAAGTATACGATATCTTATTCCAGTGTTGCCCAACCAGAAGCGTATTTTTGCCTCTGTCTGTGTGATTGGTTGTATCCCTTCTCCCCTTTGCATTGCGTTTTGCAATTTGTACTTACTGAAATCAGCACCTGGCCAAGACACCCCCGCTATCTGAGTCCGATAACTTCCCTGCGCTAACATTCTTCGATCGTAACTCCAGAAGGAGTCTATCCGATTGCTACATGCATGAGGATGTAATGGCGTGTTTTAAAGCCTCAAAGCCTCCAGAGTGTCCGGAAGCGAACAGCAAACCCCCCCCCCCCCCCGCCCCCTTTCTGTCTTTATGCTTTGCAAGCATTTTTTGTTTGATTTTCTAAGCACATTATCTGTTTCAGGTAACTGGGCTGTTACTTCCCGTGCTTGCTGAAATGAAAGTACTGAACCACTCGAGTGTTTTTTGACACTTTCTAAGCAAGTGAGCACGATAAATGCACACTGCGGAAGCATATTTAACGCGATAGCGTTAAAGGCCCCGTGTCGCAGAAAAGCCGGTGTCGTTGGTGTCGGCGGCGTTGGCCATAAACGAAAAATTCCTCCTCTCCCACCTCTTCCTCCTCCTCCTCCTCCTCCTCCTCCTCCTCCTCCTCGAAATGTACGCCACTGCCCCTACATAGCGCGCGACGACAGCGCCTCCCGCTCGTCTCGTTCGGGCGCAGTGGGGCCGTGCGGGCACGCAGGAATCACGCGGTGAGCGGCGAACGCAGCGCACATCCAAGGCGCCTTCACCACGAAGCTTGCGGCTTGCTGCCCGTTCGTTCGGCGCGGAAGCTATGCTGGCGTTCGTGGCATAGGATTTGTTGAGAACCATGTGCCGACGAACTACGACTGCAACTTGAGTCCCGCGGGTTTCGGCAAGGCGCCTGGCAGTTCTTTTACGTGCATAATTTGCCGCTCCGCGCGTCCGTTTCACCGTGCGTAGCAGAGCAATTTGTCTAACGGGCAAGGCGCCGCGCCGAACAGGCGATGACGTTCCGTGGACTCCCTGGAAGTGCTGCAATCCTCACCTCTTTCATTTCATTCCTCCATTCTTCCTGCTATTCTTTATTTCCGCTGCCCTAGCTCAGGTGCTTCAGTATCGATAGCAGATGCCGGGGCTAGCAAAAATCTTTTCCTTCCTTTTTACTATTATTTTTAATAAAACCACTACCACCACCACACGCTGTCGCGTTCCACTCTTAAAGGCGAAGCTTAAGCGGCGATCCTCCAATTTTTTTCCTTCTTTCGTTGTTTTAATAGTAGGGTTACTACCCTACCCAGTCGACACCTCTTTGTTAAACATGCTGCGGGCGAAAACAGACATCCCTCAGCGTGCTGTGCTTAAGCTGAGGCCGCGTTGGTTACTACCTGGAGGTTCTCTGATTCGGATGAAGTATATTTATTTTTTTCTGTGCAGCAAGTGATACAGCCCATTCATTGGCTGCCTATTTAAGCGTCTAGTCGTGCATGCAGATAATAACCGATCATGCATAGCCTCACAAATGACAGATTAACGGTACGAGAAAGCAAAATTTTTATTTCTTCTCGTTACTCTACAAGAGAAAAAAACATTTTGTGTGGACCAGATTGGCTTCGTCAATTCATTATACTTTGCCTTATAAAAAATCGGCTAGGGATTTACGGCATTCACACGCTCTTTATCCTTAATCAACCTAAAGGGAGAAAATGAAACCAAGTGGTTTGTTTTGTCCTCAGAAAGATGAAAGTTGCACAGTGGTGGGCGCTGCAATTTATTCTTTGCTTGGCACATGGGAAACCACTGCCAGCAGGCTTTTCAGGCAAATGAGATGTCAGCAGAACGAGCGGTCTTGACTGATTACACCTGACATGATTTTGCGAATATCGCTTGGTCATTAGCGGATGTAACATATGAAGCCATCGGCTCCCGAGTAAATGTCAGATCATGGCTTTCCCACAAGTGTTCATTTCTTGGTAGGGTACGCTGCCGTCCAGTCGAAAAATACAACAGAAAATTTTCTGTTGTGAGAGCAGATTTTATTAATGTCTGCGCCCGTGAACGTGTAGTAAGAACAAAAATTTCTTTAGTAACAACAGAATTTTCTGTAGTTTCAACAAAATGAACTCCAGAAAAACAGACTACAGAAACACACAACTAAAGAAGTTAGAGTACTAGAGATAAGGAATACAAAACAACAAACAAATCTCTCGTTACGACAAAGCAACATAACAATGAGTCGTATTGTTGGTACGATCCTATCGTCTGTTGTCACTGGGCAGCGTCTGTTGTTTGGAGTCTCGTATGCTTTTGATGTTACTTCACTCCCCGTGCCCACTTGGAGATACTTTATGGGATACACTGATGTTTAATCGCACTTAACAAGTAGCCCATGAACGTTAGGATGGTAAACATTCACCTCAGCCCGCTTCTCTGGGGTGGCGAATTCAGACCATGGGCCAAAATGCGGAACGCTCTAAATCTGAACGCAGTCTCAAATCAGTCTCAAAGTCCCGTTCTTACTGGTATGTCCTGACCCTGGTCAGGACGTGGTTACGTTTAAATAGTAGGAGCGCGCTTTTGGTAGTGTTTTGAGACTGGCTTAAGCTTGAGAGCATTCCATAGATGAGCGTTATGACAGCTGTAGCTTGAAGAATTCAAGCCGGCTTCGATGTGTGCGACAAGTGGCTCGTCCTCCCTTAGACATCGCCTAAACTTAGCAAGGAGAGGTAAGTGTTCCTAAAAACTTCAATAGGCTATGCGGGCCCCCGATGGGCCCGTATAGACTCGCGCTCTTGGGCGACCCCCTCCCTCCCTTACTTACCACATTTTAGGTGGTGGTCCAGGAGTAATATACTTAAGAGTCAAAATGAGGAACAGGAACCCCCTTCCTGCCTTGGAATTTGTGTGGTTAAGCCTAGCCCCAATTTTGGCGCACCACGCAATTTCTTTTTTATTTTTCAGATATATAAAAGAGGGCTTGCAAGTGCACAAGGATTAAAAATAGAGGCCGAAAACTTGAGCCGCTTTATCTCATTTATCAAAAGAAGTTTCCTTTTGCGATCAGTCGATGATCCGAGCAGCTACCACGTAAAACGGGTTGTTTGGTCCTGTACCACTCGTTATACCGGTGGCGCTGTGCTATTAAGCAAAGTTTATTTAGCCTCTTGCCGCAAAACTACGGTATTGTTTCTTGTACTTCAGCATTAGACCTTGAACGTTGCTTATACCCGCATACACCTTTAAATGAATTAACAGTTGGTGTTGATGAAGGAACCCGTTACACCAGTATTTTGTGTAATGCTCGAATAGAATCTCTCCTTTTATTTTTCAACACTCCCGCTCCTGTGTTACGTTTTGCGGGAAACAACGACCAACAACGCGCCACAAACGATCCCCCCCCCCCCGCGCGCAAAAAAAAAAAAATTCGCAAGGTGTTTTTTACACAGCTTTTGTTTGTCAATGAATTAGCTTCGTATCCAACGTTACACCCGATTTTTACGCTCTGCCACGTCTAGCGCGCTGGACTTGGCAATTCGGAGTCGGAGATGGCATCGTCGTTAACGCTATTATACGGGCCTTTAGCATCAGCGTAGTATACGATCTGTAGCTGTGCTTCTCATGAGGCACGCAGAGGAAGAGAACTATGACTAAGAAGGTTCTGTTCACTCTCAAGAAGTAAGTTTAGTTTTAGCTTTAAATCGCAGTTGAAGAAAGCAATTAAAGAGATCAGGTAATTTACAAAATGCATTCAAAGAAAACAAAATGGTATATTTTAGTCATATTTTGGGTCTAGCCGCCGATGCAGATCTGTATTGCTTATACAAAGCTTTATATTAGAGCGAAAGCTCTACTCTTTTTTTTTTTTTTTTCAAGCGATGTTTATTGACTCAGCGCATAAAAACTATGAAATGAGAGATGAATAAGACTCTTAAATAAATCAAAAAAGGTGGGCTGATCTGATGAAATCAAGAAGCGAACGATGATATGGACCCTGTGTCCAAGCAATATAGGAATCCGGATTGTCCGGTGAGAGACCCACTGCCGCCAGGTACGGAATTCCTATATTGCCTGGACACAGGGTCCATATCATTGTTCGCTTCTTGATTTCATCAGATCAGCCCACCTTTCTTCATTTATTTAAGCATCTTACTCATCTCTCACTTCATAGTTTTTATGCCCTGAGGCAATAAACATCGCTTAAGAAAAATAATATGGTACACACGAGATACGAGCTAGACTTCAGACGATACCTCGCTGAAAAGTTTTCTCAGTGCACAAGCCGCATGCATGAATCGGGTAGAGCAAGGGTAGGGGTTGGGTGGGGGTGGGGGGCGAAGCCTTTTTGTGCTCGGTTATTTTCTTTGCATGACCTGTGTAAGCCCAGGCGATTTTGGTTGTCAGGCTTGTGTAAATTTTCTTTAGCTACCTTAGGGCTGTTGACAAGCACGAAATACAGGCCTCGAACTAATATTGTGCGGAGCACGAAAGCTCCACTCTTCGCACTGCAACTCCCATGGTAAAATGTGGCGCGAGTTTAGCCTTGACCCGGCGGAGCGGAGGTGGGGCAAGTGACGTCATACCCCGTGACCAGCTGTGAAGAGGCGCCACTGCTGCGCTCGCTCGGAGCCCTGCCGCTGCTGTAGCACGTGACTACGGGGGGGGGGGGGGGGGGGGGGGGGCATCAGAGCTGCTTCGCTGGCACTCGGTCGCTCAGTCTCGCGATGGATGAGGCCAGCCGCGCCAAACCATGCGTACCCATGCTTAGCAGAGCTTTTGCTCGTATCACTAGGTTTAACAAGCGCGAACCCTCTGCTAGTTTTTAACTGCTTGGTTTTTAAATTTTTTAAACTCCACGCCAATGGAGTTATTTATTCATAAATAGCCATGCTGGAAAATGGTCGAACCACCTTCATGGACTAGTGACGCATGAATAGTTGGCTAAGTGCAGGCAGCTATGAAGCATAATTAATACGTTTTTTCATTCAGTGAACACGCTGATTTTAGTATGCACTTTGGTAAAGATTCTAAACGAACACCATGCAGTCTGGCGGTTGTTTAGAGCAGTGGTTCCGGAGGTACGCTGAAGAGAGACCAAACTGAAGTACACCACACGCTGATACTCACAGACAACGATACATTTCAGAATAACATGGGGCAGGGTGCGTAAACAATGGCAGCTATTATCTCAGGAACAATGGGCGGAAAGCGCGCGGCCACGTGCTTACGAGGGACCTTGCTTTCATCTTTTTGTTCAACTGCGCTTGCAGTTCTTTCTGATCAATCTCTCATGCCTACGGGAGCATTTTACGCGTCTTTATTCACCGTCAACAGGAGTGCTGCTTTTAGAAAACTCCCGTATCTTCCACGTGTCTAGTCGATAACAGACTTCAGAATGACCCTAAAGGGCTGCACAGACCATCATTGCCCTGCCTTTTAATAATAATAATAATAATGGTTTTTTGGGGGGAAAGGAAATGGCGCAGTATCTGTCTCATATATCGTCGGACACCTGAACCGCGCCGTAAGGGAAGGGATAAGAGAGGGAGTGGAAGAAGAAAGGAAGAATTAGGTACCGTAGTGGAGGGCTCCGGAATAATTTCGACCACCTGGGGATCTTTAACGTGCACTGGCATTCGCCTCCATAAAAACGCAGCCGCCGCGGTCGGGTTCGAACCCGGGAACTCCGGATCAGTAGTCGAGCGCCCTAACCACTGAGCCACCGCGGCGGGTACCCTGCCTTTTGGAAAATTGGTTTTCCAGAAAAGGAAATGGCACTGTAACTGTCTCACTCCTCAATTGAAGAGACAAGGGAAGGGGAAAGAGGGGCTCATTATGACCTATATGGCGAAGCCTAACACTCAATGAAACCAAGAAGCATAGGGGGCGCTTTTTTTTTAATGTGTTGTGCTCATAAATGGGAGATAAATAGTTCAATTAATTAATGATAAATGATTAGAAATCAGAAGAAAAAACAACCACATGATGCCTGTAGGTTCCAAACCCACGACCTGCGAATGGCAAGTCCCAGCGGCATTTCCAGGCAAGAGGTGTGTGATTTACTCAGAAAGCAGATACAGAGGCGCCGTGTTCGCGCAGCTGGGCACTCGGAACGGGACGCGGCGACGGCGTGATCTCACAAGGTTACCAGCGACTGCGCTGCCCTCACGAATGTGGGCGGCGGCTACGGCAACGCACCGCCGAACGCAATTCGTGCTCATAGTTCCCGAAAATAAGGATACGCTTGCCGTTCATAATCACTAACCGCCTCCCGTTTCGCACCACGTCGCGCTCAGTGTTTCGCGACAAAATTTGAGCCCGTAATGCGGTGGGCATTCGTTAATGGAAAGATTTTTTTTGTGTGTGTGCTATTGAATACAAGATATTAAGGCGCTCCACTCAAGCCTCCTGATGAAGAAATGATGTGCGAAGACATCTTGCTTAAGACTGTGGGGAAACACAAGAATTAATATTTGGAGGCACTTACTGTACAACGTGTGAGTCGCGAACGAGAGGAAACGTAAACGTGGCCTTTTTTTGTGTGTGTGTCAGCGCCCTTTCTATCCAATCCTTAATCACTTCCTTCACAGGTATGTTCCAGGTGACAATCCATGATAAGGTGTACTCCTATCTTGCCTTTGCTAACTAGTTATAACCCGTACATAGATGCTCAGAGAGCTTTTAGAGGTGTTTCGAGGCCCGTGGCGGCATCTTAAGAGCGCCTCCCCACGATGACTGCGGTTGCGACGAAGAACCCAGAAATCGGCTACCTTGGCAGGCTCAGAAAGTACGAGGAGGAGTAAAAGAATGGTAGTTCAATAGAGTAAAATTGCTGGGCTAGTTGGTTCACAATGCACAGATGGTGGAACCAGCGAAACTGACGCAAGACAAGAACAAGGAGGCACACACACAACACCGCTGGACTTGCAACTGATTTATTCCGATGAATTGAGCCACATTTATACATCGTTCACGCGCTAGCGGACACTCTGAAAAAGGTGAAGGAAAACTTTACGAAGATAAAAACTGAAACTCCTTCTCGGTGATAATGGCTGAAGGATCACTTGCCATATCTGCTTACTTTTCCTGATTAAAACGCTTCCAGCAGCTCGTGCTGGAAGCGTGTGTGTGCCTCTTTGTTCTTGTCCTGCGTCAGCTTCACCGGTTCCACCATCTTACAAGAACGAATTTTTGTCTTCCTAACATAAAACTTCTTCTCAGATTAAAATTTTTGGCATAACTTTATCGTTTAAAAAATCTCGGGCATGCGTCACAGCGCTTTATTGTTCCAGAGCCAGGGAAAACCTTCCATAGCCAGAGAAAATAGACAGAAAACAGGACGGTGGTTTCAGCGCCACTTTCGGCACGAAACATTTAGGGGTGATGCTGGCATGGATACACCGTAGCAGCAACGGCACGACCGCAAAAATTGTGAGGTGGAGGCCAAGAGTGCTTTTATGTCTTAAATGTTTTCTGGTTCGATGGTAAAACAGTGCATTGAAACACGAAGAAAAGAAGAGATGCAACAAAGCGCAGACTCATGTCCAACATTCTTGGACAAATATTTTGAATAATAAAAAGACTGTAAAGTACTGCTATGGAAATAATGAAGGCAATGGTCCATTCTTCCGATGTGTTGCAAAATCTTTCTTTAAAATTTTTGTCATGGCTGGCAGCAAACAGGTATGACTGCCACAGAAAACCAATAGGGAACGCTTTTGAGGATAGCAAAAACGTTAATAGCAAAAAAAAATGCAATCCTGTCAACAGGAGATCTGTGGTTATATTTATTGCTGTTGTGAAATCTCACATTATATGAAAACATTGCGTTCGTAAACTCATTCGTGTTCAAAAACACTTTTGTCCAGAATTGTTGGGTACTGTCTTGACCCGCATGAAACGGCACAGACGTGAAACTTAGGGCGTGAAGAAATGAAGTGGGAAATTACTACGCTAGACAATCATTGCTTCGTAGTTGTGACCCGACTTTAAATGCATCGACATGGCTGAAATCGATTTTACTTAGAGTAGTCACTAATGACTGCCTCTTCGCAGAAAGGTTACTTGTGACAAAATATAAATTATATTGTGTTTGAACCTCATACCAGCCATCTACCTCTTCTGGCTGATGTCATCGCACACGTGTGACATGCGTGGGAGGAAAAAAAAAAACAACTTAATAGATCACAGAAGAGACTGCATTGGAGATATGCGAAAGTATTAGCGCTTGCTGCAACGTTGGTGGCTCCTAGTCAACGCATTTCTACACCTAGTCACACACTCCGTTAAGATCCGACCGCCACTCTCCGCTCTCCGGTGCTGCCACTCGACGATGTGTACTTTTCTGTTGCTGCACTCTGATTTGTTTTAGGCGCGACGTCATGAGAGGTACGGCACACTCATATGATGCACATGGCCTCACCAATTAGCCCTACGAACTAAACCAACGAATTGAAGTACTTAATAAGCATTATTAAGAGGTGTAGTTAATTATGTCATTAGTCGTGATCACTAATTGCGGTAATCTATTACACTTATTACTTAATGACTGATATCAATGACTGATCACTAATGACTCTGACTCGATATTGTTTAATCTTTAACTTTATATACGTCACCTCATCACTCTTCAGATCATGACTGATGACGTCACCAGCTGATGAAGTCACATCCGGCGGCACGTTTTGCGGACACTTTCGGTGCCGACCTAGCCTTGTAAAGCTTTCGCATTATTGAATAGATACTGCTGCTCACAGCGCAGCCGGTCAGTGTGGCGCTTGTGGACGCTGCTCTGATTGCGAAACGAAAGGCGGCGGAGACACACGTGCGAAGAAAAAAAAAAAAGGCGTTGCTTGCGGAGCTGGCAACAGAAAGAGCTCTATTGTTCGAACGAGTGCACCATCATCTGAACGAGGGCTTCATTTTTGGCCACCCTAGCGCGGATGGTAAAACAAGAAAACAAACTGGCTTGGCGGCGCCGAGGCTACTGATTTCGGATAAGACATCCCTTCTATTGTGAATGAGGCACGGTGGCCATAGTCCGTTCTTCTTGACTTTTGACCCCCAGAGAGAGCTAGTATCGCGGAGCACAGGCGACGCATAGGCAGAGCATCTTCTGGAAGCTCGCTGGAAGCCACTATGGAAGCCGAAGATGCAAAAAATAGTAAGTGTAGGGGAACCTCCTTTAACTTCTGACATTGTTGATGGCAAAGAAACGAATTTGAGTTTTATTTTAGTAAACAAAAAAGGAGCTCAAGAACGTTGCGCACACTTAAGTCCCGCCTTAACGCTATGGCGCGACAGCGTTAAAGGGTTATTGGGAATTGATCACTCTCGACATTGCATTCATAGATCCCTGGGAGTCCTCATACCTCTCCTGGCGCAGTGGTGCAGCGGTTAAGCGATGCGCCACTGCCCTGCGATGGCAGGTGCTGCCACCGGCGGGCCTTGTGCTACCCAGGTTGCACTTCTCTAGCAACCTCTCGCGACCAATCATTACTTTAACTGCCACCTGCCACGTTGGACAGCTTGCTCACAATACGGTTGGCAGGTTGTGATGATGTCGCATGGTCACGTGGCCTAGGACGGCCACCCATGTTACTTCTCAGGGGAATTTTCGCTCGCAACGCTGAAGACGCCGTCGACGACGACGACGCCATATTTTTTTTTTTTTTGTAGAACCGAGGCCTTAGCGCTGTCGCGTTAATAACTTGAGGGGAAATGCGTGGGCGAGGAAAATTAATAACGAACTTAACCTTTCACGAATGCGTTCACAAAAGTCCGCATTCCTGTTTTTGTATAGGACGTCCCGAACCTGCAGATTTGGAGCTACAGTTGACAAATCACGAAGACAAAGAAAATGCGATGATTGCAGAACTGTTTAAGAGGCGTGCTAATTCATCTATTATTTTTGGACGATATTGCTCGAAGAGGCCAAAGTCGATATACAATATTCATGCGCGAAGAATTACATTTTTAATGTTCATTCATCTCTAATTAGATCTAACCGAATTACAATATTATGGAATAACATACTTACACAATTCGGCGGGGGGGAGGGAGGGGGGGGGAGATGAAGGTGCGGAGCTACGAGATAATTTCAATGGCGACGTGCGGCGACACTGACACTAGAATGACTTAAATAATCAGTAATGGTACTTGCAGAATGGTTTTGAATGGCGTTCAGTTCGTTGATAAGATTACTGGTGCCGGGTGTCATAAGAAGGCGAGCTGCGTGCTAAAAAATATGTCGCACGTACGATATACACAAGATTTATTATTTAAACATTGCCGTTAAAGGTAATTTTGAGGGTGATAATCGTAATGGCGGTTTTAAATGCAATCTAAATACACTTGCTCGCTCTATTTTAAATGACGGAAACGAACTGTCACCGAAACCAAGGAGCATAGGGGATATTTAGGTTGTTGTACAAAGAAAAAAAAAACCTTGTTAAAGACAGACATCACCAAAAGAAAGATAGTCAATGTGCAGTTAGAAGCACGTCCCTGCAGAAAAGCAATAAAAAAAAAACTGTGAGCTCTACAGAATTCTGTATCCTATCTGCGAAAAAAAAAACAATCTCTCTGTGACAGGGTGGGCGCGAATTTTTTTTATATTAGTCTTCGCTTATTGTACATAGCTACCGCTTTTAAACAAAATTAGCAGATTGGGTATCAAGGTTAGTAATCGAGGTTAGTGTGCGAGTAGTCTGGATCTTCTACAAATGCGAAGTTGGAGCACTTGAACAAGAGCTAGCAACACGAACCCTTTCGTTTAACATTTCTTAGGCTGTTTCGTAGTATACTTTATTGATTGTTGTTTGTGGACAGAAAGTCAATTATAGAGATTATAGTGCCAGCGCTGTAACACTAGGATTTCTTCTTAGGTCAAAGTGGCAGTGCCCAAATTCCCAGTTAACATTGTCTTTGTATTGCATTGCCATATGGTCTTCTAAGCACTGCTCCATGTGCCGTAGCAACGCTCACATGAATCTTGGTCAGTTCGACGAAGCAATAAAGTATTTAATAATGCGGCTATGTCCTTTCATCACAGTTGGCGGTGAGGTGAAGAAGACGAACAAGCCTGTGTTGCAGCACTACAAGGGTGTACCTCTACCTGGCTTTTTCCCGCGAGAGTGTATCGAATCAGCTTCCAAGTACAAACCCACGAAAGACGACCTCTACATTGTCACCTATGTCAAGTGCGGTACCACCTGGACCCAGCATGTAGTCTACCTGATACAGACTTGCGGCGTGCCACCAGCCAATGCTGAGGAATTCTACAGGGCCAGTCCGTACATTGAGGCCTTCGGAGCCGAGTGCGTGGAATGGATGAAAAAACCCGGGGCCCTCAAAACACACCTGCCGGTGCAGTTGCTCGAGTACAGCACCGAAGCCAAGTACCTTGTGGTTGCCCGCAACCCGCGTGACGTCATCGTGTCCCTGCATTACCACTGGCTGACGTTTGTCGGATACCACTACAACGGCACCTTCGACGACACCTTCGAACATTTCATGAACGACGAAATTGACTGCGGCAACTTCGTCACTTTCTACAAGGACTGGTACGAACGGAGCCGGGATCCCAACGTTCTTTTTGTCCTTTACGAAGACATGAAACGTCAGCCCGAAGAGGTTATCCTTAAGATAGCTCGGTTCATGGGTGCATAGTACGAAGCTAACCTCCTCAAAGACGACCGGAAGGGACTCCGCGACGTTATCAAGTACAGTAGCGTCGACGAGATGAAAAAGTACACCAACGACATGATCCAAGACTTCTTTCGAAGCAGCTTCGAGTTTCAAGGTCCGGCCTTCAAAGGATTTCAGTACTTTCACCACGGGATCCACTCGGCTGGATCAGACGCCGCGAACAGCATCAACTACGTTCGTAAGGGGGTCGTCGGAGACTGGAAAAACCACTTCTCTGAAGAACAGCTGAGAAGGTTGAATGAGAAATTTAAGAGGGAGACCGAAGGCAGCGACCTCGCCAAGATGTGGTCAGACATGAACTTTCTTGATTAAGCCTGATCAAGGCCATTTCTTTGCTATACTCTCGGAGTGACCTGTCTGTAAATGATTATTTTAGACTTAGGCTCAAGGGAGTCTTGTCCTAAGCTAAGCTCCTTTTAACGTAGGCTGTAACAAACACGGATACAGCATCTTGTCTGTGAGCCCCTTGGCCACTGCCCGATCAAAGGTGTCCGTACTTTCTGCGAAAGATGCCTGGGAAAGATGCCTGCGCATTCAGACTCCGTCACTGTGAGCTTAAACAGGCCCCTCTAACAAAAGGAAACAAAAGCACTTTATTGTTCAAGGCAGCTTTAGACCTCTGACATATGAACGATCCGTTGGAGGGGGGGGGGGGGGTGCAAGTTAAAAGATGTACTCTGTAAGATGTTGCTAGTTTGACGATAAACGCGCGTTGTCATAAACGGTGCTAAATCCACAAAGAAAACATTTATTTAAAATATTGTACTATCTGAATCTATAATTGACTACAGATTTATGCGAAACCATGTGTTTTGGGAACCTTTTCGCGATGTGCATCTTTTCGTGAGAGTAGATGAAAGAGCAACATTTGGACCACTTTGCTTATTGGCATTCGAACGTTTCCTATAGTTTTAATGGTACCTATGCCCTATATCGCTTTGAAAGGCATTGGAGGAAAAGTTCCAGCTGTCCCTAGGAAATCTACTTCCTATTTCTCAAAGCAACGCTGTGTGATTGCCAGACACTTCTGCTGTTGCTTTCTTGCGCCAGGCAATCACGACTGCCGGAGTGACGATTGTGAGCCAGTCACGAATGGTTCTTAAATGAAAGATCCTGTAGAATTTCGGCCTCTGATTGGCTGGTAGGATATATAAGTTCCATTTGAGGGCTAACGCATTCTAAAAAAAAAGAAAAATGAGGCGCGGTTGAGTAGGGGCTGGAGCGTCTTATAAGCGATGTGCATTTCTACCATTTTTATAAGAAAAAATGAGGGAGTCAGTTCCCCTCCTTAAGTCCTTTCGGACGTTCACTTACCACCTGATATACTGTACTTGCCAGCGCGCTTGCTGGGACGTGTGGACATGGAGTCGCATTTTCATACAGTTTGAATACTCCTTCGGAGCATGACGAAATCTGTAACAAGAGCACTGCGAAAGCAGCAGCTCGCACAGTTAAACGAAAGAATACACTGTATTAGGCTCTCCCGCTAGATTCACAGGGGTACTCATGAGCCTGGAGAGAGACAAAACACTATACATATCCTTAATGAGAAGTGTTTAGCTTATGAACATTTACTAACAGCGTGTCACATCGTGGTAATTAATTTTTGAGCTATAATTAGAAAGCTCAATCCTTTGTGTTTTTTGTAGAATCAAAGCTTTTGTGTTCATGAAGAAATAAAAAATGCTACATATTTGAATAAATATATATGTTTGGTTCTACTCTTAGGATAGCATCTGTAGCATATACATTGAACTGACAGCATTTTTTCAAGCACTACACAAGTATACGTATCGCAAACACAGCTTTCTTTTCTCACTTCTACAGTGAACAATATCTACATCTTCAGGGATTTCTTCACTACTCATTATTTATGTTAAGGCTACCTGCAGGAAAACAATTCAGTGGTTGAAACAGCAGAAGAGTGCTGATGACTGGAAGGATTGCGTCAAGGTGACGAGAGACGTTTTGTTTCTTATAAAAGTAAAAAGCATGTCCCGCTCTTCATCGTAAAGCCGACTAAATTAAGTACTAGGTAGTAAATATACCTGTGTCCTTTAAATGAATCGTACTTGGTCTCAGTGCTTCGCGAAAGAGCAATATTTCTCAGTATCACTGAAAAATGAACGCCTACGGTGGCCACTTAAGGGGCTGTTGTAGAAAAGAATAAATCGTCATGTGCAAAAAACGGCTGCTCATCTATAGCGACTCCGAAAGGCGAATTCCGTGTGTTTTGGTCAGCACACGGCATCGAACTGTTAGAGGGTATAGGGGAGAAACGCAGGAAAAAAAATACAGCGAATTGAACAAGTATCTTTCCTTGAAACTACGTCGGGCAGTACGCGTTCATAAAGACAGCGCAGGTATTTTAAGACGTGGTGCAATTCTCTGCCCGTACAACCCCTCGCGGATGCCACTGTGGACACTCAGCTGAGAGGCAATCGCATGCTAAAGCAGTTTACAATAATCACTTCAGCTGAGGGCACGTCGTCCCTTTGGCCGTCATCACCACTGTGAGATAAAAAAAGTATGTAAAAGTAGAAATGAGGACTTCCTTTAAGTTAACGGGACTTTTATGATTGAATTTTGGAGGAACCAGCTTCACCTTTCCACCTAGGTGACGTGTTCACATACCGAACGAATAACTGTGAGCCCTTGATACGTCCTATAGTGTGCCACCGCCAGCTGCGATATTGTAGCGTCTGTTTCGTAACATGTAGCTGGAAGCGCGCACGGTGGGCGGCAGCTGATTGGGGCATGATGCAAAAGCCATGCCCTAATGATGGAAAGCCACCGGCATATCGTCATTAGACTGCTTCATAAAGCGTTCGCGCTTTAGCTCTGACCGTGTAAAAGCACAGCCGTTACCATAGAGACCTAACGAGAGCCGCCTGGTGAGTTTCCGAGCGCACAGTTTTTCTCCGACGGCTTCACTAGACAAAGTTCAGAGTTGCTGTTCAAGCGGGCACGAATGCATTGTTAAGACGCAAGAGATGCAAAATTACCACTCCCACGCGTTCATAACCAATTCATGACACGCACAAAGTAAGACACTTACAGGGAGGTTTGAAGGGACGTTAACGTAGCACGTCATCCCATTCACAGCTATCATCTTTAGAAATCCTTCACACTGCCTTTCGCGAAAAGCGGTGGTAGACTTTGAATGAAACCTCGTAACCTCAACCATCGCGAACCAAGCGTAGCGAATGCCCTAGCTAATCGGTAGTGCGTTAAAGCACATCGTTTGGTTCGCATTCCGCGTTTATTTTTACTAGTCGTTTCTTTCCTTCCTTCTACGTAGGTAGAGTATCTGCTCAGCGGCGTTTCAGATCGTATAGGCTTTCATGAGTTTCGCCAATCAATCAGCTCCGGTGGCATGCCGATTTATTCAGCGAGGCTCTGCTGACGCTCACATTTAAGGAATAATTGAATGATTACAGGCAGCCTGCAAGTTAAGAACTTCCTAGATAATCCACGTCTCTCTTTAGGAATCTCATGGGCGTGTGACAGAGGAAAAACTGACTATATTCAGAAAAAGTAGCGCTTATGCGCTAATAATATGCTCAGGCGGTTTAAAAAGCTTATTTAGGATAGAAGACTATGTTGCAAACACGAAGAGAAGAAACAGCACAAGTGGTGATGATGATGATGATGATGACCACAAGTGGAGACTATGAACCAACGTCGTTTTCTTCCCTTATTAGATATGTAAAAAAAGAAGCACTGCTCCGAGCAGTGCCTCCTAGCGAAAAAAAAAACAGACATTTTAACGTATCAGCGGGTAACGTGCACAGTTGGTTGTCTCCTACTAGAAAAACTGGTAGTGAGTGAAAAGGACACGGAAAGAGAATAAATCACACAAACGCCAGTCGAGATTGCGGGCTTTTGCGCACGGGGCCATCGAGAAGCGCACACGCAGCAGCCGCGCTTTGACGCTTCTGTTTTCTTTGTAGCTTTTTGTCAGGGTTCCTCGTGGGGTCTGCACCACGCCGCCGTTCGTATGTTTTTTTTTAAGAAACACGTTAATGTG
This sequence comes from Amblyomma americanum, assembly GCF_052857255.1. Lineage (NCBI taxonomy): Eukaryota > Metazoa > Arthropoda > Arachnida > Ixodida > Ixodidae > Amblyomma > Amblyomma americanum. The sequence continues at coordinate 68,314,923 of NC_135503.1, read as the reverse complement.
CATGCAAAAACGGTGATTGGCCGACTGCACCGTGGCCGGTTGCGAGAATACATGCCTTGCAAGGTCGCGTTCAAGCCGCAAAACGGGGCAGACGCGCGGACCCTTGGAGTTTCGAGGGGCGTCAGGCCTAAGTTATGACTTTCGACAGCACACCGCATGACGAACCGGATGTCCGAGAAGTGCGGGAGCGTGACTAGCGGTGTGTGACTAGTGTGTGAGGTGCGGACTCAGTGTTAGCCTTCCCTGTGTTTTCGCGGGCGTTTTTGTGTGTTTGTGCCTCTGTGCTGCAACCGAACGGAAATGCGTAACATTTTCCCGGGATTCACGCGGTTCCCGCGAGGCAGCAACTCCGAGAGCCCCGGCGTGCGATTGGTTCCTTCTGTTTGAACAAAATTCTCCTGATCGGCTCTGGCAAGCGCATTTTCTATTGCTTATAAAAAGTGTCTCCAGAATGCTGGACAAAGGAATTTAAGAGCGGCATTTTGGCGCAAAGGGGGAGATCGGAGGAGATCGGAGGGAAGATCGGACCAGAGAAGATGGACCCTGGAGCAACATGTTCGCATGCCGAGAAGACACCGTGGAAGTTCTTGAAGCGTCTTGGGGCTGTATCAGTGCTCTGTGTGCTACTGTACCGTCTACATGGCAAAGCTCAGATAAAAGCCTATTGAAGGCGGTAGATAATAGGGCTGTGCAGCAAGAGGCATGCTGATAGTCTCGACGGAGGAACTGAGGAGCCCAATCAGCGTTATTTTTATCTGCACTTCATGGAGTGCTTTTGTGCAGTTTGTCAGTCTCAAAGTGTCGACAGCGCCATGGAGGACGGAGGCCAGATGCCTGGTAAGTCAGGGAGAAAGTAATTACTCTCACTTGGCTGTGCTGGACCTGGGTCCTGCGTGAAGATTTTTAGTGCGGAAGGTATACGTTATGTGGAGCGGAGGCGGAAGAAACGTGTCCATTACCATTAACGACAGCGTTAAAGGCAAGTCCGGCTCATGGAAATAGAAATCTAAAGGCAGCTTTCAAGGAATCTTAACGCAGCTCACTGTCACAAGTAAGTACAGAACACTGTTCTCCCAACATCCTCGACACTCCCTCGCAAAGCATGGCGATTGCCTCAGGAAGAAGCATAATTTCATTGTAGTTGGTTAATTTATTTGCTAGCAAAATTGACTGGCGCATTAATTGTTCACATAATCGCCGTTAACGACACAAGTTTAATATTTGGAAAGTTTCGATGTGTTTCTCGTACTGGCCCAGGAGCAATAAATTCACTAACAAAATTAAAAACTGAGACCATGTATCGCCTGAAACTTTTTTTTAGGAAGCATCAGCAGGTTGCCTCAGAATTTGCAGCCTCACGTCTAGTGACGCTCGAAATTCTCGTGAAGATGCAAGCTATTTTGAGGTAGTTGTTTTCTTTACCAATGTTATCATATCGTTTCTTCCGTCAGTATTGATACCAGATTCCACCATCGAAGGCTTTGTTGAACGACTGAAGAGCACGGTGTATTTGCAATCTACCATCGGAAAGAACTCAAGAAAGGTGTGGTATGTAGGGAATCATATGACTAGAACACACAAATTCAGCAGTTTACTTGCAAAAACGCTTTTTCATGAGTATGGGCGAATTCTACGTCGGGACCATGTACTGCATGGGTTATGCTGTGTTGCACTTGCCTTTTGTGTCGGTATTTTGCAGTGGAACTTTGTTAAAAGAACTACATTGTACAACTAATGTTCATTGCTCTCGTGAGTTTTTTTTCTTCTGAGTGAGTGTTTGTACGCCCAATGACAAGGTATCCGTGAAGAAGTGACGAACAGCATAGATTATTGGGATTTACGAACCAAATGATCAGATACTAAGTCTGCAGCTGTGACTTTCAATGTTGAAGTATACACCCTCTGACAAGCTGAATAATGCCTTCGTTACCTGATAATGTTTCTTAAAATACTTACCTCAAACCAGAAATAGATCTAATACAAAACGGGCGTATATTATTGATATTGTTCGTCGGTATTCTGATTTCGGTAAGTGTAGACCTACAAGCAGCAATTTCTCTTTTTTCCTCTCGCAGGCAATGGGAGAAGCGAGAGAAAAAAGCCCAATCTGATGCTTGTGCGGGGCACGCCGTTTGCGGGATACTTCCTCCGCGAGTACATCGAATCAGCCATGGACTACGAGCATCAAGAGTGTGACCTGTTTGTAGTGACCTACGTCAAGTGCGGCACAACCTGGATGCAGCACATTGTCTATCTCATTCAAAACAATGGCGTTCCCCCTGCTAACGCGGCCGAGTTCTACAAGGCTTCGCCCTTCATCGAGATATGCGGCTCCGATTGCGTGAAGTGGATGAAGAGACCAGGCGCCATCAAGACCCACCTCCCACTTCATTTGATGCGCTACTCACCCAAGGCGCGTTACATTGTGGTGATCAGAAGCCCCTTCGACGTCCTGGTGTCGATGCACAACTTCTGGTTCATGATATCAGCCTACAAGTACGACGGCGATTTCAACGACTCATACGAGAACTTCATGGCCGACTACATAGAAAGCGGAAACTATTTTACCTTCTATAAAGACTGGTACGAGCGCAGCGCGAACCCCAACGTACTCTTCATAGTCTATGAAGACATGAAGAAAGATCCCGAGGAGGCCATCTTGAAAGTTGCCAGGTTTCTGGGACCCGAGTACGAGACGCGCCTGATGGCAGACGGCGGCAAGGTTCTGGAGGACGTTCTTAAGTACAGCAGCGGGGAGGAGATGAAAAAGTACACGAATGACATGATTCACGATTTTTACGCGGACGAGTTCGCTTTTCAAGGGGAGGAGTACGCAGGGCTACGCAAGTTCCACGAAGTAGTCCACAGTGGTCGCGGTGGCGGCAGCAGCACTGCGCCATCGGCAGACAAAATATACTACGTCCGCAAAGGAATCGTGGGAGACTGGAAAAACTACTTCTCTCCTGAACAAGTAAAGAGGCTTAAAGAAAGGTTCTACCTGGAAACGCAGGGCAGCGGAATTGCCCATCTTTGGCCGGACTTAGGTTTCAACGACTGAAGACATAATACCAGGGCCAAGCAAAGCATCATTAGTCGGGCTTATTTTTTTTATTGCTGCGTATCTTGAACAGCATATGCTTTTGTGCTTTATTAAATATCTTATTCCTGCAAAATTTTTCTTTGGCATATTTAGGCTAAATCAGTTTGAAGAAAAAAGTCTTTATCCAGGCTTTCATTTTGTGGGCCTTAATGATGACCGAACACTTCACTGGAGATAAATTACTTGTTTTTTTTGGATGGTTGGTGGCGCCTTACCCGCTTAAGCGTATAAAGTTTGGAAACTGTAGATTAATGCTTGGAGTGAAGAAATCGTTGCAAATGAACAAGTCATAGCGCAACCTTGAAGGTATTGGTGAGCGCTACCAAAATACGGAAAGGGACGAACACACAAGACAAGCGCTTTCTAACAACTGTTTATTCTCTGAAGAAGCATGACTATATACACATATTAACACCAAAATATTAACACCAATATAAACGCCAAATTAGAAAGCGCTTGTCTTGTGTGTTCGTCCCTTTCCGTATTTTGGTAGCACTCACCAATACCTTCAAGGATGCAATTCCAACTAGCCCCAGTTGTAGCTATTTTGTCATAGCGCAACTGCACTTTAAAATGAGCTTAAGCAACGTTATTGTTAAATAGTCACCTTGAAGCGCGCCTAGGTTGCCTGAAGAAATGCGCAGGTCCCGTTGATTCCCTCCCCATGTGTTGTTGACTACGATCTTAAGTCGGAGGTGATCATAGCTTCGTGTCAATAAGATCATTGCATCGGTTTTTGATTATAACATACATGAGCAATATCTATGTTCTCTTATCAGCCATTATTTACCCTTAAAGCGCAGTCCCAAAATTTCGCGGGGCTGCTTAGAATCCAACGCATAAGCATTTATATTTTTTTTTCTCCAAGTGAAAGTGGTAAAACGTAAGCAAGAGAGCGTGGTGCCGTTATGTTTTAGCTTCTCATTAATAGGCGCGACATACCCGCACCCAGAATAGAAATGATGGACACGTTTGTGAAAGGGTTCTTTTAAGGCATCGGGCGGAGTCATAAGCGATAGCTGAATCAATTCTCGATAACCTTACGACAAAACTAGACTAGCGAATAGCATATACCGCTTCTTGCTGTTTGGCTGCTCGCTCACAACGGTCACAAACACCGTGGCCTGGGAACGTTCGCAGAAAATTTCACATCTCATGTTTTGTAATAATTTCGGGTTAGTGAAAGTAGCACAAAGACGTAAGGACTAAGTGCTACGTGCTTCACTAACCACGGAAGATTTAGCATTAAAAGGGAGGGATACGGCACGACAACTTACACGTCATTTAACCTAAGTTAGAACAATGCCACACTTGATTTTTGTCTTCTCTCAATCCTTTCTCGAAAAGCACAGTCTTGGTGAAAGTTGACGCATTGGTGCTGCAGCCGTAGTGGAGGGCTGCGGAAATTTCGAGCACGCGAGGTTCTGTAACGTGCACTGACATCGCACAGAGTACACTGGCCTCTAGCATTTCGCCTCCGTCGAATTGCGACCGCTGCGGCCGAAATCGAAGCCACATCTTTCAAGTCAGCGGCCTAGCACGATAACCACTGAGGCACCGTGGTGATTAGACGAATGTTGGTTTGCGAGTTGGTGTCGTTTTGGAATTCCATTCCAGAATTGAAAACAAGAAACGAGATGCATTCGTGTGCTCTGTAAAGCTTGGCGGGTGATTACAACTTGTACTGAAAGTGCGGTATTTGGATGCATAGGTATAGGGGAGCGTGGGCCTGTATTTCGCCCCTAAAAAAGAACAGGTAGTAGACGTGGCAGCGATTGCAAAAAAAAAAGGTTACTCAACTGGGGCCTCGGAGCCACGCGCTTCCGTCGAGTCAAAGGGGAAAAGCCGAGTATCCGGTGTTGTTGCGCCGCGATTGCAAGAGGCGATTTCGCCCATCGACCTTCCTGCTTGCATGCCTGCCTGCAGCCGCTCCTCGCTCGGCGGCTAAAACAATTCGTCGCTGAACAAAGTTAGACGTTTTGTTACACGCTGCGCTTTTGCAAAGGCGCACTGATCGACAGTTCTTACTATCTGATGTCTGCACCACATCCGGTCCATCTGCCTGTCGAAGTAATCTCCCATTTCCAGAGCGCGCATAAAAAGAAAGCGATCTAATGCCAGCTGATATGAATGCCCCGTAATTTTGAGAGGAAAAGAGTACGGTCGACTATTTCAATTGTGTTCACCCTCGAGGAGCGGCATCTGCGGCAAGCGGTGTTCTGAGAAGCGACCCTGCGCCATGGACGACAGACCAGGTGAGGACTAATTGGCTTTTATCGTTTTTACATCGCGGGATTGGTCGTGCCGCTGCGAAGAAATGATCGAAGAAGGTGGCCGGGCCGAGAACCTAGTGCAGCTTCTAATTATAATTGTAGTTTTCTTGATATGAATGTTAGACTGGCAATGCAAATGAAAAAGCCAGAAATCACCAAGCACGTGAAGTCAACCTTCGAAACTGTTAAAACATGCCCCGAGCCTCTCCTCCGCACGCTCCTTTCCCCACGCAGCTGAGATGCGCTGGAAAATTATATGAACTACAGCAAGCTATTCTTCCAGTCATACCACTGACGCCAGAACCTGAACCGAAAGCAGTTACGTGTGTGACTAGCGCTACAGCAAAACTTATGTTAGTAATCCAAGGTTGTCGAAGAAAAATAAAAACCTGATCTAGGGTTGGCTTCTGTATAATTTATGGCCCCGTAGCAAACCTTCATTGTACGAAGCGTAGTAAGCAGATAATATTTTGTATCAGTAGAAGTTGTAGTAAACATGTCACGATGCAGCTACAAAAGAGGCGGCAACTCATTCTTTTCCTGCCCATTCTAACAGAAGGAAAGAAAAGACACGCAAGAACACTGTTGAATAGTTGTAAAGAGGGAACGGTCTAACTGCTTTGTTTCTAGACAAGTAATTCATCGCTAATTTTCTCATTTCATACGAGCCCACAGACAGAGACGACAGGACTGGCGCTATCTCCAACTAATTAATTGAAATGCACACTCGTTACATTAATTAAGAACGAAGTGAGTGAGCGCATGCGCATTTATGATCATAGCAAGAAAAAACAAAAAAAAACACAAACATTCTAGCTTGAGAAGAGATAAGGAGATTTTATCGCCTATTTTCTAGTAATCTAAATTTACTGCTTGCCTGTAAACTGAAGTTATGCTGATGCACGTGTCGCCCCTCTTCTTGATAAAAAATGCTTCTGGTAATTCGCGGGTTAATCTCTCCAGAATTTTGATTTACTCAAGTAGTGGCTCAAAGTTGCCATTTTCATCGATGCAGTGACAGCAGCGGGTGTTTAGATTGCATAACGAGTTTGATGCATTTTCCAACGATATTTCTATCATACCCAACAACTCTGGACAAAAGCATTTTTGAGCTGTAAACCATTTATGAACGCAATTTTTTTACATAATGTAAGACTTAACTATAACAATCAATACATCCCCAGGTCACGCGAAAGCAGTCTTGTATTTTTTTAACGTTTTTGCTATCGTCAAAGGCGTTCCCAATTGGTTTTCTAAGGGAGTTTTAACTGTTCGATGGGATCGATGGAAACACTTTGAAAGAAAGATTTTGCTGCATATCAGAAGAATGGACCATTGCCTTCAATATTTCTATAACATTACATTACAATTTTTCAATTTTCAAAATTTTTGCACAGGAATGTTGGACATGGTTTCCTGGCATGTTCTTTGGCACGACGTCCGGTTTGTCCGACATATACTTTACCGCATAAAGGAGAAATCTTGTATACCACCCCCGTGGCGCACTGGCCGTTCGGCGTTTATTTTTCTGATTTATTCTTCTGCCCGGTCACAACCGCCGTCTGACACAGCATGCTGGCTATCAGCCCTACCGCCGCAGCAGGCTGATATTGTGAAAAGGAAAGAAGTGGGTACCGGGAAATGAATAAATTCTTCCTTACACTAGACGGGTACTCAAACAGTACTGTTCATTTTTTTTCTAACAGGGGACGACCAAGCCAAAATCAAAAGGCCAAGCCTCAAGCCGGTCAAAGGCACACTGTTTACTTCGTGCTTCCTTCACGAGTGCGTCGAATCGGCCATCGACTACGCTCACAAAGAGGGCGATCTGTTCATCGCGACGTACATAAAGTGCGGCACCACCTGGATGCAGCATATCGTCTACCTAATCCTGAACGATGGTGCACCACCAGCAAGCGCCGCTGACCTCTACAAGACGTCGCCTTACTTTGAGGTCTGCGGCTCCGAGTGCCTGCAGTGGATGAGGAGACCTGGGGCCATAAAGACTCACATGCCTCTACGCCTCATGCGGTACTCGCCCAAGGCGCGGTACATTGTGGTAATTCGGAACCCGTTCGACGTTGTAGTGTCCATACATCACTTCTGGCACATGGTGTCCGTCTACAGTTACGATGGCTGCTTCGGCGACACCTTCGAGAACTTCATGGCAGGATACGTCGACAGTGGAGACTACTTCGCTTTCTACAGAGAGTGGTGCGAACACCGCAAGGACCCGAACGTGCTCTTTCTCGTGTACGAGGAAATGAGGAAGGATCCAGAGGCGGCCATCTTGAAGGTCGCTAGGTTCCTGGGAGCCGAGTACGAGGAGCGCCTGCTGGTCGATGAGGGCAAAGTTCTGAAGGACGTCCTTAAGTACAGCAGTTTCGAGGAGATGAAAAAGTACACCAACAAAATGACCTACGACTTCTACGGAGAGGGGTTCCCATTTGAAGGGGAAGAATACGAAGGCCTACGCCATTTGCATGGGCTTGTACGCAGTGGTAGCACTGGTGACGGTGGCGGCGGGTCCGGCGGAGGCGAAGCGGCGGACAAGATAGACTTCGTTCGCAAGGGAGCCGTGGGGGACTGGAGGAACTATTTCTCTCCCGAACAGGCCAAGAGACTGAAGGAAAGGTTTCTGCAGGAAACCCGTGGCAGCGGAATGGCTAATTTGTGGGCAGATATAGGCTTACGCGGCTGAGAGTAGGAATCTACTGCCATGCAACTTGCATTTTTCTATTAAAATGTCATCTTTCAGTTCTTTTGGTCTCTGGCGCTGTGTACCTATGAAGCGAGCTTTGAACTTAGTGTGAATATACCTGATCGATATACCACCGGGGACAAAAGTGTCCATGCCTAGTGATTTTTTTGCGTATTATTGCGGTGTGGGTCAAAGGTTCCCTGATTTTATTACCTCACTAACCCACGTTCAATAGCCCAAGTTGAACTCAGGGCTTATGCCCAGAAGTTGGTCTGGGACTACGGTTCGATTGCGGTTTGGTGGTCGTACGCGTGTTAACGAGACTTTTGTCTCAGATGGCACATCTGCTCTGGTCACGAATTTGACGGCATGTCTATCCGTGAAACAGGGCTTGTTTGTTGAAAATTTTACGCAAGAAGTTACCTTGCTTTGCTTTAGACAAAGTAAGATGGCAATTATATTTTTTTCCGACTCGCGACTGCTTTGCGAGGTAAAGCTGATTTTAATCGCAATTTCTATTTCTCTTAGAGAAGATGGCCGTTTCTCACGCAAAAATACAAGTTGGATGTTGCCTTTTACGTGAAGAAAAAAAGTGTGTCTCATTCACAGGCAAACTTGCTCCACCTAGTGCAGTGATCTGGGCTACACAGCATCTCAAGCCAGGGTCAACAGTGCGACCCAAAATGCATTTTGTGTTTGGTCAGTGTCGAAAAAAGTCCTCCTAGAGCTGAATATTTCATCAGTAAGATGAAGAAAAGCTGCCATTGACGGCCTTGGTAAAAGTTCGGTATGTATGACATGATGATGGTTTTTAATATAAGGCAGTTACCACCGATGGTGTTTCTCATGCTGGCATAAGAGCGCCAGAGGGTTATTCGTAACGACTCACCGAGATTAAAAAAACCTTGTTATCTAAGTTTACTATTATTCTCAGCTGATATAAACTGCATTCATAATAGACAACATCTTAGGAGATCCCATTCTTAAGGCACTATCTCGGGGACCGCCTAGTAAAAACAGGGCCCTTTCAATACAATGTATGCAACAAGCACAGCAGCAATTAACGATTAGATTGCTACAAACAGAACCAACAAATGAACAAGATATGAATCTGCAAATAGGTAGGTGCGGAGGTTGTCGAGATGCTTCTTTCGCGCTTAGGAATATCTCATTGTTTGAAAGCGTACAGGTTTGGACAAAAGTAAACGGAGCACACGGATGCCTTTTAAATTTACGCCTTGTGTAATTGAATTTGCGGGGCATGGTACATGCATACTAGTGTCGCTCGCTAGCGTTGTTTCTTAGGAACAAACATTTCTGTTTTATTTCTGCTAGGAAAGGCCTCATTGCACAAAGAACTGAATAGCTTGCTTCGTTTAGTTATGTCCGCAGCTGTACGTTTGAATTCCTGAATATTTCGTACAATATAAAAAATGTTAACAAGCGGAGGTACCTGCCTCTGTGTTCGGCCCATGAATCTGCGGGCGGTACATTTATTATGCTAATCATTTTTATTTCATCACTAAAGTTCCGTGGCTTAAGACATGCTGCAATACATGTTAGCCTAAAGCAGACAAGGCGTATAGTTTTCGACAAGAACAGTAAATGAAAAAGGCGGTAATATCATTTGCAATTTGCCCAAGATAATTAGAGCCAGGAAAGAACTATGCATAGAATTACACAAGAACGCACACACGCACACACACACAAAAGAAAACACCGCTGTTACAATTGCTGACGTCGAAGAAATTAATACTCCGTTCATAACGAAGGAACAAATGCAAATTCTTACATTCAGTTATAGGAGAAACAATACATACAAGACGAAACAAGACGTATAGGGAAACAAGAGTATAATTACTCTCAAATGTGGTGAAGCTATTGTGGTGGGCCAGGTCACAACTCCGTACACTGCATTCTTTGTTACTTCGAGCGTACTAGAGGTAGGAAAGATTGCCAGCACAATACGAACTATCAAGAACGGCGATGCCATAGCCTTAACATTTCATAAATTCTTGAGTTTACGATCTATTTTGCTTATTACATTTACTGAGGTAATTCGTTGGCTCGTTACCAAAAGCGGAAATCGAGAGTACATTACATTTATGTTGCCGTATAATGTAGAGAGAAACCTGCCGATAGTGACTTGTCTCTTTACATGGCACTCAGAGATTATGGAAAAGACTTTCAATAAGTGGCCACGTCAGCAAGCGTGCAGCATTACATCGCCAGGGCAGTGAGAAAATACGAGTGTACAAGTTGTGCTCAACGGCTGAAAAGCAACGTGGTGTTCTGCAAGAATTAAAAAAAAGGTTTTCAGGTAGGTAACGGCAAATCGGGCATTGCTCTACACTGTATGCCTATAAGAATCATTCAAAGGTTAATTGTTTTATGGGTTTAGGGTGGTTTAACGTCCCAAAGCGACTCAGGCTATGAAGGACGCCAGAAATTTCGACCACCTGGGGTTCAATAACGTGCACTGACATCACACAGTACACGGGCCTTTAGAATTTTGGCTCCATCGAAATTCGACCGCCTCGGCCGGGATCGAACCGGCCGGCGTCTTTCGGGTCAGTAGCCGAGCACCATAATCACTGAGCCACCGCGGCGGGTCCATCCAAAGGCTGAGACTGGAAGGAATAAGTCACAAGAGCAATGGCTCCTCCTGGAGCCAACACTATTTTTCTAATTGTGCAGGCCTCAGTTTAAACCCTTTTAATCAATAATGTTCAGGCCACTGATCGGGTCCATTTTCGAAATAACGTTTGATGTGTAGCCCGCGTCATTATGATCCATGCAGCACGGGATTCATGACCTAAATGTGTTTTCTTCTGTATAGGTGCCAGGTTGGGTAGCTAAAAAAAAGTAACCCGTAGGGTGCAGCGTCTTCCATTTGAGCTTTTACTTGTTTCGCGCTGATTGCTATAATTGCTCCGTTGTCAGTTTTGTATTGTTGCTGCGGTGTATGCCATTTGTTACTATTGCCGACCGATGACTATGATGATGAACTGAAGCGTTTATTTTGATCGATGAAAAGTTTGGCCTGTCCGGCAGGGGCCCTCAGTCCATTGCTTCTGCAGCGGCAGCCGCCAGCCTGGCCCGATCTACCAGCTTGCGTTGGTCACCGACGTCCAATGGTCAGCACGGCTTTCTATTGAGCAGAGGGTGATGTGAATTTGCGGAGCTGCCGGGTTGGGTTGGTACGCCCAGGTGTCCTGTTATAAGCAAGAGTATTCGTTACTATGTATGTTACGGTGGAGAGAGATTTAGTTTGTTTAGGAAGCTGAAAAGAGTATATGCATAGTTTTGTAGATGTTGCAAGCGACGACGGCATTGCCTCGCGTGAGTAATCTCAGAGGTGGTGAATATCTGCACCTGTACAGGCGTTGATGCTTGACCAGACTTGCGTGCTGTTTCGGTTCTGGCTTCGGTGAGGAACTGCGATCCATGACACTTTCTGCTGCCCGGGTGGCGCTTGCACGGGCCACAGTGTGCGCCCGCTGGTTCTCTTGAAGTGACTCATGGCCAGGGGTCCGTACTTGTACGACATGGGAAAGAGTGGTTCCATAGGATCTGGGGATTCTGGCCGCATACGGGGATACGGGGCCTTTGCAAAACATGCAGCTTGCAAGTCCGTGAAGATGATTTGTTAGCTAGGCTAGTGCTAATATGCCTGCTTTTTCCGCTTCTTTCACTTCCAAGGCGATGGTGGTTGGAATGAATGATGTGGAGACCGTATCTAGTGTTTGGTCGGTTGTGCTGACGGGAATGGCCTTGCGGTCGGCTTAGTGACGTGCGTTCGTAGAGCGGACCTGTGATAATTTGCTGTAGAGGCGACCCAGTGAATGGCCACACGCTTTCCTTCATCCGGTGTAGTAGACAGGATTCATATTTCTTGGATGGGCACTGTTTATAGCTGGTCCTCGATGTCTGGTGAGAGTCCTTTCGAGGGGATAAGAAATAGAAAGTGGATAATAAATAGCCGAGGCGTTGCAGAAAGCGACGTCCGGCGCTGCTGATGGTCAGGAGCTTAATTTGGCTCGAAAGTGGGTTTGATTTACAAGAAGTTCCCGGGTCATGTCTTTGAGTCTTAGGGCCAGGTGCTTTTCAGTAGATGTGGATGTCATTAGCCCGACAGAGCGCTTGCAAATTTTTTCGATCTTCTTTCGGTGGGGTGCAAACTTCCCCCTGGCGTGGTGCTCGGAGTGTCCAGAGCACAATGGTTGGGACAATGTGCTTCTGACCTCACATCGTGTCGTACGAACACGTTCGGCATGAAACTGTTTGGCCAAGCTGCCATTGTGTCACTAAAGCCAAAAAAAATTCAGCGTTGGTTCTTTAACGCGAGCCTCTATCATCGCCATTGACATTGCACGCAGCCGTGAGCGTGAATGAGCTCTCGTGGACTGAAGAGGATGAAAAAGTGCAACAGCTTCAGCCACTTTGCCCCTCGGCTTGTCTATACCGCGGTTTGAGGACGGACTAAGGCCTTTCCGAAGAAGGACCGAAGACGCGGCCAATTCGGCATGTTCCTTCTGGAGACGCACCTCGTACGCTTCCCGCGTCAGGCACTCCTGTTGTTTGTGACTGCCAGCGTGGGTCTGCTTTGGATGCTGGCTCGGCGCGTGCGCTCGTCCAAGGCGGCCCCCGAGCCGCTGCTTGAGGAGCCGAACCACGAATACAACGTGTGCCTGCTGCAGCGGACGGCCGTCACGCGCCATACATTTCTGCTGCGCTTCGCCCTGCCCAGCAAAAAGCAGGCAAGTACAGCGGACCAAACGCCTTAATCAGTGCATGTTTTCGAGCTCTGCTGAGTTTTGCACTCGACATAACCTCTCCACAATACTTCCTTGTGGGGAAAGTAAGTTACGTCATCGGCGATCTTCCAAAAGTAGGTTGAATGAGGTGATTGGGGAAAAGTAGGTCAGAGGCCGCTGTCAGAAGTGAGCAGCTGAGTACACAAGGGGATAAGATTGGCTTTTAAAAGAGCGTAAGACGCGTATATGCGATGGCACTCACGTCCCAGCTGCCTTTCCTTGCAACGCCAAAATAAAGAAATACGGGAAGGGCTGAACATCTCCGTAGTTCTTTATGGAGCGCGAGAATACGCTGCGCCGTCCAGTAAGCTCGACGATGAGCCAATACATGCTATCGTATTTCATCGCTATCTGTAATAATGTGCACGTATATATGGCCAGTTATTATTCAGAGCAAACCTCCACTCGTTGCCGTAAGTCTCATTTAGTTTTGTTTTTAGGGGTTGCTGTCTGGAAGCTGTACATCAGCTATGACGGGCGCCGTAATGGACGGCTTGAGATTTATTTCCACATTGCGGGGTTCTTTCCCCTGCACTGAGTGTCGCGTACACACGATGAGATGGTCGTCAGATGACATTGCAAATAGTATTTAATGAACATTGGCCGGTTACTCAACTACGAGCACAACTGACTGCCATCTCCACGGCTACTTGGCACCACACTGCAGTCATAGTTGGCAACACTGCACTACGCACTGCCAAACACCACACTTACATTGCACAGAACATATGTACAAAGGTGTTTTCGCACTTTGCCTTGATCAAAGAAACAAACGCGGCGGCCATCGCGGGTGTCATTCGATCCCGCAAACGTGGGCGCAGTTACAATAATCGTTCTTGAAATATCGAGGAATCCTTTCGGTACTGTTGGAGCCGAAAGAAAGCTATGGTTCATGGCCATCAGCAAGTGGTTTTTGCGTGGTGTATTTATGACGTCGCTATCATTATCGGCGAAACTCTGTCAATGCAGCGAAAGACGCACACGCTACTTCTAGACTGTGTTTAACACTCATAAGGGTGCGACCAGCGTCGACCAAGGTGCAAACCGAACTGACCGCCTGAGGGAACGCTGAAGCGTCCACAGGAGGCAGTGGCTTCCCAGAACAAGGGGAGTATGCGGGGGCCCGCCGTGGGGAGGGGGGGGGGGGGCATCTCGTGACGGCGTGCGAAGAGGGGCAAGTGGACGTTAGGAAGGAACACTGCACTGGTGGCACAGAAAAGAACCGAAAGAAGGGGACGCATCCCATTCTAATTAACAGACTGAGAGCAGGGAATCCGTGAAATTCCCGCAGTTACGTAAAACAAACTTGCAGGTACCGTTCAACCTGGTCAGGCAAGGGTAGAAGAAAGAGCAGCTTGGTGTGACGTATGTGTTAAGTAAGGCAACAGTCATCAGAACCAAGGAAAGCATGGGGGAAGTTTACTAATTTGTGGGGTTTTTTATTGGAAAATTAGTCGTGTAATCATCTTATGACTGAAAATTAATTGATTAGAAAGTAAAATAAAATTCACGGGGGCACATGGTTGACGTAAAGTGCGGTGAGGCGAAGGCATTTAGCGCGGTGTTGTTGCTTGTGTCATTGATGTGTGGTTAAGACGTTAATTAAGTACACAATTGTTTGTGAATCTTAAATGCTGGAGTCACTGGAGGGCATTTGTCAGGCATCCGTCTGATTCAACGCCTTTCTGCAAACACTCTCCAGAGCCCTAGACAAGGAGAACTACATATGCGTTGGCAGGAAGTAGCGTAGTCGTTAGCACGCTCAGCTGCGGATCAGAAGGACGGTGGTTCGAATCCCATCGTGCACAAAGATTTTGTCTTATCGAGTTGAAGAGTGTCACGGACGGACGGACACCTCCAGTATGAGCTATTAAAGGCTTTCGCCTTAAAAATTCGTGGTTACATAGTTCGGCTATGCCAGGATATACGTAGCTAAAGCTAAGGCATAGCTTGGTTAGCCTTCGTTAATGTTGATTGCAAGTACAGGTTAGTCTGGTTGTCTGGTTAGCACGTGATTCGTCCCGCGGTCGGTCACGTGACCGGTCACGTGGTGCGGTGCGACCACAGTGAGAATGCGAGCACGGCAAAACTGCGAGTTCGTGTCCAATGTAGCTTTCGCTACAAAAGCAGCCACATGTCGCCAGTCGGAACCGTGACCACCACCTCCGTATGTCGCGTACAGTGCTCTACCAACCGAGCTATGGCGGCAACTGTCGAATCTTCAACTTTTGGGAGCATGTAAACCAATCCTTGCATTGTTGACGAGCGCCGTCCTTATCTATAGCGGCGGGCAAAGAATGTCTTGCATTATCGCGAGTGTCACGCGGAACATAACCGAACGATTTTGCGTGCAGCTGTGCGCGAACCCTTTTATACCACCTAGGGCCTCAAAACTGCCAGAACCGAGGCCCTAGTTAGTGTATTGACCAGACAAGGGCAGGGAAATAAGGAGTTTGTTATGACATAAATATTAACCTGGCTAACAGAGCATAGTGACGGCAATCTATTTTTCTTTTCTTTTCGCTTTCATTACGGTAGTTCACCTACTTCGTCACACGAAAGTCGTTTTAGAGCGTCGAGCCGTGAGCTTTTTTCATATTCGGAGGCGGCGCGGAACACGCTTCTTCGAAGGCGTCTCTTGTCCTAAACGTTTTCCGTGTTGTTGCTCTAGCGCCCAGGTTTCTGTGGATGCAGAACCTAGGAGTAGGAGGCGACGGTTTCCACATGTGCGGTGCTCTCACGCGCTCACGTGCAAAAGACAGAAGTCGTCCCTTCAAGCTTGTATAGCTCCTGCAGCATGGCCACAGAAAACTGTACATCAGTTTTATTTGTTTCTGACTCTAAGGTTCCGGGAGGGAGAGAAAAAAAAACTTTTATTGAAAAGAGGTGTGATAGGGGGTTGCTGTGGGTTGGGTCCTAACTCTTTGACCCCGAATTTTTTGACAACAGTCCTGGCCCAATCTTCCAGGTAGAACTGGTTCTCTGCTGTATGTGGAAACAATGTGGCTGATCTAAGGTCTACAGGGAGTGCAAGTGCAGAGCGCGACCGCTCCAAATGGCTGGAGTGTTGTATGACATAGCAGAGTTCTTTTTTATATCAAATTTGTCGATGCGATCATTAACACGATCTCTCTCATCTTGTTGGGGGAAACCGAATGATGGGTCTGATGGTAATTTTGACTGAAAAAACGAAAGACATCCAGGTGTATTGATCATCACGAAGGAAGTGCAGGGACTAAAACATAAAAAGGGAGTGTGCCAGCATGAGTGTTCTAGAGTTTCATTGTTTAGATTTTCAAATATGAGTGTTTCGGTCGTCATGAAGATAATTATAAGCAAAATAGTATTGCACCGGACGAACGTCTGCACAACGGTCCTTCGTACTGCAATATGCAAATAAACTGAGGGCATCAGCCAGGTTTCGCTTTCGTTGCCGCTTCTCGGTAGTCTTTTTCGTCACTTTGTGCCTTGCTGGTACTGATAATAAGAAAAGAGTTTCTAGAAGAAATGCAGAGAAAAAATTTAAAATTTTTCCAAGGTTGAGGAGGATTTTTCGAGCAGATGATATGAAGTGAAAAAAGCTAATAATTGTACTATAAATGAATTATACTCCAGCGTACAATATTCCAGCCAATCGCACTGTATTAATATGTTCTGGCGAATACAGAGTGCTCTTCCCATTACCTTTGTTCTCAATCTGCAGCCATATACCAGTCTCGTGTGGATGAAACTTGCTGACTTTGCGGACTAATTTTGTGAAAAATTTGAATTCCCGATTTCACTTGCAGCACTTGACGACAGAAACCACTAAGTTCTGCTTATTTCTGCATACACAATTACCTTTGCCTCCAATATCTAACTGTGGCATGCTCCGGTTGTGCTTACCGTTAGTAATACATTAAGAAACTAATGTGGCTCTTCTTCCCCCCTGGTCAACGTGCAGGTGCTCGGGTGTGGTATCGGCCAACACGTGTACCTGAGTATTCGTCGACGAGACCGTCTGGTGATCCGCCCGTACACGCCGATCAGCCTGCGCCACCAGCGCGGAACATTTGACGTAATCGTCAAAGTGTACCGTCAGGGCTCCTCCTTCTCCTTCCCCGCTGGCGGGACAATGTCGCAGATGCTGGAGCACATGCGGATTGGCAGCACCGTCCAGGTACGTTCGTCGGGGTGTTCTTTCATGTCATTCCCTTCACACGGGCGAAAAACGAGTGGAGCCGGCTTGTTGGGCTGAGATTCACCTGTCGGACAGGCTTAAACGCTAACGGGGTAGGTTTGGAAGTCGTCCTATGGAGTTAAGTCAACCCGCCTCCACAGGTCGAGTTATTTGTTGGAGCCGCTGGGAAAGCGAAGATGGTAAGTTTGTTACAAAGAACGGCACAGAGGTTGGCCCGAGTGGCGCTTCTCTGACCTGCTATTTATTGTTCCCATGGAGCAGAGTTGCGCGACTGTATTCCCCGCGCCGCTCGTAACGCTATTCGCGGACCGCTGATCACATGATCCCGCTGATATCAAATGTTCCAATTCGTTTCAGTTCGTACCTAAGGTATGAGCCGGAGGGGGCAAGTCGCTCGCATCTTGAGCACAGTCTGCTTTGTCA
The DNA here is from genome assembly GCF_052857255.1 of Amblyomma americanum. NCBI lineage: Eukaryota > Metazoa > Arthropoda > Arachnida > Ixodida > Ixodidae > Amblyomma > Amblyomma americanum. The sequence goes on along the minus strand of NC_135503.1, from coordinate 68,297,429 downwards.
TTTCAATGAGGAGGTATTGTGAATAAACCCTCCCCCCCACCCCCCTGGGGGAGGAGGATGGGGCCAGCCGCTCTCGTCTTGAGCACAGTCTGCTTTGTTATCCGACTGAGAGGTTACTGTATAGCCACCGACCAGGACGAAGACGGACAGACGCTCCCATCTTGAGTGCAGTTGGCGTTTTTATACGATTGAAGGGTATTGTGTGGCAAGAACCTCAGGAGAAGCTGCTTTCCCGCAGGACTTGGCACAAAATAGCGGATTTTCCTGCAGGTCTGCTCCCTGAGGGAGCATATACATAAACACTAGACGGATGCAACTTAGTCTGCAGTGAAGTTGCGCCTACATTCAGGCCCGCCGCACAGATTTCCTTCACGGCAAAAAGTAGTCTGTTGATAGAACTTTTCTTGTTACCTTAATAAGAAGCCAATCAAAAGAAAATTATAAGCTCTAAAATGTTTATAAATGGCACGTTTAATGAAGTAAAACATTAAAAAGCTGACTATTGTGATTGGCTAGCGGAGTAATACAACACGCTGGGGACCGTGACCCAGTGTTTTTTTTTAAGTTGTATCATCCTATAGGGCTGCTTTACGCGAGGGGAAGAAAGAGGGGCATGATAAGCGACGATGTTGGCAGAAGATAAGTGGGAATATATGCAAGCACTTCTCCAGTCAATGGTTTCAAAGCCGCGGTCAAGGTACACATAAACGTGTTTGTGTCGTGTTGGCGGCACTTCCGCGCTCTTACCCGCGACTCTGGGAATCACACGCTCCTTTGATATGCCCCATTGTTTAACCAGCGACATCAGCGGCAGCTCCCATCTCTCTATGGCTGATAGGATGTCTCGTCCCGACGTCGCACCAGCCCTGTTTTCGTCGACTACACGTGGACAGACATTTTACGGTTGATGAAAGGGAAGAAAGATGATAAAAAGATACATACGTTACATACTTTATTTTTTCCAGAAATTGGAAAATTTGTTATTCGCCTTGTATTATGTGCTGAAAAGAATTTCCCTAAGATGCACGATAGGTATTCTGCTGTCGCCGTTCGTTGAAAACTATGAACATTGTTAGTGATTTGCTCATACGGTATGAATATAACCATGTCATTTTGTTCCCGTATTAGGGCGGGACATCGTATTTCCTGACGGTTGGCTATGAGTTACTAGCACCTTCTTTGGGAAGCTTGATTTCGAAGTGGTTCCACTAGTCTCTGTTGCGAAAAAGAGCGTAATTTCTAAATTTCGGGTAGCGACTTTCTGCAGTTAAATATCGTCCTCGTTGGTGTCATCGTATTATGTCACAAAGAAAGTTCCGTGTTCATCTTCTGGTCAAACAGATCATTACTGAAGTAAGCCTTAGCGAGTCTGTACGTTAGGGTACTGTGGAGACTGTGGCACCTGTAGTCATACGATATACAAGTTGGGCTAGAAACGCTGCAGCTTTGTTTTCCTTTGACCGCCCAAGAGAAGGGCGAGATGTCGATCGCAGCTTTCGCCGTATGTCCCCGGATCTTTGGCGCTATTTGCACTACGCTTCCAGTTCGTGTCAAATACAAGGTCACATGACATAAGTGCGCCACAAATTTTCTCCTTCAAAGGCAGGAACTGCGAGGACGGTGGATATATTTCGGTTTCGTAAATTACGTGCATGACGATTAGCAAAAAAAAAATAAAAAATAAATCGCTGCCGGTGTCACAGCGAGGCGCCAGTTATATGTGATTCTGTCTTATGCCTGCATTAATCTGATTGCGAGGTCGTAACTAAGTAACAATCGCCACCACCAGACTCAGAAGTCGACGTGGTACAAACAGAATTAGTCCTTTGCAACAATTTATATCCTATTGGCCACGTGTGATTGTTAGTGCGAACTTCTGAATAAAGAGACTCTTTCGTTGGCTGGCTGTTTCACAAGTTTTTGTTTTTTAAATAACGGGGCGGGGTGTCTGTGGTACTGCACATGGAAACACCTGGTAAGGTACAACTATAGGTTCGTTATTTGTGAAACAAAATTTATGGCGGTTAGATTTAAAAACCCATGAGCTGTAAACTTATGCGCATGAATTTGTGTTTGCCGACTAGCGATGAGAACTCCATATACGTGTATCGAGCGGAGAGATCCTACGTTATCAAGCTGAGAGCGTAGCAGTGTTTTTAGGGTCCTCGATGATCCATCACATATTGCCGAATTCAAGTCTTGTGCAAAGTCACCTTGTCAGCATTGGAGTGCAAGCGGTGCTCATTGGAACCAGTGTGGACCTGTTAATCATGCGGCCCGCAGTTACCCCGTGTCTGGTGGTCGACGAGCTAACAATCTGTTTGAAGCACGTCTCACCTCCTCATCACTAGCTTTGCGGAAGCACTAAGGCAATCACACGAAACTGCAGAGGCGACCACTAACGGTACTCAGGGCATTCAAGGATGTAGTGCTTTCAGGGAGATTTGGTGTGTTGCTCAGGATACTAAGAGATTACCGCGCAGCAGTTAGGGTGCTAAAAATGTGACGTCTGTAGTTGTTCTAGGGTCGGAAGACTGCAGTTTACCTTGCCGTTTGCAAGCGTTTTGTTGTGTTAACCTAAAAGTGGTGTTGAACTTTATATTGCGGCTTCACCGTTGCACCGCTCAACTACAGGGCTGCTTGGTTTTCCTTGTAAATATTACACCCACAATTAAAAGTCGACAGATGATTACGATAGTCTGTGATTCTAATTATGAGCCAGCTCTTTAGCCATGGCAGGCATGAGAGCTACTATCTGGCACGGTGGCAGGCAGAGTGTTACGCTGCTAAGAACCCTACGGGATCTTCCCGTGCCAGCCACCTCCTGGTCGTCCATTCCTCCTCCCTCGCCGTGGCAGGTGGCGTATCACTGTGTTACTAGTTACCAACACGCCACCACGCCAACACGCCACCACGCCTACCTATTCCACCTATTAGGTGGCGTGCTACACCGGCTACGTCGACGCTGACGACAACTACGACGCGGAATCCATGAGCGGGCGCCTAAGGTCTTCGCTGTAAAAGAAAACTGGATACAACGTTCAGTACGCACACTTCACGAACTAGGGAGGCGTGTCTTCAATGTCGCCTGTTTTCTTTTTAAACTTTTCATAAGACGTATGCTTTTACTTGATTTCTTGCAATTACTACTGCCGCACAGGTCCAGGGCCCGAAAGGAAAGTTCGAGTATTTGGGTCGCGGCCGGTTCGTAATGGAGAACGGCCGCGTGCTCTGCCTCGCCTCGCACCTGGGCCTGATCTCCGCGGGGAGTGGAGTGACGCCCATGCTTCAGCTGCTCCGCCACAAGTTCGCTGACCCGAACGACGTCACGCGTGTCCTGATGGTGGACGTGAACCACTCTGAGCACGACATCATCATGCGCCAAGAGCTGGAGGCCTACGCCAGGGACCACCGCAGGACCTTCAAGTACGTAGTCCCCGGCCACGAAGGGACGCACACAGCTATTGGCATAGCCTCTGTACGATGGTAACCTCGGACAGCTGGGCAACAATGACGGTGCGAAAGGCTGTATGCAGGCCGTTAGGATGGCGCTGAGTCTGTGATCGATAGTAAGGTGAAGGAATGCGCTCAATTAGTTTCGGAAGTTCTCAACGCAGTAGTTCAGTACTAACGGGAAGTGGTGCCAGCGTAGGAGACGAGAAAGCCTTCAATATATGATATTTGGCGTGCTTGTCTCTTACAATTCGGCATAGTGTCCTGCATTGCATTGCGAACCTTTCTGTAACAACACCATTGATGTCATTCAAGCAATCAATCGGAGAGATCATTACACGAAGGAGCATATTCATATTGAAATTTCTCACCTTGAGCGCTTTGCGAGTCCCTCTACGATAACCTTGTTGCATTTATATATATCGACAGAGGCTCAGTTTTCGTTTGCTGCTTCTGTCGAGGCCGTAACTACCATTTTATGTTGAGTCCGGGCATAACGGCGAGACGCGGACGTAAGGCTTAGGGATACACATGCAAAAAGCCTGCGTCCAGTCGTAACGAGCCAGCGGTTACTACAGCAACTGGCCCGTCAGTCCGTGATACAACTAGCAGCCATTATAATGCTCATTGATTCTTCTAAACCTTCGAAGGTAATGCTTCTTGATTCCCTTACGTATAATTGGCAGGCGGTTAAACAAACACACCAATGTGGAACAGTTGGGGAATCTCCCTCACCGAAACATCGTACGCCATTCGGACATTGGATATGGTTTTTCGAGCCTTGTTCCTGGTGGTGTTATTTAAAGTACCCTCTAAGTGCGCAGCGAGCTGAAGTATCTGCTTCATGTTTAGTGTAAAAACAAACAATATAAAGCAAACAGGCAACTTCAACTCTGCAGCAGGTAAGGACATCTCTACCTGCCAGGACAAAATATGCGGTCTTTATCTAGTGATTTCACAGTTCAGTCTTGCGCTATTTATAAACACCAGTATGACTATGCTGTTTTCCTCGCGACACCAGCGTAGAACACGAAGCATTGCACCGCTTAAGTATGGCATCCTGTCCTTCTCTGCAGCGTTTTTCGGTGAGATCGTAGTAGAGAGCGAAAGCGCCTGATATCCAAAATAAGACATGTATGGTATCTATTATCTAGTACCCTAAAGAGATACACATCCAGTGTCCTAAAAGCTGTGATACCGGTATATCTGAAGGAAAATCATTCCCAAGTGACGAGACGGTTGTCTTCCTCATGATGCCAGAGTTCATTGACAGCGAAACACAACTATGCCGCTCTTGCTGCTTTACTAACATAAACCTGGCTCGCTTTTTACTTCGGGCGGCTGCGTTAGGACGAGGAAGTGTTAGCAGCCAAGCTTGGCCTGCGTCAATTTCTCCGCTGGCAATATATAACAAAAGCTCCGGCAGTGCACAGACTGATATTAGAAACTGATTGCCGCACGTGTTACTGGCATTGCTACCGATAAAAATGTAACAACTCAAGTGGCAATTTTTTCAGCTAGAGGAACAATGAGCTGTGGCGACCCGGGTTTCATTGGAGGCTGTTGGTGCGGCCGCTATCATTAGACGTAAGCTGCACCCAGTTTCCTAGTACCCTGATCAACATGCTTATTCAGGCTTGTCGAGCGCAAAGATGTAAGGGCACACAGAAGTTTGGGCAATTCACGATGCATTACAACTACGAAGTTTTCAGCAAATAGCACCAAATTTCGTATGAGCTTCTGTTGCTTCCCTTTTACGCGTCTTGATTCTTTTCATTTCTTGTTCGACTTGGCTGCCTCTTGACGAGGTGTGCAGTGTGATTGTAGCAATGCACCTTGTTCAGCATGTAACGTGCGGTGCAAAAGTGATCTGTTAGCATGTCCTTTTGGACTGTGCACTAAATAAATAGACCACTATAGCGGAATGTTGTTTCACGATGCCTACAAGAAAATTACCGGCTGTGTGGCTCTCATAACAACTACCCTTGAACCACCGTGCGACGCCGCCACTAACTGCCCAACGCCACGCGCGGGATACTCCAAACTGACGCTCATACAATAGCACACAATTGGTCTTCGAGAAAACTGCTCTAAATTGTTCTTTCTTCCTCTCAGTACGCTGCTGGCTAAAAATGACGTCAGGGGTGCTTTCTCGCATGACACTTCTGTTCGGCGATTTTAAGGATTGGCTGTCGCGTCATCCGTGTAAATAAGCAGACCATGCCCCCAAAAGCCTCCCACCCTTTTTTACATCAAAACCTTACGCTTTGTTTTTGAAACTAAGTGTTCAATATGCCATCTGAGTGTCAATTAAGGGCGGGTCAAGCTTAGGAGTTGACCTTATTTCAGCGATAGCTTCTAGACTCACGAACTTGTTTTTAGATCCATAATGCATGTTGGGAGCATAATGGCTTCCACAAGGTCGGCAGTACGCTATCACAATGCAAAACACAAAGTGCTAGTAACAGTTCGTTTCGAAGGATACGCAGGAACGCACGTCTTGGAACCCATATTCTCGACTAAAGACGGCTTCGTGGTCGCTGAGAACCAGCGGAACTCAGGTTTTCCTGTAAACTATTTGATACGGGTTTACCATCGTTATTTACCACAAGAAAGAATCGACGTCTGTGCTGTGTCGGAGCTGATAGACGTTTTCAGACACGCATTCTCTCGCACTGATACCGCCGAAAGCATACAGCATTGGTTTGGCGTGTAAATATGGCCCCTTTTGCGTTTCAACTAGCAATAAGATTTTCTCCAGCTTTGGCAAACGCCAAAGAAACTCCGAAACTAAAATTTAGCCCCACAGAATTCAATACTAGCAGGAAACAAGAGGCATCTGAAAGAACATTGGTCAGAATAGAACACCATCTGTGTATATCTTTATGATGGCTACAAACGCAGACTTTGAGTACTGTTGAGTAGAACACAATTTATCAGTATAGAAACGCGCGCCATCTTGTTTGGAGACAACTTTCATTTGTGTAGATCCGGCATAACTAACCAAATCATCATAGACTTCGTAAAATCATTCATCTTTGTGTCGTCAAAGAACGCGTTCTGTGTTCTAAACTGCACCGTGACGCAGTAATGGCTGTCACGCTATCGCAGGCTGTGCCACGTGCTGACAGAGATGCCCGACCACAAGGCGGACAAGTCGCCCGTCAAGTACGTCGAGGGGCCGCTGACGCAGAGCATCCTGGAAGAGTTCCTGCCGCCGCCATCTTCCTACAGCATCATGCTCGTATGCGGTCCGCCCAGGCTGGTCAGCGAAGTGTGCCGGCCCGCACTCAGAAACATCGGCCACGAACATCTGCGCGTGCTCGTCTACTGAGCTGCCCGCGCTTCGGCATACCCGCTTCGTTCTTCACTCTTCTCACTTTTTTCTTTATCCCACATGTGTAGTAAAGTTTCGTATTGCACTGCAGCAATATGGTCCACATTTATTATGCATTCGAAAAACCGTAACCCAATTCTCATACCTGTAACTCTTAGGAAGAATTGGTCATTTCTGCTGCGTGGTTAATTTTATTAGTTCCACGTCTTTTTACGTGGACTTGACACACTTCACGTCCCCTCATTTTTACGGTGTTCAATCGTGTTTCCGAAAACGCCGCTGCTGTTCCGACTTATATAACAAGAGCTCCTACGTAGGCGCAGAAAATCCGAAGTTAGATCACTTTCAGTAGAGTATGCCGCCGTGAAACGCTTGCGACAGTAAACAGAGCAATATTTCTCTCCACCTTTCTTGGGCCACTATCGATATCACTGTTTGAAGAGGAATCCATGACTGCTGAAGTTGCTTTCTCAGCTATTTTCTTCGATTTACTGGAAATGTTACAACGCATAATAAAACATTTCACACGTATCAAATATATATGGTTCACTGGAATTTCCTCCTTGCGTGAACGTGTACAGAAATTAACTGGTTGCATTCTTTTTTTACGATGTTTCTGGCGTGGCTATTGTTCCTGAATAGGGATGAGGAAGTTGGCGCTAAAAGCACAAGTTTCCTCGGCGACGTCATTTTATGACACATCGCTCAAACTTTGCTTTAAGCAAGAATGAAGAGCTGTCGATCGACCTTAACTGTACTAAATGTACTTGATTGTACTAATTGTAACACGCTTGAGATTAAAGAATATTGCATGTGAACCTTGTGTGCGTTGCCGTAGTGCAGTAGAATGTCTTAAATCTCACTACTGGCTCGTACGCACCATATTATATTACCGTTAGAACTGAATTAGACTTCAGCAAAGATGGATTCGAAGGTTTTGCATCAAGGAACAATACGGCGCCGTAAACTCTTTTCGGCGATCATAGCGAAAGTGTAAAGGACAGGATCCGGTCTGCAACCAGTACTAGACGGGGAGCGAAACCCTCGTATGCGTAGTTTCATACCCAGCAATTCTGGACAAAAAGCATTTTTGAGCTGGAAACCGTTTATGAACGCAATTTTTCTTTCATATAATGTAAGATTTCAGTATAACAATCTATCCGCAGATCACCCAATGGCCGTCTTGTATTTTTTGTTCTATTCACGTTTTTGTTGTCGTCAAAAGCATTCCCCAATGGTTTTCTTTGTCAGTCTTAAGTATTCGATGCGATCGCTGGAAATAGTTTAAAAGGAAGAGTTTGCTACACATCATAATAATGGACCATTACCTTCAATATTTTCATAACAGTGTCTTACAATTTTGCAATTTTCTAAATTTTTGCCTGAGAAAGCTGGACTTCAGTGAAACGCACACGTGTACGGCATCGTCCATATAACAAATGTGTTTCTCGAAACTAGAAAAAGAAGACGCTCAATGTGGCTAGAGGAGGAAATAAGGACAGCAGCGTTAAACTTTTGAGCGCATTCCTGTGAAAACAGGAGCAGAATGTTTCCGTACATTCAAAGAGTCATTCGAAATATAAAACGAGACAATGTCGTGCACGAGGATTTCTTCATGCTGCTGGTTTCACAGATATCATCCCTCTGCAAAAAAAAAAAGCAATGCATGTTAAGCATTTATACTTGCGCAATATTTGAGTGAATTCCTTAACTACGTATAAATAAGCAGTAACGAAAAGGGCGTAATACTAACTTCAAAATGCCAACTTTTTATACATACAAACTGTTTGCCCGTTATGTTGACGCATATCGTTTTTTGTTAGTCACGTTATATGCTCTGAAAGATCAGTCTGTCCTTAGAAATGACTCCAAAAGTAGATATTGACATAAGTCTTACAGTTTCGGCGTCCTCTGGGCGTTGTTGGCGCGGACAGCATCTGGTCTTTTTGGCCCCTCGTCGTCATCATCCCATTTTTGGCGCCTGGCATTCCAGTAATCATAGCGTCAGCAGAACAATTCATTGCCATCTTCCCTTTGGTCATCATTCCTTTTGGATTCGGAGATGCCGGGCCACCTTTCTTGACATTTGTGTTGCTCATGCCCATGTCAGACACTGAGCAATTCTTTGCGCCTTCAGCCATCTCCCCTGTCTCCATGCTAGCGCTCTCCGTGGAATCGTCCATTTGTTCCTGGTCCTCAGATGAACTTCCTCCGGGCGTCATGCCTGGTCGGTTGCCTTGGTTCGGTTCACGCTTCCCACCGTTCATACCCTTGTCACCCTTCATCATGGGTTTGTTAGTTGTCATCCCCGAGCATGCATGGTGCCATACCAGAAGACACACAAGGACACAACCGTAGTAGACCCTCATGTTGGCCTCTGTCTTCCAGAAGCTGCACTGCGGTTTCGGTGCGAAAAATTTCGTTTTGATGTACGCAACAGTAAACAAGACGTCAGCTGGCTTTAGTTTTGATGAATTACAATGCCTCACAATAGTACGGAATGGGAAGTAGTCGCTTCAATGCGTGACTTTAGTAGGTTTACCACTGTGGGGAAGATCTTGTTTGGAAAGCCTCGCGCACGCTTAGTCGCATGCATATATATACGATCAGGCGCGCTTTGCGCCGACGGTTTCACTGAAAGGGGCGGTTCCTGGCAGAGTTGGTTTTTTAGGTCGCCGCTGTTTGATCAGCGCCCCGGCAAGGCCCATCTGGTCCTTTAGAACCGCGGAGGTTTCTGCCGGTGAAAGCGAATTCGAGGATGAGGGTGCATGGCAAGGAGAGGGAAGGAAGACGATACGGATGCGAGGATACAATATCGGACACAAGGCACGGCTTCATTTGCACGATTGCCAGGTGGAACGTACCATTGTACTTCAAATGTATGATTCATTGCGCATGAAGAAGGCGGGAACTTCGGCATTCAAGACGATACTCTGCAGGTGAAATTCACAGAATAGAAAAATACTCGCGAAAGTGGTTTCGTCGTTCAATTGCAGATCTTGATTCTGTTCTTTATTCGAAGAAAGGAACTGTGCAATAAGGATAGAAGAAGTTCAAGAAGGTTGTGGACATAGCGCTCACTCGCGACTCAGCATCTTTATTTCATTCATGAAATCGAAAGGCAACCAGAAACAAGGGGAGAAAGTGAAGCAGGAGCGATGCGAAACGCTAAGCCAACTCCAAAAATAAAACTAGGCATCGTACCAAAAGACAAAATAGCCAAAAAACCATAACACGCCCTCCTTGCTGTCTTAATTGTTGAGATGTAGAATTTTGTTGTTAATTCACGACAGAGGCTTTGCTAACACACGTGTTGCGTAGTTGTCTCCTTCCCGTTGCGCTGTTCCTTTCTTAGGCGGTTCATCGACTAGCTCAACAATGTACCCTTTCGCTGCGTTTTCTCCTGCATGGTTGCCTGGCCAACAATAGGAGCTCTCACGAATGCAGACCCCGTCGAAGCTCAGGACGTGGAGACGGCGTGCCGTGCTACCACTGACCGCTAGGTAGAACCTACCGATGCCACCCTATACGTTGTCTCACGCTTTCTTGTGCTAAATTGTAGGCACAGCTAACAGCGAAGAATTTCATGTACTAACTGCTAAAACTTTTCGCAAGTGTGAACAGTTCTCGGCTCTTTCCCCCCCCCCCCCCCATTACTTTGTGGACCGTGGAAACTTGGCGAAGGCTAGCGTTTGCCAAAAGTTTCCAGCCCACAGCGTTCGGAGAGGGAGTGCTGCCGAGCGGCGGCGTTGTTGTCGCAGGCGCCCGCCGTTAGGATGTTCTAAGTTGGAAGATGCCGCTATCGCTGTTGTTTCGCTGCTTATAGCCAACTGTCTTTGGATCTGTAGGGCACACCTCCTCTTCTTGCGCAAACACGAAGCGTTGTAATATTACAGGGGAAACTATAATTCGCTTCCTCTCTGCCAACGGTTGCGGTAGGGTACAAACTGCGGAGTAAGACAGCACTCTTTAAACGTGCCAGTAGCTTTCAGAGTTCACTTCCTGAGCTCCTGACAGTGACGTGAGATTCCACTTTGTTTATTTATTTATTTATTTATTCACGTTGCCTCACAGGCTCCAAGCATGGAGTATTGTGTGAGGGGGGGGGGGATTACATAAATAGGGGTAATAACAGGAGCATGAATGACACGATTATATAATGCTGATTGACTGTTAGTACTCATTAAACAGTAAGAACATCATTATACAATAGTTATTGACGCGTCAGTAATTAGAAAAAATGGCTGTTATTTCGGTCCTAAAAGAAGCTGGATCACGAATATTGACGATGTGTTCCGGAAGACCATTCCAGTGAACAATAGCCTGCGGCAAAGCGGATGAATTGAATGCAACGGTTTTACCTGAAAGGCGTTTGAAGCTGAGATGGTTGTTTAAACGGCGCGAGGTGCGGTGAGGTTGGGCAAGAGGGAAAGTCGAAAGATTACTGCTATAGACTATCTTGTGAAATAAGCAGATTAGGGCAATTAATCTTCGTGATTGCAAGGTACAAAGAGAGAGCGATAATTTAATGTTTGTGACGCTTGAGTGACGGTCATAGTTTCTGGAGATGAAACGCGCAGCACGATTTTGGACTGATTCAAGGGAGTTAATTAAATAAGCCTGGTGAGGTGACCAAATGGATGATGCATACTCGAGTTGCGGACGAACAAATGTTTGATAGGCGAGCTTACGGGTAGTAGCAGGAGTTCCATGAAGATTCCGTTTTAGGTATCCTAAGGTCCGGGATGCTTTAGCTGTTATTTTCTGTATATGAGTGGACCAGGACAAGTTACATGAAAAATGGACACCGAGGTATTTGTAAGAAGACACCTGAGAGACTAAGCTGTTATCGAGCATGTAATTGAACGAAGAGTTAGATTTTTTGCGGCTGAATGTCATTAACTTGCATTTTTCAGTGTTAAGTGACATTTGCCATGATGAACACCAAGCGGTTACATGATCGAGGTCCCTTTGAAGTGCAAGAAGGTCTGCAGGTGATCGGATTTTGCGGTAAATTATGCAGTCATCTGCGAACAAGCGAATGGTTGATGTAATGTTAGATGGCAGATCATTAATGTAAATCAGGAACAGCAACGGGCCCAGGACGCTTCCTTGAGGAACACCAGATAGAACATCGCTAAACGGAGATGAGTGGCCGTTAACAACCGTGAACTGTTTACGAAAAGACAAGAAATTCCTTAGCCATGAGGTTGTTAGTGAGTCTAGGTTGAGGGAAGTAATTTTACCTATTAAGCGTGAGTGCGCAACGCGGTCGAATGCTTTTGAGAAATCTAAGAATATGCAGTCTGTTTGGAAGTTCTCGTTCATGTTGTGTAGTAGCTCGTTAGTAAATTTCAGTAGTTGAGTCTCACAAGAGAAGCCTTTCCTGAACCCGTGCTGGTTAGAAAAAAAGAAATTATTACTATCTAGATGCTGCGCCACTGCTGATACGATGATGTGTTCGAGGATCTTACATGGGACAGATGTCAATGATATGGGGCGATAATTTTGCGCGTTCGTTTTATCACCTGATTTGAAGATGGGGATAATTTTACCAATTTTCCAATCCCTTGGAATTTCACCAGTTGATAGCGACTGACGAAATATATGGAAGAGAATATTGCTTGAATGGATCACTGTGCTTTTGAGAATTTTTGTATTAATATCATCAATGCCAGCAGAAGTCGAAATCTTAAGATTGTTTATTAATGCTGCAATACCGGAGACACTTATTTCTATGAGACTCATGTACTGGTAATCGGCATCTACTAATGGTGGAGTAGTGGAATGGTCTTCCTGTGTGAACACTGAAGAAAAATAATTATTAAATATAAGTGGGCATTCTTCTTCTATAACTGGAGCACCAGTGTTATCCAACAACGAAACAAGAACCGGAGTGTCAATAGGTGATATCGTTTTCCAAAATTTTTTAGGGTTGTGTGTCATAAGGGATTGAAGGTCATGGGAATAATATTTAAGCTTTGCTTTGCGGATGGCACTACAATATGTTTTTTCGGCGGTTTTGTGTTTCTGCCATGAAGCCGGTGTGCCAAGGCGTTTGGCAGCTTTGAATAGTCGCTTTTTCTTGTTTTTTAATGCATGTAACATCCTGTTGAACCATGGTTTAGACGCGTTCGTGCGGAGGGTGAGCAGTGGTATATGACGGTGTACTAATTCCAGTAAACTATTTTTGAACAAAACCCAGTTCTCGTTGGCCGAACGCTGAGAAAAAGTCGGAAGATATGTGTCACAAAAGGATTGTAACCCTATATTAATGGCATTGTAGTCAGCGCGGTTATAATCAAAAATACGTTTATGTGTTTGTGCACGTGCGCATGAAGGCATGGAAATCGTGAAATTAAGCAGTTCGTGATCACTGAAGCCATCAGAATAAGAGATAGGGCTTATATTGTCTGGGACTGACGAGAAGACGAGGTCAAGCTTATTGTTTCCTCGGGTAGGTTTTTCGACTAATTGAACCAAAGAGAAATCGAGAGTTAGTTGAACAAAATTAGTGCCATCACGTGTTCTCGAACTTAAGCTCGGCCAGTCAATTTCGGGAAAGTTGAAGTCACCAAGTAGACAAATACTTGCTTTTGGAAATTTAGCTTTTGCTTCAGTTAGGTTATCATGTAGATCAGAGACGAATGATTGCGGACTATCTGGTGGTCTGTAACAAACTCCAAGAAGATGCTTGGAAGATGGCGATGTGATGCAAACCCACAAAATTTCTAAGTTACTAGGAATATCAACGGGAAAAGAAGTTATATGCTTTTTAGCAGCAATCAACACCCCTCCTCCCCTTCTGTCGCTCCTATCGTTTCTGTAGATAGTGAAACTGTCCATATCAGGCAAGACTTCATCGTTCCTAATATCTTTATGGAGCCACGTTTCGGTTAGTATTAAAATGTCGCATTCACAATTGTCAAGGTATGAACAAAGTTCGATGCGCTTAGGAAGAATGCTGCGTATGTTAGTGAAAAGTAAGGAGAGCTGCGATTGCGCGGTGTTATTGCGGTAAGATGTTTGTTCTTTCCTGATGACACGTGTAGCCGAGCAACACCTTACCTATGCGGAAGATAGTTTTACGGTGTCAGTAGCGGCGTCGTACACGTAAACACTATCGTTTATTCTCAGCTTATCGACATTTAGCTTGTACGGAACTTTTTGTGGTTTGGCAAATTCGATCAACTTCTTTCTAGCCAGTCGTGTCTGAAAGGAGAAATCTTCGCGCACAGCGTAGTTAGTTCCTTTCAGCTTGATGCCGTTCCCAATGATCTGTTGTTTGTCCTTAAACAATGTGAATTTTACCATCACTGGCCTGCACTTTTCCGGGTCGTATTTACCAATGCGGTGTGCCCGTTCTATTTGCGATGAATCTACTGTAATGTCCAATTCATTCTTGCACAGGTCAATCACTTTTGTTTCAGCACTTGACCATGTCTCAGATATGTCATCAGAAAGGCCGAAAAAAAGCAAGTTGCAGCGTCTCATCCTGTTTTCCGCGTCATTACAACGCGATTCAATAATTCTGAGCTGGTCAGAGATGACGCTGGAAACTGCACCAGGAGAATCAGCGGAAGACGCAGCACAGTAGCCAGGATGTCATTAGAATCAGGTCCGGGGTTTGTTTCCACATCCCCGGAAAGAATTAAGAATAAACTACTTAAGCAATGTTGCACAGTTTCCTCGCATGCTTCAAGGGCAAATAACCACTCTCTGGGGCACGACACCAAAAACAAGCAGCGATTCTTGCTTCTTAGGCAAGTGCAATGATCAAGGTAACTCACCTGGAACAGTGTGAAAGGTAAGTGCTCCATTGCCAATACGGCGTCGTGCCCCAGAGGGGCGTTCACGGGCAGCAGCTTATATTCCGTGTGGCCGGCGCTGATAGTGGTATCGCTGGTGATGAACGACCGCGGTTGCCAGCCGAAGAACAGGTTTCCTTCCAGATGGATCTGTAGGCAAGGCTGTTGCGTCCAATCCGCGGGTTGATTCGCGTTCTCAACTGGGCAGGTGAAGACCACGTCCGATGCCAAACAAGGTAGCGATGAGCCAAGGAGTAGGGCAGCCTGGAACAGTGTGAAAGGTAAGTGCTCCATTGCCAATACGGCGTCGGGAAGTTGTGACACAGTGAGTTTAGATTCGAACTGTGTCTTGGTCATAGCAGTAGACGACTTGACCGAGATGGCCCATTGCCCGGAGATGCCCCATTGTCCGCTTTCTTCATACTCATCTCCCTTTCGCCCAGCGACTCCCGATAGTCTAGATGTTGGCTGAATCTCTGGACAGCTTTATTGTATGCAGCAGGCTTTCCGTTTCATAAGAAACACAAGCACGAACATGCATATACACGCAAGTGCACACACGTGCAATCATCCCTATCAAGATTGCACCACGCTGCTGTAACGCCTGCGTATGAACTGCTACTTTTCTCGTGTGGCCCTAGACTCACCTTGGAGAGTTGCTAGCGGTAACCAGGAATTCAAGGAAGAGTGATATTTTTACTTGAATCTTCCCATCGTATTTAGGCCAGTTCTACCTTACAAAATGTGACTGAATCCTGCCCAAGGACAACGGTGAGCCGCTCAGGATGCGTAATAAAATAAGGACCCATGGTACTGGAAGTGTGGATGAGGTTTGAAAATTATTAAAATTTTAAAGTTTTCGCAAACTGTGGTGCAAAATATATTCGCTGCTGGTGGTGGGAGCGGTGGCACGTCCCATCGGCACCATGCAAAATGCTGCTATATAGATACTAACCAGTATATCCGGTTACTGCATGAAGTAATACATTATCGATGGTGGTGTTTATTTGCCAGTTAACTCCACTTTCGTTTCCCAGTCGATCCACAGTTATCGCGTGAAAAAAACACAATTATTTTAACACATAGATACGTATCGTGAATGCTGAAGCTTACGTCCTAAACCTAGTTCTAAGTATCGCCTATTAAGTAACGCTGCCAAAGCTGGAAAAACTTGATTGCATTATCCAGAGGAAGCTTATGCGAACAATAGAACTAGCATAAATCGGCAGTCTTCCTAACGACCTCCAGTCGCTGTCTTCATTTGTTTCTGGGCGTATCTGCTCATGTTGAAAGTGTTCTTAAATTTCCAACTACGCTGCAGGATCACCCAGGAATGCACAAGATGGCATTCTTTTTTTTTGTGATGTCGTTCAAACTTTAGGTTACACCTCTTTCCTCATATTGTGTGCATTAACATATCGAGGTTCGTCATGCAAGGACTAAATGCAGCTCGGAGTGTGACGTGTGGTGCTATTAGTGTACGGAAAGCCAGCTTTGTGAATCGGAGCCCAACGTTCAGCTTCACTCAGCGGCCAAGTCGCTATACATGCAGAAACCATCTCTTGCCTCAACAACGCTTACGAATATTAACGACAGAAACCGTCGCTAAGAATGACCGTAAGTTAGCCTTAACATTTGTAGATAAGATCACCAGTCCTTCCTTCTCCCTGAGTGGACGTATCAGTGGCGCTGACCGCCGAAAATGTGGGAAGTAAAATGATGCAGAATTGCTGCGGACACCGTTAGTAGCCATAGCTGAATCTGCGACGAGACCTGGCGTGTTTACCCAGGTTTCCGGGTCGCGACAGGGCGTATACGCTGGCCGTTGGTGCGACCGCCATACACGGAAAGGCGCTCACATACTTTTTCATCGCATTATGAGCATTATTCCTCGAAAAGCCTGCCTAGCGAGCGGACAGCTCATCTGCAAATGGCGACCTCGCGCCGAATACCGTTTCCTCCTTGTTTCGTCGTAGTCACGGCCTTGCCCCAAAACAGTGCCGCGCTTTGTCCGCGACATAGTCTGACACGGGTTCGCTGTACATACTTCACTTGTCAGGGTCGGTCCGGGAGGCGCAGTCGCGATACACAGTGGACGTCGTAAATTATGCGCCATAGAGGACGAATCCTCGCTTTGTTGCAGTCGTGCTCGTTGTCTGCCTGAGCCCTCTGGGCACAAAGACAGCTTCACTGAAAACAATCAAGAACACGCTTTTACATTGTCGAACTCTCGTCCTTTCTTCTGCTGAAAGGCAAATTTGGAGTGAAAACACTTTGGCCCTTGGAGGCAACCAAAAGGAGCACTGACCGCTCGAGCAACTTTTATCATTGATATTGGGTCCAGACACAACTGGGTGTACAGATGCAAAGTTCTCAGTGAACGATGATAGGACACGCAAAAATGTCGAGGGCTCGCGCCATTCATGTCATGCATATAAGTAGGGCGGGGGTGTATATAAGAGTCATCTTTTTGAGCCTTAGCGAAACTCTCGGCATCGCAGAGTCTTGTGTCCAACAGAGGCAGAAGATAGCACTGTCCTCGCTCTCCAACATACCGCAGTGTTCCACGTCATTCCGGCAATCACTCGAAGAGCTTCTCTACCATCACGGACCATGGCTACTGGAGTCCGAAGAGCGACGCAAACCGCACTGCCGAAGCTTGCTTGCCTCCTTCTGGCGCTATTGCCTTTCGTCGAGCTTGATGCAGTTTCAACTAATCGTACCCGCGCGAATGCGACGATGGCCGGCGATTCGACCAGAGCGACGCGTAAGAGGTCCGACGTCATCGTCATCCAGCCGGCCTGCTGCGGATCGGGATCGGCGGCCGCGCCCGCTCGGCCTCCGGCCAGCACTACGCTGGCTCCTCTATTCTTCCTGGGACGCTTCGGCATCGGCTTCCAGCCACCAGCAATCAGGCTCATGGGCGGTGTCGACACGCAGTTTGGCCGACGTCGACGCTGAGTGAAAGTTGACACTTCCGTGCGACGCAGTGACCAGGAGCGACATCTCTCTTCGGTGCAATACTTGACCAAAACGGATTTCAAACAAGATTCTATGCCGTGAACTGAGTTTTTTGCGAGCAATAGCGGCAATAAGTTGGCTTTCTAATGACATTTTTTCTATTTAGTTTGAGTGTACGCTCTTTCCACTCGTCATAGTGCTCAAAGTCTGCAATAAACTTTTTTTTTTCCTTGAAGTAAGCGTGCCATTACGACTCTCGCATTGTCCGTCCTCTCTACTTTGTTTTCTGGAGAATACGAAGGGAACAGCGCAAAGTCTTTAAACGTTGTCTTTTTAACACCATGTCTAGCTCTGTCAACGTCGCGACGTTATTTTCGTAATTAACGTGGAGAAAGCGCTCCAAAAAAAGTAGCCACTGAGAGGCGTTCACGTTAGAGCTATCGCACAGTTCTTTACTACCTCTGACAAACCTTTAGGAAGGTGTTCACTGAGCGATGATCCTGTTCTGTTACGACCTTCCTGTGCTTAGCAGTAGTTCTAATATTTTTTTCTTCGTTTCGCCGTACCGAAAGGTTGATTACTAAGAGGAGAGTCAGACGCCGCGTGTACACGGATAACTGTACCCTGTCGACCGCGCTTGTATAACGGTTTCAGTAGCTCGAGAGCACCGGGTGTGTGGTCATGTCACGTACGCAACTTTCAGTGGCACCTGACAGTCGCGGCGGTGCGATAGATGTTCTGAGAAAAAAAAAATGTGCCTTTTGCTCTTTCTTTCTGTGCAAACGTCATCGCACGTCCTATTTTAAAGGTATCTATTAACAATTAACATAAAATTATGCCGTATCTAGTAATAACTGTCAGAGACTGCTGACGCTGAAGTGCCGTGAATGACGGAGTGTCACTCACCGCGCGTTAATGAGAATGAAATTTGATTGAAAAAATCATATCTTTGAAAGCCGCCGAAACCAATTTTTTCTCTAATGAGGTGCCAGGAAGCACTAGGCTGATTAGCATGAGAAAAAAGAAACAAATCATCATCGAACACGATGAGCTAAAACAAATTAGAGCTGACGCGAGAGCTGAACGATTTGTTTTGTAAGGAATCATTTAGGAGCCCCCCCCCCCCCCCCCCCCCGCTATTTTGTCCCAGTTACTTCATCAAGCCACGCATTTGACATTGAGATCAGCGTCCCTATTATTATTTAGATGTCGTCTGGCTGCACGCGCATGTACCATGTCGAGAGAGGCTTCGTCTTTTTTACTATAAAAAAACTACGTTTTTTTTTATTTTGACAATTGAAAGACAAGTCTTTCTTTTTTTCTCATTTCTTTGTATACACAAGGCACGAGAAACAATAAAAGGCGGTAGGACAGATGCATTCTGCATGGAAATCCTTCAATTGACCTTGCGCTCCCATTGAAAAGAGGACAGAAAAAACGTGCCCGGAGCTCATTCGCAATGGCTCTGAACAATGAGAGTTGGTTCAGCCGCGATACGGGTTTCGTCCCATGCGCGTACAGCTACCCTGTCCGCGCAGCTAGTCACACGCGAGTGTGGGCTGGAGCCGGCGGATGCGACTGCGCTCACAATGGCAGCCGAGGATCCTTGGAAGCGTAGCGAAGCGCTGTTTGTTTTTCCTCTTTTTTTTTTTGCTTTGAAAATCTCGCTGGCTAACCAGGCGCATGCATGTGCAATCGTTGTCGGCAATGTGGCTTCCTGCTAAGGCGCCGGAATCTGTCGGCTATTTATTCTTTTTTTTTTCGGCCACGTATTCATGAGCTTCCTGACCCATGAGAATTAAGCAACTGGCGCGAGACTTGATTCGTTTGTTTCATCTGTAAAATTGTGTAACTGTGGTCACTTATGACCTCCGCCGTATTGCATGCACAACCATGCGGGACGCGGCAAACGAAATGGCAAATTCAGTAAATAAAAATTTATTTTGCAATTCAGTTTTTCATTCGTGATTCTCAAGTCTTCATCTGGCTCATGGCAAAAATTTATAGCAGAAATTTAAAAAATGAGCTTTTTATTATGTGCTGTCTTTAAAAATTGTGAGCGTATCGTGCTTCGCATGGTCACGGCTTATCGCGGACTCCGCGGCTTCCCTACGACGGAGCACCGTCGCCTTCACACCATCGTGAAGAGCAGAGATCAGCACCATACAGTTCCTAATTAATAACTATAGAGAAAGCTTGCGCCACCGTCTAAGGGAGTTTCTTAAAGATGATGATAAAGATGAATATTTACCGGGCAAGGGCATCTGTGGCCAAAGAGCGCCATGGCACACGGTATTTTCTTCGATACTCGAGGTGGGGTCGAACACCCATTTTCCAGGCATTTCACCCTAGATAAGCCGAGCACCAGACCAGAAAAAAGCTTTGCACCCATTGTATCCCCGGTGGGTACCTGGCGGCTCTGGGGATCGAACCCCGCACCTCCCGCATGCAAGGCGGATGCTCGGACCACTATGATCACCGCTGTGGTCAGTTTCTTAAAGAAGCTGGCACTCGATTCACAACGGGAATACCGGGAAGACGAGGTTTCCTGCTCGGCTTGGCTATAGTGTTCACCCTAAAACATAACTACCACTGCAGAAATATAAATTTTTGCAAAAACATATTGCAAGGAAACGCTGTTTTACAAGCAAAATGTTCTGTAATAAAGTCTGCTTACTGTACATTGCAAAAACTATTAAAACTATATTTGGTGATGGACCACTGGTACGATGGATTTATAATTACCTCTCTGACCGTTATCAATTTGTGCAATACGACCACCATGCCTCCAAGTTAGTAAATGTTCTTTCAGGAGTACCGCAAGGTACAGTTTTAGCCCCGCTGTTGTTTCTACTTTTTATTAACGACATATCAAATGAAACTGATGTAAAAATACGATTATTCGCGGATGACTGCGTGCTATACCAAGAAATAAAAAACTCTAATGACCAGAAAAAACTTAACAATGCTCTAGAAAAAATTGCAGAGTGGTGTAATAAATGGCAAATGGTAATTTATTTCGAAAAAACGGTCTCTATGTCGATTACAAGGAAAAAGTGTAAATTAGACTATGTATACTCTTGAAATAACATGAATATCCGTAGTGTGACTGAATATCGATACTTGGGTGTAGTCATCTTTTGTGACTTAAACTGGACTACGCATGTTCAAAGCTTAGCCAGCAAAGCAATGAACAAGTTATTTTTCCTTAAAAGCGCCCTTCGTCATTCTACATCTGATACAAAACTTCTTGCTTACGCCACTTTTATCCGTCCGGACTTAGAATACGCTAACATAGCTTGGTTCCCCCACACTAAAAACAACGTTAAAACACTCGAAATGGTTCAAAGGAAAGCCGTGCGCTTTATCTTCAACTGCTATGGACGCATGAATTCAGCCACAGATCTTTTACGCAAGGCTGGGCTTCACAGGCTGTCCAGCCGTGCCAAATTTCACCGTCTAAAGTTTTTGTATTTACTGCTTAATAATGCATTAAAGATGTCTCCCACAGACTTTGTTCGTATAAGCACAACTAGAGGAACACGTCACAAGCATGCACTCACCCTTGAAGAATATTGCTGCCACAGTAATACTTTTCCGATATTCTTTCTTTCCACAAGCTGTCCGAGATTGGAATCGCTTGCATCCATCAGTCACAGCCCAGCGCACCATAGACAAATGTATTACCCTCGCTGAGAGCTCTGTGCTTACATTCCTCTCACCATAACCTTGTTCATAATCTTGTAATACAGTGTTCCTGTTAGTGTATTTATTGTATCAAGTGCGATCATCAGTTTTATGACTCGATTGCTTTATTTAATGTTGTCATGTGTATTGCATGTTTTGCCTCTATTTTTGACTCTAAAAAAATATTAGCACTGAACCTATATTTGTATGTTTTGCCCTCTCCTGTAAAAATCCCAAGAAGAGATTGAGAGTATTCCGAAATAAATAAATAAATGAGCCGAAAACCAGACAGGTGTAAACGAGCACTGAATTTGCCTATGGTGAGAAAGGGGCTCCTTTTCGTGCTATCCAAATATATCTAAGCGTAGAAATTAATTTTGTTTTTTTCCTTTAACAGACACATTTGTCAGAGCAAATACTTTTTTCAACAGAAATTGATGAAGTTTGAAATAGTAAACTTTAGGAACTTCCGTTTTGCATTGTTGAAAAATAAGAACGTTTAATTGGTGTCGTCTGTTATTACGAGTCCGTGACACGTGTCAGCTCAATGAGAAACTTGACCCAACCCTCACGCTTCTGAAGAAATTTGCTTACGCGCGCGAAGTGCCGGCTCTCACTACGTCGTGGCACTGCGCTAACAAATTTTGCGAAGAAAAGCATGAATTATTAGGCGGAAACCTGCCCTACTAGAAGTAGCCACGGCCGTATTCATGCTGACGCAGGCAATCTTTCTGCTTAGGAAGATACGTTGTGTTCTAGGACAGTTGGTGTTCCATACTGAAATAGTGCTTCGGTGCGGCAAACAAGAAATAACCACTTTTCAATCTTTTCTTACCCAGACTGAAATGAAACACGCCAATAGCAGCTCACAAATAAACTGCGGACTTGCGCTTATCATCCAGAGAATCTCAAAGATCCGCTCTGCAGTCAAACGGCATGTGGGTCACACATATTCAGGAATAAAAGAGTATTGGCGAAGGCGGTTGTTAATTTTCCGTTTGCTGCCTCGGTATAGAGAACATCTGCGCTTTTTTGAGAAAAAGACAGCGCGAACAAGTCTTCTTAGCGTAATTTACGCCGTAAACAATGTAAAGTATGGTCACCGTCGCTAGCCTCTCATGAAGCGCGCGCCAAAGAAATGCAAAGATTATTTCCGTTTCTCGATCTTGCAGCTCGAAACACAACACAGGTGGCTTCACGTGAATTTATTCACGTGAAGAACTGCCACTTATTGCGAGCGGAAGAGAGCGCCGCCGCTAGGGGCAGACCTTGTTAAGGGGCTATTCTGTTTATAGACGCACATGAGCGGAAAAGCAGCCACCAACAGTGAGCTTGTTTCCTTAATTAAACCCACTCAATTCTGAGCAGGGAGGAGCCTTCAGGCCGCTTTCTCTCCAAATACCTCCATTTTCGAACGTAGAGCGAGACCGCGCCTGCTCAAGCAGACGACGATCGAGGTGAGAGGAATGATCGAATTGGTTTGCGGCGCTCACCACCTCGCCACCTAGGAGCGGGCACCGTAGACGCATGCAGGAATTGGCGGCTTTGTCTGCACAATTAAAGACCATATCATCACAAGACGCCGACGATAGCAATTCCTGATTGGGCAACCGGCAGCTCTAGCTTACATGTGTACGACAAATTACCAGTGCGCGCAAAAATAGGACGCCTCGTATCGAAGTTAGCCTGTCTGCGAAGATTATATGAATATCTTTTTTTTCCTCGTATATCTCAGCACTGTTCCTGCTCCGATGGCGTCACCGGGTCTTCGGAGTCAAAGCCATGTGTCTTTGTCCCTATATCGTGCCCCTCATGTGGCTGGCCTGAAAAGAATACTCGTCACCTCACCTGGAAGCGTTCGGCAATCGTTGCCTCAAGAGTCGTCACTGTTTCTTTAGGTTTCCCGCCAGAACACCTGTCTTGTTCCTGCGAGTGAACTAGATTCATCTGGCAGGTCTCTGCATGCTCGCCAGAAGGCCATTTGTAGAGCTCCGATAGTACATACCATGGCCGTACCAAGGTAGTTCCCCGAACTATGGTTTGAAAAAAGGACAACGAATGACACAAGAGTTGTTCGCGTCATACTTACGCAGTATTGAAGAAGCGTAGCTTGTTGGGCCAGTTGGGTGCATGGTATGTGGAAAAACCAGCGAAAAGGACGCATTCACAAGGAGGAGAAGTTGTGTTTCCAGCGTTGTCCTGTGTACTTCTCCTCCTTGTGAATGCGTCCTTTTCGCTGGTTTTTCCACTTACGCAGTATGTTGCAATATATCGCCAACCTCAGCGCTCGCCTGAAATGAAAGAGTTGGCCCTACGCCCTCGGAAGCCGAGTACTCCAATAGAACCAAATTCTTCCCGCCGTGTGTTTGTGGCAAGGCGCAACACCTCGCTGTTTTCCCTCCAGCAGTGGCCTGTCCGAAGGTGGGTTCATACAGGAACATTCCTCCAGCGAGGAACCTGCTTGTTGGTAGAGAACCTCGCTGACTAATACAAGATGTCAGTGAGCCGAACAATGCGAGTGAATGCCTTTCGCGGCAGAGCCGACTCTTCAGCAGAGCCGACCCCAGGTGTGCGGACGTAACGCTCCCCACGGAAGCTTTCTCTCTCTACATAGACACTCCCACTTCGTTGCACTCGCCCGTGCACGGTTATTCATCCACAGATATTTCAGTACGTAAATAGCTACTCTGTGTTTTACGACGGGGCTCAGAACAACCTATCTCCTCAGTGAAACAGCGTGACCCGACAGTCAACGGATATGCTCTTGGCACGGCACATGCAAATTTGGAAACACACAGCTGCATCTGTGAAGCGTCGGGTGGATTTGGACGGCACTCCCGGCGAACATTCTAACGCTATTTGAAGCGATCACTTCAGGGTTTAAACTCCTCGGATTAAACCGTTCTACCACGGTTTATTTTCGCAAGAAGACTGCTACTATTACATTAGCCTATAGCTATGTGAAAAAATCCTCTACCATGAACCGACATGTTTGTTTTCGAATAGGTAAACCTCAATCCAAGAAAAATTCGTTTCGGCGATTAAGCCTTAACGAATGCCATAATTTTCACATTGTGATAGACTGCACAGTGGAAAGGGGCGGCATTAAATGCCGCGTGAGAGGCACCGTTTGGCGGTAGTAAAGACGCTGTTTATAAAACGCCGAAGCGAAAGAAAGCGAGCTGATCAGTGAAGAGTCATCCGGACACTTCATTGTTCTCTATTAATTCAAGAACAAAATATACTTTGTGACCAGTAACGAGAGGCTCTACCTTGCTCTGAAAGAAAATAATTTGTGCGAGTGCGTTATAAAAGGGCTGTTGCAGATGCCCCTTACGTTTTCTTGGTGGTAATTCTTTAGTCATACATTGTGAAAAGGGGTATACGTGGTAAAGCTATAAAACTGGGCTACCAATCATTTCTGACGTTAAAAGGGTACACACAAAGTTCTTGGGTGCCTTTTTTTGCCTTGAAATAGGCCTGCGGTCTTAGTAATCATAAAACTGAGCTCTGAACACCAGTGTTCAGCGTTAATAATTTCTCACAAACTATTTTGCGCCGGCAGGTACGGTCTCGGTCGGTGCAAACGCCGATGTGCACGTTCACATCACGATCGGCCGGTCAAGCTGCACTACCACATTCCTGATGACGTCGGCACTGTCGGCAAGCACTGGTTATTCCTGTGAACATCCATTGGGTTCGATGACGTCAGAGTAATAGGAACAAATGCGCCATGACTAGATGCGGGTTAAATCCGGGTGATGCTCGGAGAAGATTCAAATACGTATTAAAATATGTTCCACTCAACAACTGAGGCTGAAACTTGCTAGAAGTCTTCTGGTTTACCCATGAAACAAATCACGTCGTTTTCGTTGGAATATTTGCGCCTGTACCTCTTTAAGACAGAGTGAATTTTTTTTTTCACCGGACAGAAGGCCACGTTTCACGAGTGTGCATAAATCCACCGCCTTATTGACACCCTGACAGCGTGAGGAGTCCTTACTTTGCAAGTGCTGGGTTCGTTGCTACGAATGAAGCAAATGTGCGGTGACCGTCTCACTCACCATGGGCACCTGAGCCGCGCTGTGAAGGAAGGCATGTTGGAGGTGATAAAAAAAGAAAGAAAAGTCGCCGCAGTACCGGGCTCGTATTAATTCGGTCGCCTGGGGTTCTTTAACATGTACTGACATTGCACACATCACGGGAGATTAGTACTCCGCCCCCTTAGCATAATGTGGCCACCACGGCTTGGGTTCGAACACAATACTGAGCCAATGCAGTGCCTACGCGGTAAACGAGCGATCGGCACTGAAACTCCGCAGCGGGAACATGGTAAATGAGAAATTGTTTTTTCAATTTGTGCTCGACAGGCTTGAACTTTGACATCGGCAGCGCGGCAAGTTATGAAGAATAGCCTGCATCTCTGTATGTATTTCGTTGAGAGTTACAGTTGCAACGTTTAAACAAAAAATATGCAAGCCACAGTTTGAAAGAGTGCGGTTTAAGAAGGTAAAAGATGAAACTATGCGCCTCCAAAACCAAAATCATTTTTGTTCTACAGTATCTCTTTCAAGTATGGTTTGGTAGCTAGTATATTTTGCCGTTGTTTGGTTTAAAGTTTTAACTCAGATCCTAAGACAGTGATATTTGCAGCAATTGTCACGTGCGCCCCTGATAGTGAACGAGTGAATTTAAAGGCAACCATCAATACCATCGTCCTGATTTATTTCACCATTATTTGTGCAAGTAGGCAACATACATTCCGACAAAACTGAAGCAAAAAAGAAAAAGAAGCGAAATTAACAACGCACAAAGGCTGGTTACCAGCAAGATCAACATTTCAGAACATATGGACGAATGAAAAAAATTACTCGGTGGCTTTGAAAAAAACTACACAAGCAAACAGTAACAAAGTCGCACTCATTTAGTATCAGGCAGGAAAGAGAAAAAAGTGCTTGAACATTACAAAACTTAAAAAAAATGAACCATAATACAAAATGTGCAATATTAAGCAATAAACGGGAATATGCACTAACATCAAGGCAATCAATTGCACAGACATGCATACGCGTTCTGTTTCATTTTGTGGCGCTCGCACTGCAGATGTTTATCCGGAGGGGATAGAAATCTATGCAGAACTGAGAGCTAACGTGCAGTGTCTAAAAATTGAAGCAGAAATAACAATCTGAAGCAAAGAAACTCCGTGACGACTAGCAAAGCTGCAGCTACCACATGTAATCTGCATTTCTCTTTACAGTGGCAGCTCCGTCGACGCGAATGCTCTTGGAGCATATGCCAAAGGAGCCTCATACTAACAAGATTCCTTGCACTCGAGAAACTGCCTTCAGCTGGGAACCCTACTTGCACGAGAAAACACAGCCATAACATGTCGAGTAGCAGTTTTTTTTCCTTACTCGACAATTACCCTATAGTACATCGACACAATATGCTGACGCGCTCAGACTAATTGGGAGATATTTTGAGAAGACAGACAGCATTTAACATCAACGACGGTCGCGCCCGAAGTTGTGCTTTGGTACCTTTGAGAGAACGGAATAACGAACTTGAGAAATATTGCTTATTTTTGCTGCTTTTCTGGTAAGGATACTGGCCTCTCAGCCGCAAACAACGCAGAGAGCGACGCGCTGACAGGGCCTTTCGCAGGTGCTTAACTTTATCTAAAGAACGCGACCCGGGTTATGTTGCAGCTGTGCCCTGACAACATGGTCATGTGGACACCCGCAAGAACAGCACATATCGCGCTCTTTACTTAGTCTTCTGTTGCTTCTCTTCGTCCTTGTTGTGACCGCCTTGAGAGCACTTGTCGCCGCCGTCTCCATTGTTGTTGTTGGTCATGATGTCCGGACCGCCAGCCTTGGGAGTGTTAGGCTTGCCTGTCGGTTGGGACGCCTGGTTGCGCCCGCTGCCGCCGCCGCCTGCTGTGGAAGCTCTTGACGCGAACACGACCAAGAGGAGCAGGATACAGAGCGCAATGCAAGTGTTCTTCATGACGAGCAATAAAAAAGCTTGACTGCGCTGTAGGAGAGTTGAAGGCCGTCCCGATACTTATGTGGATGGGGGCAGTTGAGCAACTCTGTGGCTAAAATAAGGGGTACTTGCTCACGCACAATCTCCTTCGCAGGCCACAGGGAAAGGATATGCACTAACTACGGAAATTTTGTGTGGCGAAGCACGTCGAAGCAGCCTTTGGCTGAAATAACTTTCCTAGCTTTAGCTGCGACAGAATCAGAGATAGGACACACCGGTCGGCACTGTCAGCATGCGATCTACGGGACTTTGTACCCCGAGTCTAGTTGCGTTAGCGCGAAAAGGACAGCTCACTCTAGTCCGCAGAAAGTGATACTCCGAAACTGAGCCTGCGAACGCTTTTAGGCAATATATATTTCAAGGTTCTGTAGTTCGCGTGACTGCCTTTGTTGACTTGCGGACAACATCCTATTGTCAGGGGATGACAAAACCGCAGCAAAAACGTATACAGCTAGGAAAGCTATCTGGTGAATTGATCGGGGAGCAAGTGGGACAACATACTGCCAAACGATGACATGACGGTTCCTTTACGGCTAAGCATCTTCAAATGAATAGCTTGCGCACTATGGGAAAGGACACTATTTGCTAAGTTTCCGCTGAAACAACCATTCATATCTTCGTTGTTGACAGCAGCTGAAGCGGAAAGAATCGACGCAGAATCCTGTTTGTATTCTCTTCACTGCGCAGTGGAGTTCTCGGAGCCCCAAGGAGAGAATGGTGCAGTGTCACGGAACACTGTATCAAAGAGCCTATGCTGTCAGTTCTGTTTTGACATCATTTCGGCCTTAACGTCTCAATCACGGCAGTTTCCACAGCGGATCAAGCATACGGAGCGCCCATCGCTAAGCACGTGGCGTAATTCACAAAGGGCCAAATTAGGGCCCTCAGCTGCCTTTTTCGCGTCAGATGTGGCCCTTACCACGAAAGTGCGTGGCTCACAAGCTGCTGAACAATTATAGAACTGACCCACGTGGCAACGCAATCTCGCTTCGGCTTGCTCGTATACTTGACCTGCAGCACGCTCCATGCCTTTTTTCCAGCGATTGCTGGGACAACCAACTGCTGTTAGCTGTCACCATTACCTCTCCACTACCCCCTTCCGCTCCCGAGAAATGGCGGAGTGTCGAGGGGGAAGGACAGAGCTGTTGTGGTTCTCTAGTTGAAATGAGACAGTTTTTTTATTAGTTGCATGCATGGTTGCGCTATTGACGAAACGTGGACAACGTAAAAATTGTAATATATGATAGAGGACCATAGGCACCACAGCCAAGCAAGGCTGTTATATTGGTGCGCTTATTATAATACAAAGACATTCGTGTTTCTAGAAAATATATTTTGGATATCACGTGTCCGGACATCGCACACCTCGCAAACTAAATAAAGGAAAATACAGTTCCGACGCAACAGACACGCCGGTACGATGACGGTACTGAAAACACAAGTCAGTGAAAAATGTTCTCTCCAGTTTTTTCCCCGAGTCTTTCAGCACCGCACCTACAAGCTGATGCGGAGCGCAGTTGCTCCACACAAAGATGCCAGTTCTCATCACAGCGTCCAAGAAGCTGGGTCACACGTCTGTGTGACTATCCAGAACAGTAAAAATGCAAGCTAAGCCAAATGCAGAGACGCTCAATTAGAAATGTAGAGTGGAAACGAAAGAAACGACCGTATGTTCAAAGCAGAACCTTGCTACGTATGAGAATGTTTCCAAAAATAATACGTAGAACACCCACCGCCGTAAAACAACATTACTGCCAACGAACTGCAAGCATAATACGGAAAACTTTACAACTAAAAGTGATCAAAGCATTGCGGTTCATGAAATCAAACGCGATGTTAATTACGCTCGGAAACCCCAAACACAAATGGATTAACACGCGAATCGCATTCTCTGCTCAATACACAAAATCTGTTCAGATGCGTTAAATAAATATGCGCAAGAGTGGCAAATATACGAGCGAAGGTCACGAAAAGAAGCCACATTTGTGATGCGGGTTCATCCGCGCACCGACGGCACAGCCGAAAGCCTGCGAAAAGGGCTGAAAATTTTTGAGCGGCATATTGCAGCTGACTCCTTCGGCAGTGTAGCTGCCGCATAGGACGTAGCAGTACGTAATGAAAAATATCTGGTCATCGGTAAGGTTCTCGAGACCCTGCAGCCGGTAGTCGGAGGGACTGTCATTGTCCAGCCTCACCTGTATCTTGTACGCATGGAAGGCGATTTCGAGGCCCGGAACCAAAGGAAAGAGCTTTGTGGATGTGCAGCACTCGCTAGCGTTTAGATCGCACGTGACGCGGTCGAGATACTGGCGGGACCTGGAAGGTCCCCACCAGATCACTGTGCGTCCTTCTTCGTTTATCTCGCTTCCCGTGGGGTCGAACGCACGGGCCACCTCTCGTGCCAGTATTGAGCCCACACCCGAGCTAATCACGGAGTAAGTGCTGTTGGCGTAGTAAAGCGGTGCTTCGAACGCAGCCATCGAGATAAGGACGCTGTTGAGGGCGTAGATGTAGGAGACCTGTGCGTGACCTGATGATGTGCGACGACCGTAGAGAGCCAGGAGGTTCCGCTCCTTACGCTTCGACTGGAACCACAGTGATGATTCGACGAAGTCGGTCGCAAAGTCGGTCCCCATAGGCGGGAACGTTGCGTAGAGCGTTTCGCGGCCCTCCACGTCAAAGGACGTCTGGTGAGGGAACGGGCTGCTCGTGAGGTACCTGGTCTTGTGCAACGCTGCGTGCCGTTCATTCCCGATCCATGGCAGCTTCTCGATTAGATCGTGAGTTGCGTTCACCAGTCTTTCAAGGATTTTCGCGTCCGGCCTTTTCGATGACAAGACGCTCAAGTCTGGTAGCACCAGGGCGCCGAGGCGTGACTGAACGTATTCGAGGCAGCTGTACTTCTTGATTAGAGAGACGAATTCGTCGGTGGCGCCAGTGCCAAACCTTATTCGCGGTAAGTCGAGGATGGCCCAAAGGTGTGTTTGAACGAAGATCCAGGACAGGCCAATTACGAACTGTCTCTTGTTGTACTTCTTCAACAGGCTCTGGACGCCTTCGATAAGCCGCGAGTCCTGTACGACGACCCAATGCTCCGACGACCAACTCAGGTCCGGCGAGAAGTGCTTATTGAGAAGGCTGAGCCAGAGGCCTGGTTGAATCCACGGGGTTGGATTGTCGAAGAGGTCCAAGCGAAACCATGTCTGATTGGGCTCGCCCGTCGCGGTGTCCATCTTGACAGCAAGGAAATCGCGAGTCAAACTCCTTAAGGTGTTAGGGGGAGGATGGTTGTCTCTAGCAGATGTGTTAAGACCCAGGTATTGGAAGTAGGTGGTGACGTACGTAGCGTAATAAGAGGGCTCCACGTAGTGCACCCATCCAGCGAGAGGCTTTCCCCTAGTCAAGAAAAGTGTCACAGGCCTGCCGCTTACGTTGACGAGTTGGGCGTCGAAGAGGAAGTTTTCGTTCCAGTTGATGGCCAGGTCTAGCATCACGTCTACGGGCTCCAGGGTTGGGGAACGTAGGTCTTCTGGCCACGAGAGTCGCATTTTCGCCCGTAGCTCGCGGAACCGCTCGAGCTTGGCCTTGGCTGTTGTGGCATGAAGATCGCTAGCAGCGTTGGGTCTTGAACAGCTGCGGTAGAACAGAGAAGCCAGATGCGCGGTCCGACTGGAGTCTTTCGAGGAGGCGCCTTCCAGGAGGATCAGGTCCGACTGCAGCTCACCAATGGCCCGCTCAGCGGATTCTACCATGAGGCGGTCCCGGTACACCCCTGCCGCCACGAGAAGATTGGAGACTGTTAATTTGTGGTCGTGGCAGCTGTTTGGAAATTTAGTCGCTCATATAGCGCAACAACACAGCTCGCTTGGCCTTAGCGACACTACAACTTCGCGGCCTTTTAAAAGATTAAATCAGCCCAGAGGACGGCAAAAGTTTGTGGTTTAACATAGAAAAGGAAAATAAGCTTCAGTATTTGTTGCCGATTCAACTTGGTATATTTAATGGCATCTTAGTCGAAATCAAGAGGAATAAATGGGCTTGGACAGAGCACGTAATGCGAAAGTAAGATAACCGCTGGTCCTCAAGGGTAACGGAGTGTATTCGAAAAGAAGGCAAGCGTAGCAGGGGGCGGCAGAAAGTTAGGTGGGCGGATGAGATTAAGAAGTTGGCGGTGGCCACAGCTGGCAAAGGACAGGGTTAATTGGAGAGGCATAGGACAGGCCTTTACCCGGCGCGGAGAATAGTCAGGTCGATGATGATAGTGATAATATTTGAGAAATTACTTTGTTTTTTCCGTCTAACCAATTCTGATATTTAATGCTTTTCATAGTCTATAAAGTGGACTACCATTTGAAGGGTTCAGTGAAGAAGTGAATTCCATTTCCTACACAGTACATTTCCTAGACAAACACCAGCTCGAAACTTGAGCAAATGTTTTAACGTGGCCAGGAATCAGGCCGCTCAGTGGGAATGCTATACACGGGAAACTTTTTGTGTCACGGCAGTGGGGGCTATGAGTGCGAAGACAACAGATTCCATAAGCGCACTGTTAACATCCGTTATCAAGCTAACCACACTGGTCTGGGAGCTGATGTCTCGCGCTTCTAATAAGGTGCCTGAGAAAGTTGTTTCCGAGTGCGGTACCACGACAACATGACGCCAAGTACATAAACCTAGGGATGGTTCATGATTTATGGAGGTTAACGACACAATGCGATTTAGACTATAAGGAACGACGTAGTGGAGGGTTCCGGAAATTTCGGCCACCTAGGGATCTTTAACGTGCTCCAACTTTGCACAGTATACGGACCTCTAGCATTTCACCTCCAGCAAAATGCGACTGCCATCGCCGAAATCGAACTCGCGTCTTTCGGGTGAGCAGCTGGGGACCATAACCTAAGCCACCGCAGCGTCTGAAATCTTGAGATGAAATCGGCGTAGTTTTCAAGTGCATTAAATATGCAGGTTTCGCAAAATGTCTAGACTTCGTCACACATGACATAGTGTACAATCGGTGGCAAAAGCAACAGACTCCCCCTCTAACCAACTCCCCCTCCGGCCCGTGCCATTCTGCGTTTGGGCGTCACCTGACAAAACACTTCTGGTGTCGAAACAGACCCACTTCAACGGTTTCGACACCAGAGGTGTTTTGTCAGGTGGCGTCCCGACGAAGAGTGGCACGGGCCGGAACTTGGAGGGGGAGTCTGTTGCTTTTGCCGCCGATGGTACATGTCAATTACGTACCAGGCTTCAAGAACGAATGTCAGACAGGTGGTTTAGCTACATTGATGTAAGAGCAGTCTGTGTTGGCGCATCGGCCAACACGGAGCCACGGTTTCCTTCCCTCCGAACGCAGTGACAATGTGTGCACTGCTCGCATAACTAAGGCGGACATTAACTGCGGCTACTGCACCCGCGTGAAGAGAGAAAATACCAAATACGTATTCGAACAAACACATCGGTGAAGGAAATATCGGATGGTTGTTTTAAATATTTGCAGTTTTTTTTAAACGATGAGAGATGCGTCTGTGCGGTCTTTGCATCTGGATTACAGAGTAGGCAGACGTTTTGTACGTGATAAAGCGTCGTCAAAAAAAAAACCGATTAGGTAATACGAGATTACTTATTAAACCACGTCCAGCATTCTCGGGCAAAAATTTTGAAAATAGGGAAATTGTAAGAGGATGTTACAGAAATATTGAAGGTAATGGGCCACTCTTCTGATGTGTAGAAAAATCATCCTTTTAAAGTATTTCCATTTATCGCATAGAACAGTTAAGACCAGCACAGAAAACCAAAGGGAAACGCTTTTGACGACAGCAAAACATCAAAAGTAAAAAAATACAAGACTGCGGTCGGGTGATCTGTGGATATTTATTGTTGTAGTGAAATCTTGAAATATAGGAAACAAATTGCGTTCGTAGACGTTTTCCCGCTCAAGAATGCTTTTGTCCAGAATTGCTGGGTATGAGTTTTGTTTTCGGTTTTATGGTGCTTATTACATTGGTGCGCGTTAAGTGGAAGCGGTAGCGGCCCACGCAATCCGAAAAAGCATCTATTAAATACGCCGAGGCAATCTCACCTGCGGCCGAGCCGTTGGCGCTGCTCCGTTCCCAGGAGCCGCATACGAAGGCGTGGAAGTCGTCGCACGGGTCGACGGACAGGTTCAGCGCGGCGCGCAGCTCCTGTGCGTGGCGGCGGCAGTCCTGCGAGCTGCACACGGTGACTGGGTCCCGGGGCCGCTGCTTCTTGATCAGCAACGCCAGCACTATCAGAGCCACGAAGAGCAGCGCGAAGAAAAGCAGCAGAATGAGTCCCACGCACGGGGACTTTTGGCTCGTGCCCGCACGCTCGAGCCCGCGGACAGCACGGGCACCACCCCTCCCGCTCAACCTGCAGGAATAATAATAATAATAATAATAATAATAATAATAATAATAATAATAATAATAATAATAATAATAATAATAATAATAATAATAATTGGTTTTGGGGGAAAGGAAATGGCGCAGTATCTGTCTCATACATCGTTGGACACCTGAACCGCGCCGCAAGGGAAGGGATAAAGGAGGGAGTGAAAGAAGAAAGCAAGAGAGAGGTGCCGTAGTGGAGGGCTCCGGAATAATTTCGTCCACCTGGGGATCTTTAACGTGCACTGACATCGCACAGCACACGGGCGCCTAAGCGTTTTGCCTCCATAAAAACGCAGCCGACGCGGTCGGATTCGAACCCGGGAACTCCGGATCAGTAGTCGAGCGCCCTAACCACTGCAGGAAGAGACAAGAATACGGTTTGGTGCGAACGGAACGCTATGGGAATCATCGAGGAAGCTCCCGGAAAGACAAAAAGTTGTTGTCTATTCATTTCATCAACATCATCATCAGCGACGCCTTCATCATCAGCCTGACAACGTCCAATGCGAGAAAAAAGCTCCTTCCGTATACTCCTTCCGTATACTTCGAACTGCCCTAGTCTGAGGCCGGCTTCGGCCAATGTATCCCCGCAAGCTTCCTAATGTCATCCGCCCATCTGACTTTCTAGACCTTCTTGCTACACTTGCGCGCTTCAAGTGTGCTCGAAACATTTGGCATCTATATGGCATATAGAAGCTGAACCGAGGAAAATTAGAGTAAAATTGCAACCGAGAAATATCCGAGTAAAACTTGTTGCTAGATTAGTTAGTGCATTTTCCTGTCTGCCTCTCTTTCTTGTGTTCGTGCTATGTTGCGCTAGCTTGCTACCGGATAAATATTCTGTTTTATATTTATTGGTCCCCCTCTCTCCCCCATCAAAACAAAAAAATTCCCGTGATGCCCTTTGAGCTACAGCTTAATTTCACTGATATGTGATTTGCATTCGTCCCAATATAGCGTAGTTAAGCGGGCTTCCTCTCACCGTTTATTTCATTTCAGTTTATTTTCAAGGGCACAATTTTACAGGGCAGCTTCCTTCGGGAACCAAGTTATTCCATGCAGTCTGTATTTTTCACCAACTCCTGCTTGTTGTGTACAATTCCTCCTAAAGAAGACTAGAAATTCTGTCAAGGCTGTCCTTCTATACGCACCTTGTTCTTCAAGGTATCAGAATTGCGGTGTTTCTAAGTTTTTTCCCATCTTCCACGCTCTCTCGCACATCGTATTCTGTAGAGGCTACGCCGGATATTTCGAGCGTTAATGGCTTATTTATAAAAGATTCTGAGTTAAAAACGAACTACGAAGCGCTACACGTTCCGAAAGGTTTCCAGTGGAAAGTTGTGGACACAACTAGAATCCCAAATAACCGCGTTGCAAGAGAGTTGTTAAGAGTAGAAATACGGGCCAGTTGGTATTGGTAATTCGAAAGCATTTTTTTTTCAGCGACAAATTACGACGTAGCAAAGAGACAAACACAGGACAAACGCTTGATCGATTGTCCCACATGTGTCTCTTATCTACGTTCTGCCTGATTTCGCGCTAAAAAAAATGCGTTCGAATTACCAGGAGAAGTAGGATACTTGCAGAAGAAGTACTTTGCAGAACGTCATTGCAAGAGAAGTACATTTCCTTTCAATTTCTTCACTCGGAAGTTCTTTAAAGGCGTTCACGCTACAGCTGGATAAACAAGGCATAGCTTACCGGGTAGATACGCTGAAGCCTTTAAAAAAAGGAATCTATCGGCGAATCAGGTAGGCGTGTTAGCTGGCTTTGACTGACTCGCGAACAATCAGCTTTCTGTCGCTTCTAATTGTTACTGCGATGAAATAATAATAACGACATAGAAGTGAAGCTATATTACGCAGTTTGCAAAGTACAAGTGATTGTCTGACTCACAGAGAATGTAAATTCCATAAGAAGGATTCTCAAAAAAACCAGAAGTCTCTGGTCCACATTCAGAAAGTATTCCAATACGGTTCTTTTAAAGCCCTCTTTCGTTTAATTCAGTTCGTGGAGTCGCTTCTTCTTCTTGTAATTACTGGACAGCGCTAGTCAACCTGCACAGACCGCCTCGAGAGCGGTGCATGTTATGATCGGACATATTTTATGAGAAAGGCTGCGTACGAAAAGCTGGTTCGTGAGAAGTCTAGCAAATGACACTGAGTTGACACTCCATGTCACCGCGACACATTTCTTCACCTCGTAAATCAAAAGCCAGGGGAAGCAGACTCAGCTCGCTTGACCGATTAATACGGTTGGAAATGCTGTTGCGTGCGGTGACTTACTGTATTTGCCAAAAGTAAGAAGGCTGTATGGTTTGCATCTCACTCATATTGTCGAGCCCTTTCTACTTCCCTAAGGATCAAAAGGTCCTGTGATGTGAGGAAAAGGGTTCTCCGTTCTTTACTGAGATTTAGAGCTTGAAGTGTGCCTAAGTGCCGAACTTGGTACGCGACACACCGTACAGCCTGCTTACTTTCGGCAAAGGCGGTTCTTAGGTGGGTTATTTAATCAGCGAAATATTTGAAAGGAAGGAGACCTGCCCCATTGCAGTCATTTGGCTTGGAGCTGGTACCTGAAGGTTGGCCGGTGCAGGAGGCAAATTAAACACAGGACGAAGGGCGGATGCGCTCAGGAAATGCAGCTATTTTAAGAGGTACATTTAAGTTCAGCTGTGGTGCAATAAACGTTACGCAGTGGGCGATCGCTCGAAATGGTAAGACTGGTCCATGCTTTTTAGGGGGTGCGGTCGCACGGAAAGCCGCACCTTCCAGCTTGGACAGTAAAGCTTCCTTTTTTCTTCTGCCTCTTTTTCGCCATTGAGAGCAGTTTACAGCGTGCAGTCTTCCCCGGCAGTGCTCCTAGCTCAGGTATGAGTGTCTTGTTTTTTTTTCCATTTTCTTAGGCGTAGTTTATAACATATTTTATACCGTATTACCACTGACTGTTCCGCTGGCATACCTTGACGTAATTATTATTCAAACTTGGGCTTAAATCTTTGAAAACTTGAGAATAAAGAACTCGTTTTCATATTCGACCTGTCCGTTTTAACATAAGAGATGAGGGATGCAGATGTCTCGGTTCGAATACTAACGCTCTTTTTGGAGTACTTGCTGTGCTCCGCGTCGAGGGATGTGCCTCCTTTCTTGCGGAAACTGCGTTCGGAGACATGCGTTCGTCTGCTGGTTTCACTTTGGTCTGTCTTGCATGGCGTGCCCTGCGAGGAAGGCGAGACCGAGAGAGGTATTGAAGGTAAGTGGCTCAGGTCAACAAAATGTTGTCGCGACGACGATCATAGGAACGTGGGCTCCACAAGGGCAGGCTAATCATGATAACAAACATCGTCATCTCAACTGGAATTCCGTACCGTTCCGTGTGGAGTCCCTAGCACAGGGAGGCATAAGTAGCGGCCCCAACCTGGCTCCACCCAGCCTGTCATTGTTAGCCGGACAAGGTAACAGTGGAATGAGCTGAAAAAAATGCTCTCAATCGCCTGATAACGCTAGACTGTGCCAGAAGGAATATGGCACTTGTCACGACTCGGACACTTGGGCCGACACGAGGCATATCCGAAAGTCCTCTTTCTTTCATGTCGAAACTGTTCCAATTGGGCTCAGAGAAAGCAACGATTTTGTTAGGCTATTTGACTTTGTGGACGCTGGATATAATAAGCAAAACTCAAATAAGCCAGTGAATAACCACGCCGTAAGAGAAGGTTCAATGGAGATCACTGGGGAGGGGCATTGCAGACGTCTTCCAGAGAGCGTAATCGGTTGATGATAATAATGGTCGCATAATATGGTACCTGACGTAATTCGTGCGGTAAACGGTAGCGTTAGGCCGCACAGAGTCGGAGATAACCGTCTAAAGGCGATTAAAGCCGTGGCTCAGTAGAAAAGCCAAAGGTTGTCACTGGAGGAACTCTGTACAAGCAGCATGATCCAGAAAATTATCTGGATTTAAGATTACGCGGCCAGTAGCTTCCACGCGTCTCGTGGTATGCTAACACATTTAATATGAGAGAGGCTTCAACCGCAGGTTCTCCGCGCTAGCCACTTCTGCACTCCGGGAAAACATTCTACGAGCAAGCGTGAGCCGTCCCCGCCCAGGCCAGTGACGATGAGTTGTGAGTGCATGCGACTGCCGCATATATATAGGGTGAGGTTATGGGGAAAGGAAAGGCGGTAAATGTCTCACTCTGAGAGCACCTCTGAACTGCAGTGCGAGGGAAGGGATGAAGAGAATGAAATGAAGGAAGAGAAAGAACTACTGGTATAGGCCGTGGTGCAATGAGCTCCACCTAAGTATCGCTGAAAATATCATCTACAAAAAAATTGCTGGGGTTCAACGTGGCTTGAACCTAGTTATACGAGTGAATGTTCTGTTAAGCATAGTCTCCAAAGTCCCAAATCCCATGTCAAGGTCAAAGGTCAGGTACCCAATTGTCACAGTCAGATGATCAAGCAGTCATACTATCATATATTGGGCGATACCACCACGCAGTTAAGTTCGGTTTGACCTTGTGAGGCATTGAAGGTCATAGTCGATGTGGTGCCCACTGTTTCAAATCAAATGTCAAGGGCCAAGGTGAGGTATTCAATCATCATCCTCACATGATCACGTAGTCATACTACGTTACCTTGGGCTATACCACCACGCAGTTAAGTTCGGTTTGACCTTGTGATGCGTTGAAGGTCATTGTCTCATGCACATCAAAAGCAGAAGTTGTACCTCGAGGAGCAAGGCTCTCGCTCTAAGAAACACCATTTTTGTCTAGATGCGTACCTTGGTGCTGGTGTCCTGACTTGCCTCCTCTTTCTGCTGGCTGTGCTTTTTCTGGTGCCTGGTCTTCTTACCCTGGCTCCTCCTGTACGTGTTGGTCACCTCCACTTGCGACTGCCGTTGGTAGCTGGACGACGACGGAGCGGCCTTTCTTTCATCGGATGTCGCCATGACTGCCCAGGCCAGTCGAATAGGCAGCAGGGCGCACCGAGGAAGAGCGACGCACTCGAGAAAAAGGACAGATGGGAGACTGGCAAGGGATCAAAGAAGCGGCTGCGGCAGCGTACCGTCGCAATGATTGAGCCCAGGTAGCCGAACGCTGCGGCTCGCGGCACTGAGCACGAGCATGCTTCTTCGTTTACGGCTTTAAAGGCCCAACAGATGAGGGGACAGGTTGATGGCACTGAGGCAGATGAAGGGGTGTATTTTGGCGCGATGTGCAGAATCTAGAGCGGAGCTAGCAAATAGAGCCCATAGCGTTGTTTTACGCCATTACTGACTCGCGGGAGGAAAGAGCCAGTTGGACACATGGCAAAGCGACAAAATAATCTCAAAAAAAATTGAAGTAAGCGATAACGCTGGTGGAAAGGTAGAAATTTGGAATGGAGTGTGAATTAAAAGGTAACTGGGATCAGGCCAGGTTTCGACTGCACATGAAGAATGCTCACTCTAAACCAACCACGAAGAATCACCCAGTGTTGCATTGGTGTCCGGTAAGGCGCGTGGTAGCGTCAGCTGTCTAAGTTTAGCGGCTCACTGCAGTTTTCATGAACTGAATATGTGTGTTTAGCGGCATTAAAGGGGTACACACATATTTTTGGGGTGTCCGCATTCTTTTGCCTCCAAAATGGCCTACGTGCGCAGTAATCATGAAAATGAGCTCGAAACAGCAGTGCGCTGCGTAAATAATTAATTACAAATTATTTTATGCAGGTAGTTTAGGTTTCGGTCACCGCCAGCCCTGAAATGCACCTTGACGTCAGGGTCGAGCACTTCTGCTGACGTTGGCGTCGCTGACAAGCACTGGTTGTTCTTGTGAACAAGCACTCGGTTCGGTGGCATCACAATAATTGAGTCAAATCCATTTAGACGTCACTCACTGCGGGCGGAGATACCGACCGGCTGGTCGGAAAACGTTCAAAATCATATTAACTTGTGCTCCGGTCAACGCCTGCAACAGAAACTTTCCAAAGGGCATCTCGTTATGCTATGAAAAAAATCATATTTGTTTTCGTTCGAAATTTTGTTTGTGTATCGCGTTAAATTTCGAAAAGTGGTGGAGAGCATGGCATGGAAGTATGGCTGTGTATAAGCAATGTGTAGCGAAGCCTGCAACCTACTCGCTTTCACCACTGTTTCTTCGCAAGCAACGGTGTAGTCGACGGTGAGTTAACTGCACAACTGCAGGTGAGTCGTAAGGCTTCCAGGAGATGATTCACATGCGTCAAAATGAGCATATGTGCAGTTCTACTACCGTATTGTACGGCCTGAACATTGTGTGCGGCTAACTCATACCAGCAAATTCTGCACAAGCGCGTTTGCAGCGGGGAATTTTTATGAACGCAGTTTTTTCATATATCTCAAGATTCCTCTGTTGCCATCAATATATCCGCACAGATCTTACCTAGAAAGGCTTGCACTTTTTTGTTTGCTATTAATGTTTTTGCTCTGGACAAAAATAATCCCCATTGGTTTTTTATGGCGGTCCTAACTACTCTATGAGAATGATTAAAAACTTTAAAAGAAGGCTTTTGCTCCGTATCGGGATAATATACCATTAAGTTCAATATTTCAATAACTGTATCTTACAGCATTCCGCAGTTGACTCACAATTGAAGATGATGCCCAAGAATGTTAAACTTGGACAGGAGCAAGGCGAGCTTGGGCTTTTAACGCCACATTAAAATAAATACGTACTGAGCGAGAGCGCTTTCAAAGAAGCTGATTTGCAGATTCGAGCGGCATAAGAGAGGCATCATGCTGCCTCTGAAGATCGAGGAGGCGAGATGATGTTGGCCCTTTCCGCAAATTTATTTTTGAATTTTCTCCTCCCCCTTCAATGTTGAGGACTATAGAAAATGCGCGCCCGTTTTTTTATCTTTGTGTCCGAGTTTTCGATTCCACAAAATACCATTTGCAATTTTCACGCAATGAATTGAAGCTGCACCGCTACCCGCCTAAAACAGTACAAGGGAGAAGAGAGCTGTGTTTATGGAGTAGCGTGAGCAGGTCGTAAGCGTAATCCTATGTCATCGTCACAATTTCACAGCAATGATGAATACTTGAAGCACTATTACAAGATTGCAAATCATTGTTGCAGCTAAGGTACGCCGTGGGAAAGCATGAGGAGTTCCGCTGAAGGAAAGCAGGAATGCGCCGACCAGGGTGGGGAAGACTCTCAAAATGGCGCCGCGCGCGAGCTTCTTTTTCCTTGGCCGAAGCGAGACAGCAACTGTTTGTTTTTCGAAGTCGGTCTGGCAAACGAGACGACGACAGGGCGGCTCAGGTAGACCGGCGCTGTCCGTTTTTTTAAATTATTTCTTCCCGTCTAGCTACAAAGAACGGCTAAAAGCGCCGCGTTTGTTTGATATTGTGTTCGTTTCTTTTCGTTGTAGTATGTTCTGGTTAGCTAAGTTGGCTTAGAGCGAGGCGTGCGTTTAATATTTTGCGGGAGAATTATCTATTGACTAAAGAGTAAATTTCTCGGGATAATAGTCTATTGGCTGAAGATGGAGCTTTGGTGTGCAATGCAACGGCATGAGCACGCACGAAGGAAAGCGCGGAAGGTTGGTTGTGAAGCAAATCGGTCCTGAGCGGCCGGTGATGGACCCGTCGCCGTGGAGCTGGAGACACGATTTCCTTGAGCAGCGGCCGGACAGGTTCGCTGTATGGTAGCTGGCGATGCTCCGGAGTGGTGCAAGGTTGAGGTCTTCTGCGTTAAAGCAGAGAGTCTAAGATGTTTCAGCAGATGTAAAGCAGTGTTGTACATACTGTGATAAATAAGTTCTCGAGGAAAGCCTTTCAAGTGCCTCATCGTCAGTAGGCCTGTGCACCTGTCTGAAGTCACCAGTCGCGAAGTACGTCCCCAGGAGCACTCACTATGGCTTAAAGAAACACGTCTTCTACGTCGACATTGCAGGCCCCTACCGCTCCAGGGGGGAATGGTACACGGCTGCAGTCATACACGAGAGAAAATAGGTGGACGGCCTCTCGTTCAGAGCGCCCAGCTCAACTCATGCGGAGGAGGTAGCGATCGCCCTCGCAGCCTCCCATCCCAACTCTAAATTCATCCTCACAGACTCTCGCGGAGCATGTCGTAACTTTGAGTTCGGTTGGATCACTCCACTTGCTCACCAAATTCTTCGCCACAGTACTCACGACTGCGATCCAACTCGTCACTCAATCATATGGGTCCCCGGCCACCAAGGCATCCCAGCTAACGAAGCCGCACATGAGGCAGCCCGTGCACTCACTTACCGGGCACCAGGCGTTCCTTGGGAGGACCTTAACGCAGATCACAGCCCTCTTCGCTCTTTTAAAGATATTACTGAGCACTATCGTGCCAAACACCGGCGCTACCCGCTTCCTATGAAGGGACTGGGTAATGCTTGCGAACGAACTCTCCTTAGGCTCTTTACAAACACCCTGCTGGGCCCGGCGGACTTTGATTCTTCTTTTGACGTCCGCTGGTCAATCTATAAGGAGGTAGCCGACACCTTTCACATGGTTTGGGCATGCAAGAAAAATCCGTCTCTCCTGCCCCCCCCCCCCCCCCCATCACCGCTGCTCTTTATTCTAGCGTTTATCAGAAGAAAAAGTGTGGATTGATCAATGAAAGCTTATTTCTGCTAGGTGATCCGAGCCGCGATTCCACAAACTCCACCGTAAGTGGCGGGGACTGTGACGTCGTGACGTCACGTGACGTTTTCGTGACGTCGCGGGAGGAGTACTCAGGCCTTCTCAAATTCTCTAGAGGGTGTTGCCTCAACTCGATTTTCGCACAGCTTTCCATTCCCATTTCACTCTCCCGATGACGACACTTAGAGCGACCAATCAAAACAGCCTATCTGAGCACGTGGCGGAAGTTTGCACTCCATGGTTGCCTGTTCTCTATAACTCGTTCATGCCAAGGCTGGCAGCGCCGTTTGCATGGTTACAACAACCATGTGAACGCCCAGCTGACCCAGCGATGCTTCACCGTCACGTCGACGGCGCAGAAGGGAACACTGATCAGTGACGTTTCCTTACCCATGGATCCGAACTCGCTGCGACGGTGCGACAGCCTGCGCAAAATACCAGACACATTTAGCATAGCGCGTACTGCTACTGCTTACCGCCAACCATCGCTCGTCGCTCCTAGCGCGCTGGTTGGTCACGGCGAGCATGGACCGCGCGCTGTTGACGGGAACGTGGCGCCATCTGGCGCCGCCACCCGGTGATCCTCCACAAGCTGACTAAGCGCCCTGCCTGCTAAATGTGAAACGAACGCATCCTTCCTTGGAACCGAAACGAACGCTTATAGAGTGCAATGGCTCGATCTGATCGATTCCGCAAAGCCACTCTCGGATACATAGAGAGTAGCCATAAGTGATGAGTGCAAGGTCATAGGATGTTTACAGAGGGGTGCGAAGTCCTTTGATGCAAAAGGTAGACAGAGCCTCTGGTGGTGTATTTTGGTTTTACTTTATTTACAGTGCTTTTATCTAGGGCAAACAAGTTGGTTTTGTTAATGTAATAAAATACAAAAACTTGACGAAACGCATTTCTAGTTATTTACACAATTTGCAGTATCTTTACTCTTTGTCCAATCGTCAAGCTCGCACTAAGTGATGTCATATCCGCTGCTAAAAACCGCCACTGTATGGTGACACCGTCAGCGCCACGAATTTGTTTTTGCGAGCTAACTAAATTATTAAAAACCGCAGTATACGACCGTGCTAATAGCATCACTATAACTCATTCTATGCAACCAACAGGCAAAACAATGCACAGAAAATGTGTTTCCGGGCCCCTTTAAAGCAGACGTTATATGGTAGTAAAAATTCAGGGCCGGGGGCAGGAAAAATTAGATACAGATGAGCAGAAACTTACTCGTAGAAACAGTCGAATGCATATTGGTCCTTTACAGCAATATCTTCTCGACCGGACGGCTGGCTGCCTTCTGATTGGAAGGAGGCTATACTTATTCCTATTGTAGAACAAGGGAAAGATCTCTATGCTTTTAGACATTATAGACCAATAGTCTTGGTGAGTTGTCTACGCAAGTTGTTCAACAAAATAGTAGAAAGACTTTTTGTATTTCCTAGAAAATAACGGTATCTTGGATCCTGTCCAACCTGGCTTTCGAGCTGGACGGTCTACAACAGATAACTTGCCGCTGGTTGAGGTGTGCATTAAACGCGCATTTATGCGAAGCGCTTCTGCCTCTTTGTGAATTTTTACCTTGAAACAGTACATTACGCGACTTGGTGTAACGGCATCCTGAGAAATCTGTCAACTTTCGACTACGTAGGAATGCATTTCAAACAGCTACTTTTCTCAGCGGACCCTCAATGTTGATAAAAAAAACGCCCTATCAAGATTTTATGCACAAGGAAACGGTGTCCCTATGGACACCGGAAAATGAATTTATTGTGCAGAGTCTTTCCAGCCTAAGTTCTCTGCGCCATTTTGTGGATGGCCATCAGGCCAGCTTTCGGCCTTGCAGTTTGGGTATTTATAAGTGAACAGTGAAGGTGAAGGTTGCACGCTTGCAATGTGAGTCAATGAGAATGCTTTCAACTTCATTGCTGCGAAAACCGTCTGCGTACTTTTCTAACGGAAACGAGGGCTGGTCCCGAAGCCTTCTGTC
This sequence comes from Amblyomma americanum, assembly GCF_052857255.1. Lineage (NCBI taxonomy): Eukaryota > Metazoa > Arthropoda > Arachnida > Ixodida > Ixodidae > Amblyomma > Amblyomma americanum. The sequence continues at coordinate 68,253,089 of NC_135503.1, read as the reverse complement.
TCTCTCGGCAGGCTAGAATTAATGATAGCGAGGGAGCGAAAATTCTCAGGTGTTATTTAAATTATAGCCTTACATTTTTATCCTACGGCAAGTGTATAAAGGAAAAAAAAATACAAAAATCTTGAATATCTTGAACGTCCTACCCCTCCCCGGGGGTACTTATATAAAATACCTGCTAGACTTTCAAGAAACACTGCGCGTGCGTAGTGTACCAATCCACAAGATAATCTTTGTCGATCCAGTACATCACAGGGGGGTTTATTTTTCTGTTTGCGCCTTCCCAACTAGCTCAGTTCGGAGCTTATATCTCGCATCCATTGCGTGGAATCTATCCAAACAGCGAACACACCTATCAAGAATGTAGGCTCTGAGTGTAAAATCCCTTATGTGTCACCCGTGTCGCCGCTCGGTAATTCAAATCTCAGCATCGAGGTTGCACGCCAGCGAACCAAGTTCTCAGCTGCTGTTGCTCACACGCATGAGAAGGCTAGTTGATAAAATTCCCTTCTGGCTGTTACAAAGTGAAATAACTCACCGCAAGCTATTCCAAAGTGTTTTCTGTTTGTTCAAGAAAAATACAATTGTGAAGTGTTGCGCACTGTTCGATTTGAATGAGCAGATTTTATTACATCTGCGATTTTTGCAAAGACGCCGTCGGCAGCCGGAACCGCTAACAAGTACACAACTGCATGCCTTCACTGCTGAAATAGGCGTGATCCTCATGTCTGTTAATAAAAACATTTATATACACGGACTCATTTAGTGTTGCATCATCCCTTTCGGCGACATTCCATAGAGGTTCTCCAAAAAAAATCTGTTGAATCTGAAACTATCGCGGGATGCATGGAAATGAAGAAACTTACAAGGCGGCAGCAACGTTAAAAAAATGGGACTTATTGATATTACCCATATTCGGCAGACAATGCATCCAACATGAGATAACAAAGTGCGGAAAACTGAAAGGGACAAAGACACAGGCAATAATCTTCATGCTATTACGTCTCATGTGGATTACTGGAAGGGAAAGCTCAAAAATCGCTCTATTGAAGTGGCTTTTACAAGTTGATGATAAGCCGTACATACCCAACGCATTCTTATCTACTCATCAAGCTGTCGCCCTGTATGCGGTAAATCTGGGCAAAACGGCTTTGTTGTGCATGCTATTATTGACTGCAGTCGAAGGGAAAGCGATAAGAGAGCATGTTTTTCTGAACTGTGCAGACGGTGCACCCCACTCAGCTTTCTAAAGGAAAGTCGGTTTTATAACTCGTCCTTTTTTATGCTATCTGCAGAGCACATAATTTTGAAGTTGTCCGATTTTGCAGTTAATTTATTCTTACTTTGTCTATTTAATGAAGCGCACTCCATGTTACATAATATTCGTCGGTAGCAATAAATTGCTCTTTGTTTCCTGGGGTGTTTCTATATATGTCAGTCTCTGGCGCAGTTTGGCCTCACATGTTCTTACGCAAATAAATATCATTAGTCGACACGTTCCTCAGAGACTTCTCTTTATGAATGCTTTTATCGCGACCTCTTTGCAGCACACTCGGACCATTAAGTTTACAATAGGAACTTCGCGGAAAACCACTCACGTAGTCCTCCCCATAGCGTTCTCCTATTTACGCTATGATAACGTTTCTTTGTCACATATGCAGCAGCTCAGCCGAGCGAGCGAGATAAAATAGAGCACGACAAATGACGGCAGCGCATTGACCCTATGCACAGGCAAATTGCATTACCCTTTTGATAGTGAGCTAGCAAGGCGTGCAGCCTGGTCTGCTACTCATGTAAGCAGTTCCGACAGGACTGTTTTGAAGAGGAATCCGGCTTTTGGTCCCCGCCTACAATTGCGCAAGTTTCCGATCATTCGCGGCTGCATAAGATGTTCGCGGCTCAGTAAGATGCTCGTTAGGTTTTCTAAGCTGAGAATAAAAAGCTCCCCTTAACTATATGCATCGCACGTACTCTACTTTGAACGCGGTACCATTTAGGTTGTCGTCTTGTAAAAACCACCAGATTTCTCTTGAACGAAATTCTCTCATCGGTTGAGAATTTCGTGACGTCATCATCCCAGTGAAATTTGGAACTCTGAAGTCTAGAAAAATGTTCGAGTACCCTCTACTGCATTATCGTATGGGATCATACATACCCCACTCACTCGGGTACATTAATCCACCCAATAATCCTTACTAATCCACCTTAATTCGCCCACTATTGCGCACTAATTCATTGATGCGGTAGCATATAGGTTGTCTTGCAAAAGCCGCCGGACTTCTCTATAACGAAATTCCACGATTGACCGAGAGGGTCGTGACGACATCATCACCAAATTTGAAAATCTGAGGACTAGAATGTTCGAGTACCTACCATCGAATTATCATATGGGACTGTGCTAACCCGGCCTACTCTTCCGCCTTAAGCCATCCATTAATCACCATTAATCCACCCACTAATTCAACTAAATTTAACTACTAATCCCCACTAATCAACTAATGCGACAGCACACAGGTTGTCGTCTTGCAAATACCACCGGGTTTCTCCGTAACGAAATCTTCTGATAGGGCCACAGGGTCATGACGTCACCAGCACCAACTCTGAAAATCTGAGGACAAGAATAGTCGAGTACCCTCCTTCGGGTTATCATAAGGGATCATAATAACGGGACCCACTCTTCCACCTCAATCCACCTTAATCTATTTTCTGGGCCGGGCCTACTTCCAAAACTGGCAGGGTCCTTAGGAATATTCGGAGGTGGGCCAACTTAGGAAGACCCTATCTGTTTTTATCACCTTGTGTGTCAAACCTTTTTTTTTTGACAATTTTCCTCACTGCGATTCTTCCCACGCAAGTAAACAGACTGCCTTTTCCTCAAGTCCAGGCCATCCTCTTCATTTCGTACACCTTGGAGGTTCGAGTTGTACTCCTGCCAAAGCATACCTTGCTCTCATCGTCATCACCACCACGGCGTCATCGTCATAAATCTGACCACGCCCACTGCGGTACAAAAGGCTCCTCCTTTAGCTTTCCAATTAACCCGGTCCTGTGCCAGCCGCGGCCACCTTGCATCCGCAAACTTCTTAAACTCAAATCTTCGACTTTCAATGTGTGACTGAAAAGTTGCCCTCCATCTGGAATAAAAGTTGGGATCCCGCGCCTTCCCGCAGGCTTCAATGCGTCGGCCATTGAAAGCGGGTCCAAGAGGAAAAAGTAGGACCCGTGACACGTGAGCAGGTGACTTTAGATGAAGTTTTTCGGCCCAACGTTGTCATCACGAGGAACACGCAGCTCTTCGAAGAGACAGTCCCACTTCCCTCAAGCTGTCTGCCTTTCAGGGTGACCCGAGAAACGTTATCCTAGCTAAGTATTCTCCTACAATGCATTACAGGTCATCCATAAGTGAACCCACACCTGCCAACTAAATCCCCCCATTGTTGCAATAGCATTCTCATCGATAACGGCACAAAGCCGCTTTGTAACACCGGTTCTTTACCTCAGGCACTCTTTGTCGCTATCATTTGTGAAACCGGCGACCTGCGCGTGTCTGTTAAATCGCGCTGACTGCGACGCGCTCTGTGAACAGCAACGCGCGCAGCGCACTGCCATATTCCACACACCGCGATATAGTGGCAGAAATCGGATCACGGAAGCCTCTTGACGCACCGGGTGAGCCTCCTGCTTTTCTTTTTTTGCCTTTTCACACAAAGCGTTTGATGTAGCGCTCGCCATGAAAATATGGTGATTTATAAACATCTATTTCTCACGGCTGTATCATTCAATGGCGCGTATGCTACAAGAACCTGACAGAAACGAATTATGTAGTTTCCATAATCAAGCTTGCGGGCTCTTTAGACGTTAGCTACTGAAGAAAAAATTCTTAACTTGAACTTCGACCAAGCCATGTCAAAAGGGAACCGCAGACTTTAAGTTCTGCAGGCCTCTTCATATGCTATTGCACCCAGCGTGCTGCCACGCCCACCGAAAAAGCAAGTAAACTTTGGGAGCGATATTGTTCCTTCTTCATGCTTAAGGCCTAGAGCGGCATGATGGTGGACCTTGTGTGCAACGGCTGTCAGGAAGCGAGAAGTAGCTTCACTAATCGTTCTGTGCTAGCAGCACTCGACATTCTGGGCAAGCCGATGGTCCGTACTACCAAACTTTAGAAATTTCAACGAAATGACACCCTTGCCTGCCGATAGCCATGAAGTTGGTAGAAGGCGGGAAAGCAATTACCATAATTTCCGGCATAAAGTCCGTACCTGATGCATAGTCCGCAGAGCTCAATTTCGGATCCGTTTTTTTTTTATTGTTTTTCCGCACCAAGTACACAGCCAGCAACAGTCACGTGTGAAACCTGTGCATAAAGATATACGTGCACATAAAGCAAAAGTGTCACAAACCGTTCGTAATAGAATAAGCATTGAGAAATTCTTGCTATATTCGGCGATACTTACAAAAAGAAAATTTATGGTCTGCCCCTCTGGATACTACGCCAAGCGCACTATTTAAGCCTCTAAATATGTATAGCTTCCGGAATGTGTACCGAAAATTACGGTAACAGCTCCGCGGTGGCAATGCTACTGCATTTTTCGCCATTACAGGTGCAGTTTGTTTTGCTAACCCAATCCGCACATTCCGCCATCAAAAGAAACGAACATCTCTAATAAAATGCCGAAATCTTAGAGAGGAAAAAATGCCGCGCCACAGAAAAACACCTGCCCGATATCGTTCCTTGCCCTCAGGCAGAGAGGTGAGTGCAATAAGCGCAGCCCCCCGCGTCTACAAGTGGACAAGCGAGCAGACAATGTACCTTGCGCATCACTAAGTCCGCCACTAATTTTTAAAATATGCTGTTGGAGGCAAAAATAGCATTGCTTGGCAGAATAATACCAGTGTTTGGGGACAATGGAAAACAGGTGAACCATGATGACCAGTAAGTTGGTTAACTGAATAATAAGTAAATTTTTAAGTACATTTAGGCACCTGGTTGCAATTAGGGATGTCATCATCAGCCTCACTACTCCCACTGCAAAGCAAAGGCCTCTCACTTTGCGTGCAACTTTTTGGTCACTTACAAATCTCTTATTGAAGCCATATGCTTACCTTTATTAATGAAAAAGTACACCATTATATTTTAGTTAACCGCTTTCTTGTTGCCACTATTCGATTTTTGTCCGACGTCTATAAGTGCTGGTATTCCTTTGCCGAAAAATTCATCCTTTTAAACTCAAAAAAGCCTCGTTTAAAAAATCAGTGGCGCGCTTCCCAGAAACACCTTGATACGCACGTTTTGGAAGCGCGAAAAAACATTGCAGGAACACCGATGACGCAAGAAAAAGCGCAATCTACACTTTATTCCGACAGGATAAACGGCAAATCAAACCAAAATCTGCAATGAACCTGAGGAGTAGCAGAACAACAAAACAAAAGCTAAACACGGACTCTCATGACCGACCATCCAGAAACTTAAGATTCCCTGAGCGGGATAAAAGCGTGGCGCATGTTCCAGGCTCCTGCCTTTGCGATTTGATTTGCTTACACTATTTCATGCACCCGTTGAACTTAAAATGGCACCAGTTTCAACAAAACCGGAAAGCTATCCCAAGAGCGATAACGGTGAAGAAAAGTGGTCATGGTTTATCATTCTAAATGAATTTTTGTTCCGCCTTGCCCCATTTGCCGAATGATCAAACATTCGCCCTTTCGGCCCATTTAGTTCGTTCCTCACGACGCCGGAATGCTTTAGACGACGGAATCGTGACGGAGCTCAAAGCGTTCCTCATTTTTTACCGCTCAGCCACCTGAACTTGCAAGGAGACTGGCGAGAAATCGAAGCTGGCCATCATTGGTACATCAAGGCATTGTAATGCCGACGACGCTACTTGTAACTTAAATCGGAGCTGTTTTAAGCTAGGAAAATGAAGCGCGCATGCGGTCGGAATTGAATTGCAGTAAACCGATTGGTTTTTTGGGCGTGGATTCCAGTAAAAAAGTTCCACTGCTATTCTCTTTAAAGCTATGCTCTCGGAGTTTGTGTAGGTCACGAATTTTAATCTATTGGCGAAAAATTTTCGTACTGCAATTTTCTCACCAAAAATAAAAACCATTTTTCTACGGGGCAAACGTGAACGCTCCCAGATAGAGCCAGAGATTAGAATTTAAAGAACTGCTGGGGTTGACTATGACTTGAACCAAGTTATCGGAGCGAAAGGTCTGTTAAGCATGGTCTCAACTCTCTCAAGCCAAATGTCAAGGTCAAGCTCTGGTACCCAATGCTCTTAGTCATATGGTCACGTGGTCATACTCCATAGGCACCACGCAGTTAAGTTCGGTTTCCCATTGTGAGGCACTAAAGGTCTTTGTCGTTGTGGTGCAAATTAGGGTCAAATTCTAAGATAAGGGTGAGGCACCCAGTGGTCAGTAATATGATGACGTGGCCAAACTGCCATATTTTGGGCCATACTACCACGCAGTTAAATTCGATTTGACCTTGTGAGGCTTGAAGGTCATTGTCTCATCCACATCGAAACCGGAAGTTCTACTCGGAGGAGCATAGCTCTCGCTCTAAAAACAATTTTTATGAAGCTTTCCTCAGTGTCTTTAACTTTCCTCCTTGCGTCTGATCAACTTCCAGAGGGTCATATTGTCTATCTTGTTTTCAAAAACTATAAATTTACACCAACGCTGCCAGCTTTAAGTTTCAAACTTCATATGCCAAGTGTCCTATAGCTAAGTTACCCGAAGAATAAAAATATACCTGGACAAAATAAATTCAAGGGGGCACTTTGTTTACCTAAAGTGCGGTGAGGCGAAAGCCTTTAGCGGGTGTTTTGGTGCTTGTGTCACTGATGTGTGGTGAAGATATTAAGCACAAAATTGTTTGTGAATCTTAAATGCTGGAGACACTGGAGGGCGTTTGGGAGGCATCCGTCTTATTCGACGAATTTCCGCAAACACTCTCCAGCGTCCTAGACAAGAAAAACTACATATTCCTTGGCAGGAAGTAGCGTAGTCGTTAGGATGGTGGTTGGAATTCCAGCGTGCACAAAGATGTTTTTCTTTTCGAGTTGCTGAAGAGCGTGACGTCGGACGGACAGGCTCGTGGCCGCGAGTGTGACCCATTATAGGCTTTCGCCTGTGTACGTGGTGGCAACGTCAAACCACAGTGATCAACCGATGTTGACCACTGTATGTGGGAAGATCGAGTATTTTTATTTTGTTCATTTCAATAACCAAATTTAGAACATTCAGTTTGCAGCTATTTCATTTCCAGCTACAGTGTCAATACCAAAATGTAGACTGTCCCAAAAAGGGTCTAATTCTTCAGTTTTTATTTTGTTGTGTGCAGTAGACTAATATGTTACGCGCTGAGAAGGAAGCGTGCGAAATGTGCGAAAACTCCATTTGACCATATGCTCGCAGCGCGCAGCGGCAGTAACTACCTCGAACAAGAAATTCTTTAAGGTAGCCGCGTATTGTTTCGTGGCTCTATTCGCCTCCTCACATTCGCTGCGCCCTTTAACGCGGCGGCGTTCACGAATTTCGTGTTTTAAGATCGCTGATGTGGCAGAACGCGGCGCTTGGTCCCGCGGAATTTTTCCATATTTCGCGTGCTTTCTTATCAATGAAGAAGCAACTTGTCTAAAGCACGTATACAAATAAAAACTGATGAACTGGCCGTTTTCTGGCACGATCTGGAATTTGACACCAGAATTTTCGTCGTAAACGCAATGCTCGGACTGACCGCACACAGTGGTCAAACAAGGTGGTTGAAGTTGCCTACGCCTATTGTGCTACCATGTGTTTTTAAACCTTGACCCTGTCTTGTTCCTGTACATATGTCCCACGGACATTAGACATGTCGCAGGCGATGGATACAAACCTACCGTACCCCTCCTAGACCACATGATCGCTGCTGGCACATTCACAAGAGCATTCATTCCACTGTACATGTGGGCCTTGCGACTCAGGCCTAAGGCCAGGAAGGTCATGGGAAAGAAGGTGGAGCTAATTTCGGTTGCGACGTGCTGCGCCAACGCCGCGTGTGTCTTTTACAATGCAAAACATTATTCATGATCCAGTCACTATAAAATGGTAGGGATGCATCGCGTTGACAGCAAAGTTGTTAACACCCGCAGCCTCGTCTATAGTCGCAGGTACAATAAAACACGCGTTAAAAAACCACATTGTGAGCGGCAGGCAAAGTGTACAACAATTTCCGACAACGCATGCAGTCCAGGATATATTCAATAATTATTTAACAGATACCCAAATGTTAGTCGGCCATTTTCTCTATGAGCGTGCTTAAAGGACACCATACGCGAAAGAAGCCGCATTGCCACTCAAAGCGATAACTAATTAAACGTCATAGGAACGAATAGTGAAAGTCGAGACAGCAATCCTAATTTTTATCGCCAGCCATTCTTTTTCAGCTCACTGGGATGCTGTACCAGAAAGCTATGAGGAAAAAATAGTGGTTTCGTAACTTTCGTTGTATCGCATTACTTCGTCATAGTACGCATGCAATAACTTCAGAGACTGCCGCGTTTATTTCTGTTCCTGCACGTGATTCTATATTTTCTAAATGCTCATTGCACGGAAGGTTCTATCGCTATGGTCTTCAGTTAATGAACAAAATTCAATTCAACGACGCGAGAGAATTTAGTAGCGAACTGTTTCAGCGCTTGTCACATTTAAATGGCCTGTATTAAAGTTACGCGGTCCGGAGAAAAGTCTCCGTTTCATGTGTGTGCCGTTCCATTCGCAGGTTGCTCAGTCTGGTTCTGCGCAGCGACCGGAACAAAAGTATAGTCCAGGCGCCATGGCCGTAGACGTGAAATCGCCACGAGGACCCATGTACCGAATTATAGACGGGTTCACCGGAAACCGGTACTTCTCAACTGAACTATTCCGTTCGGCACTGCGGTACGTACCGAGAAAAGACGACACCTTCCTCGTCACATTTCCCAAAAGCGGAACAATATGGATGCAGCAGATCACTTACCTCATACTTAACGACGGGTTTCCGGCTCCCAGCGGGCTCGAGTTCTACAGAAGTTCCCCCTTTCTTGAAATGGTCGGCGCCGAAGACGTTGTCAGAATGAGGCAGCCGGGCGTTATCAAGACGCATCTTTACTACGACTTGGCACCGAAAAGCCCCACGGCGAAGTACGTGTGGGTATGCAGGAACCCCAAAGATGTATGCGTGTCTTTCTTTTATCACACGAAGGCTTTCACAGCGTACGACTTCACAGATGGCAAGTTTGAAGACTTCTTTGAGGTCTTCATGGAAGGTGCCAACGATTTTGGCGACTACTTTGATTACATCCTTTCCTGGTACGCACACCGTAACGACCCAAATGTGTTTCTGATGCACTTCGAAGAGCTTAAAGCCGACCCCAAGAGTCAGGTGCTAAAGCTTGCAGCTTTTCTGGGAGAAGAGTACCACCGGAAGCTCACGCAAGAGCCGGAAGTTCTGGAAAGAGTAGTCAAATTCAGTGGAATCGACTACATGAAGGAGAAGACAGCTGATACCATAAAGGCTTTCTTCGCCAACGCCTTGGAAAGCGACGAAGAGGTATGTCCGGGAATTAGGCACTATCTGGAAGCTACAGTAAAGTACCCGAGGAATGCGAGCTTCATCCGTAAAGGTGCCTTGGGGGACTGGAAAAACCACTTCACGCCAGATATGAATTCAAGAATGGAAAAAAAGATTTACGAGAAGCTTTCCGGCACGGAGCTTATTGACCTCTGGAAAAAGCACGCAATCCTGTCATCACGGGAATCGAATGTCGCATAGGCGTTTTCAAGAGAAGCTGTTGTTGTCTGAGACGTCAGCTGCCGCGTTAGCGCTGGTCCCAGCGACAAGAGTATGTTCACCGACTCTCTGCGTTCATTTTTTGTTCAAAGCCGCATGAACGACCAGAATACAAAAGAAAGGAAGAAATTCATTTTACACCTGAAAACTGAGTGGTTTATATGCGTCTAAAATCTCTTTGCAAAAAATAAAGGAAAGGACGCTTAAGGTGTAGCATTGCGTTCATCGTTGATTGATTTAAGAGCTTTGCTGTTTATTAGTAGCGACAAGTGCAAGCTGACTTCGTAATCTCCGGGAATTGTTTGAGCAAGGTATGAGTTCCGTCAGAAAGCGAAAGTATGAAAGGGGGTGAAGGTATCCCTCGCTTTTGGCAAGTTGATATTTAACGGCTGTATTTTTTTTTTACCTTGGCACCAAACTCGGCATGCTGGGGTTGAAATAAAAGGCATGATCGTACTTATAAGGTACGGCCAAACTGGGGCAACTGCAAGGGTTAACTCGAACAGCAACGCTAAAGGACCAAGCTGAACAAAGAGGTACATTTAAAGAAATTGTAGTAAACTCTGGGGGTTTGATGCCACTAAAAACGAATGGGGAATCAAATGCCGCAGGGAAGCTCTCTGGTTTAATTTAGTCCACCTGGAGTTCTTTTACGAACGCTGACACCACATAGCAAACCGGCGTTTTTGTAGGAAAGTGAAGTGCTCCTTATGAATTCTAACGAAGGAAGTCTACAGTCGCCGAAATAAAGGAAAGTATAGGAGGACAATTCGAGGCTTCTTTTTCATTTCGTTCTGTTGTTCAATGGAAAAATGGTGTTATTATTTTACGGCTAGAAGATAACCGCGAGCGCCACATCGAACGTGACACTTCTGTCTACAGTGTTTTCGGTGACACTCTTGAGGGGTGATCACAGTTCACGGAAAACGCATGTGTTTGCGGAAAGCATCCTTATACTGAGAAATAAAGCGCAGCAGCAGGGTGTGCAACTGATGACCACTAGGCAGCTAAATGGCGCGTTCCTGCTTTCCGAGGCGAATACGAGAAGGGTAAAGCTGGGCACGACAAGTCGTCCAGGCCTGCGCGCTGATATCTTAAAATTCTTACTGTAGTGAGAGCACTTTTTTCAGAACTGCCGGAATTTGCACTCTGGCTACTGAAAATATTGCGCAGAAAATGAGCATCTGTAATAGTCAAACGAGATAAAACAATTTTGTAGCTCAGTTATGTGACCGAAATATTCAAGAATTGTATTCCTGGCTGTACTATGCGGGTAATCACCGCGCACGCTTCAGCGGACCCTTTTGCAGTTTCGGTTTCTGATTTCTTTTGTAGCGAGAGCTACACTGGGCTATCAGTCTAGCATTTCGCGCTGGCTGGGAGAGCACAGTTGTGCGCATGTGCCGTTACCATGGCAACCGGAGAGCAGTAGAAGGTGCCGCGTGCGCTTCGCCGTCGCCGCGGCCGCGCGGCCGCTCCACCGTCGGAGCTCCGCGTGACGTCACACGGATGAGCAGTTGTGCGTATGCACCGATACCCTGGTAACCAGAGACGCCACTGGTGCTCCGCGCGCTTCGTCGCCGCCTCTTTTTGGCTCTCAGGGTAGCGTTTTTTGTGGGTTTCGTTTCTACTCGCTTATGAGCGCGTAACTGCACACGAATGCTGCGCATTCATTCTTAAACTGTCTTAACAGGCGACTGTTTCACTTTCATAAGCTAAGTGAAGAACAGCGATGGGAAAGGTGAAATCAATGGAACAGGCATTTGCCAGGTAGGCTTTGACCGGCATTCTCAAGACAGAGAGAGAGTGAAAGACACCACATTCACTGAGACACCTTTTTATTTCCGCCTTTTTGAAAATAAATTACTGAACAAGTGTCTGAGCGCTAAGCGGCTGTCAGTGTATCAAACTGACTCGAGGCACGTGTCAATTCCTCCACTCCTCTCCGAGACCTAGCACCCGCGTTCAAACCTAATGCCGTGCCGGGAACGCCTACACTGGGAACATACTAGCATGTAGACGTTTCAAGTTCTATTTAACGCACAAGGTTCGAAGCCATCTCTGTAATTTCTTCACAAGCACGTGATGCACACGACTCCTTCACGCATTTTCTTTTCAAGGTTGCGTGCATAGTCAGCATAAACTACCAATCACCGCTGTGCATCAAGGACCACATTGCTACATCGTCCTGTGCTAGCAAAAAGGCACTCTGCTTTCTTTGCCAACGAAAACTGCATTTTGCATGCGGCTTGCCGCAGTGTTTCGACTATGGCTACCATTGGGACGTTACAATTAGTTCACGCAGTGCAAGCAATACGCCGGATACATTGCTCAGTGCAGCCGCCGCGATATTCTTTCGATAACATCCTTATGCCGTGCAACAAAGATCGATATTCTAAGACACTTTGACTGCTTTGTCACTGTTCAGGTTTGAGTGCTCGACTCATACGCGGCTAGCTTAATATATGCCTTCATATACCTACAGGACAAAGAAAATATCGGCCGACAACATGAGAGTGGATATGCGCCTTCAGTATAGCCGCTACATACAATTTGAAATGTTCCAAACACAATGCTTCAGTTGTATACTCGCCGCTTACAGCTGCACAGACAGGAGGAGAGTAGCTTTGTACAACGCGAACGCGCATTCACGTGACAAAAGAGTTGGAATAAGGCAGCGCTTATCCTTCACTGGAATGCATTGGCTGGATGCGCAGCTCTACGTCTAGTGCCTCTATGGCATCTCTGTATGAACTATATGGCGACGCACGCGAATTCACCGGAAGTCAGATGGCCTGCCCTCGATGTCGGGCTTCGGCTGGGCTTTTCAAGGTAAAAAGCCGTGCTTTCTGTCTTTTCGTTCGAAGTTTTTTTAATTGTTCTCGTACAATATCTGCTCTAATACTAAAAGAACAGGAAAGCTGAATGAGAGAAATGTGAACATCGTTTGGAGAACCTTGTGATTCCAGAGAAATCTAGGAGGAAAACAGCCATGCAGGTTTCACTGTGCCGCTCTAAATGGGTGTGTATAGGTGCTGTACGATCAAGAGTGCTGCATCCGACCGAGCGGACGACTCGGGCGTTCTGATTGGCGCTCTCGGCAGCGCCGCCCGTGCGGCAGTACAGGCATGTACCGTAGCAAAACACGAAGATATCCTGCCGTGCGAATACTCACACATCAATATAGTGGCTCACCCGAGACATGTTTAGCTGTGAGATTTTTAGTAGCAGGTAAAACCGCGATTGGCTGTGATAGCGATGGATCTCGGCGTGACTGATTCCGACGTCCGCGAACGAAGTCGCAACAAACTTTGCAACACCGCAGGCGAGGTTCTAAGGCAGCGTCGCCGGAAACTATTAACATTTGCGCTATTTCTACTTCAGAAAGTGATAAAAGGCATCATACCACGATCGTGACGCAACTCGTTCGACCGCTAGTCGGCAGGACTCAGCTGAAGACCACCCATATATATGCGGCCGTTCTAACTACGTTCTAAGGTTTTTGCCTCCTAATATTTTAAGAGTACCCCCATTAACAGTTACGCTATACCCTAACATGCAATAACGATTTCAGAACGACGACGCGATCCCTATCGCGAATTCTCGCAGCCAAGGATACGGGACTAGAACAACCTATGGTTAGCAGTACATATTCGATCGTTTGCAATTATAACAGGAAAATCTACATAGCACAAGTTAAATCATCAGTTATTCAAACTAGCACACTGCAGTCTTTTTAAATGTATAATAATTGCCTTTATTTTATAGCTTTTCCATTAATCCATGCACACTTCAGTAGCCATCTATAAACGCTGGTTGTCACTCTCAAGTAAACAGGCCTCCTTGTTGTCTCCCCACTTTACTGTTATCGCAAAAGACACTTATCTATTCATCGCTGTAAGAAGTTTGTCTGAAATGTGCATATATTAAAAATTTTATATTTTAACACACTGCATTCGAATACGAGCCCAAATGCACGAGAAAGTTATGACATTCCCAGTAATTTGGAATATGCAAAATCAGTTGGAACTGCAGCAGTTGTGAATTTCACAGAACAGTGACCGTGCAACATTGCTGATTTCTCTCTGTAATGTTATTATATCAGTTAGAAAAGCCAAAATTGAAATAGCACAGTGTGGTGACAATTAAAGGGACAAGCCATCTATAACTGCACTGAAATGCATGGGATTCTTTTCTGCACAGTGACAGCGGGCGACAAGTTTTATTTTAGCAGTCATTCCTTAGCTCATATTGCAATGCGAATTGCACAAGCTAGAATGAAGCAGTGCAAACAAGCCTGGAGAGTTGTGCTCAGAGCCAGTCAATGGTGACACATGCAGAAACAAGCTGGCATGTTGTCTGTAAAACTCCAAAAAATTCTGAAAGTGCCCATGGGAATGAAAACAAAGTGGCTACTTAGTACTTAGTAAAAGGCCATACATGCCTTTTACCTTCAGTCTAAACATAACATTATGTGGGAGCTGGTAACCTGGTTTACATCTAGACGGCTCCTGGTTTAGTTTGGGAAGATAACTTCATACATACAAGGAAAAAGGATGCGCTGATCATGCATAGGGGTTATCTCAAGCCGAATTAGTAGAAATATATTTACAAGGTGAAAGTTGTCTTGTTGCAAAATACAGTGAAATAAAAAATAATCATTAAGCGTGTGTAGGGTATAGATGCATATATCATCTCATATAGTTTTAAAGTAGTATTTACGACATTTTTTGACCAGAATGAGAAATGACGGATCGTAACAGTCATTCTGGTTCCCAAAACAGCAGATAAAGGTGAGCATTGTCCGCACCACTTGTCATGTATAAAATTTTGGAATGAGCTAGATGTTGTTATTAGCAACATCTTCTGCAAAGTAAAGTTTATTTCATTGCCAGTTTAGTTTTCAAACTGCCAAAGTTCCCTTTAGGCATACCTTATGCTAAAGTGACTTAGTCGTGAACCTAACTGATTGAAGACCTTTGCCTAGGCTATGCCTACTTTTCGGCTTCATACAGGGAGTGTATGTGAGTTTAAACAATCCAATAAGGGCTGCATGTATTATAATGCACCAAAATGATAATCCTCCTTAGGGCCTTATATGAAAACTTGTGTTACTAATGCAAGGAAAACAGCAAACCTATGAATAAATTAATACTGAATACAGGTTTGTGCCTTTCCATGCGTTTCACTGCCGTCAATGTAAGAAGATCACATTCACACATAAAATACACAGCAGCTGTAACCTGACTCCATTCATGACGACAGAACTGGTGTGAAATTTAGCTTCATTATAGAGGAGAAGGAGGCACCCTTTTAAAAATACTGTAAATGCTGGCCCCATAACATACCTGGCTGGCCATTTCAGATGAGGATAAGAATCAAATGACACAAGCGCATACAAGTCACATGCGTAAACGTACGCACCTAGCATTTTAACCACATGACATAATTGAAGTCTATGGGTTGCTTTGCTTGAAACAGGGTAGGATACAAGCACAAAGGAAATACTGACACATATCAGCTCTTAATGGAGACGGGTATGAATGGCAGTAAAAGCTATTAATGCAATCCTATTAACGTTGGCGAATAGGCAATTCCCGAGCACACAGACGGTTGTTCTGTAGGGTAGGACTGTTGATATTGAGAGTGGGATGGCAGGCCATACATCAATAAATGAGGACTAGTTTAATAAAACAGTGAAATGAAGGTCATTCATGAATGTAAGAAAAACAGAAGGGCCTAGTATGATACCTATGGGGTTGCCCGAGATTCCAAAATAAGGAAGGCAGGATGAGCAAGAGTTAGCATGGGCCAGCTGCTGTTAGCTGGTTAGGATTCCTTGAGTGCAACGGCTGTCAGCAAGCGAGAAGTAAGTTCAGTAATCGTTCTGTGCAAGTAGCACTCGAAATTTTGTGCAAGCGTATGGTTCGTACAATCAAACTTTACAAATTTCAACAAAATGACCCCCTCGCCTTCCAATAGCCATGAAGGTGGTACAAGACGGGAAGGCAATTACCGTAATTTCCGGCATAAAGTCCGTACCTGATGCATAGTCCGCAGAGCTCAATTTCGGATCCGTTTTTTTTTCTATTGTTTGCCCCACCCAGTACGCAGCCAGCAACAGTCACGTGTGCAACCCGTGCATAAAGATATACGTGCACACAAAAGTCATAAGTATCACAAAACGTTCGTAAATAATAAGCGTTGAAAATTTCTTGCTATATTGGGCGATACTTGCAAAAATAAAATGTAGGGTCTACTCCTCTGGATACTACGCCAAGTGCAAAATTTCAGCCTTTAACCATGTATAGCCTCCGGACTATATACCGGAAATTACGGTAACAGTTCCGCGGCCGCGATGGTGTTGTTTTTTCGCCAGTGCAGATGGAGACGTTTTGAAAACCTAATCTGCATATTACGCCACCAACAGAGAGTAGCATCTCTAATAAAACGCGGAAATATTAGAGGCAATAAAACGCGCCTCCAAAAAACCGCCTTCCCGATATCGTTACTTGCCCTTAGGCATATATGTGACTGTGCAATAAGCACAGCACCCCGCATCTACGAGTGCACACGTGCGCAGACAATATACCATGTGTTTCACAAAGTCCGCTACTGATCTTTAAAATATGCTGTTGGAGCGAAAAAGAGTTTTTCTCGGCAGAGTGAAACCAGTGTTTAGGGACATTAGAAAACAGGTGAACCATGATGACCACAAAGCTGGTTAACTGAATAATAGGTAAATATTTAAGTATATTTGGGCACCTGGTTGCAATTAGTGATGTCCGCATCAGCCTCCCCACGCCCACTGTAGGGCAGAGGCCTCTCATTTTGCGTGCACCTTTGCGTGCAACGTTTTGGTCAGCTAGAAATCTCTTATTGAAGCCAGATGCTTACCTTTAATACTAAAAAAGTACACTATTACAATTTAATTAACCGCTTTATTGTTACCACGACCGCCGCGGTGGCTCTGTGGTTATGGCGCTCGGCTGCTGACTGGAAAGACGCGGGTTCGATCCCGGCCGTGGCGGCTGAATTTCGATGCCGGCGAAATTCTAGAGACCCGTGTACTGTGCGATGCCAGTGCACGTTAAAGAACCCCAGGGGATCGAAATTTCGACCGGGTTCGATCGCTGAGTAGGGAGATTTGCGAGGTAATAGCTGTCGACTCGCATATGATACCGGGTGGAGGATTCCATCATGCTCCTGCAGGCGAACGTCGCCTTACGCTGACCTCGGAAGCATTTGTGCGAAGCACGACCTCCTTACTGAGAAGTGGAGCTCTTAATACGGGCCTGGAAGTTAACGCGTTCTTGAGCTCGTCAAAAGCGGTTTGCTGCTGTGGTGTCCAGGGACAAGGTTGCGTTCATTTTGCGTATCAACTCCACGTGTGGTTGGACTTTGTCGGCATAGCCAGGGATGAAACCCCTATAGAATCCGGCAAGCCCTAAGAAGGAACGCACTTACTTTGTCTTTGGAAGCGGTACGTTGACAAGCTTTTCCACCACCGTTCCCAGTAGTCGGATGGTCCCTTCTCTAGGCTGGTGTTCAAGAAAAGAGATGTTAGTGGCTCCGATTTCACTCTTCTGCAGCTTGATCATGAGGCCGGTCTCGCGTACCCTGCAAATGGCCTATTTAAAGTCCAAAGATGTTCTTCACAGGTAGAGGTCGATACAAGAACATCGTCGATGTAATGAACGACATTGTCTATGTCTTGTAAGAAAATGCGCATCCGGCACGTAAAGATAGCCGATGATGTCTTAGTGCCGAAGGCCATATAGACGAACTGCACAGTGACCGCATTGGGTAGATAACGCTGTTTTCGGTCTCGAAGCTGCCTCCAGGGGCACTTGCCCTTACCCTTTAGCAAGGTCAAATTTTGAAAAGAACCCCTTGGTTCCAACCTTGGTAAATATTACATCTGTCCTTGGAATCAGCTCTGCTTGCGACACAAGAACATCATTCATGCGTCGAAAGTCGATGCAAGTCCGATAGGTGTCTTTCTTTTTAACCAGAACGAGAGGGGAATTGTATGGAGATTTTGAACGGTGAATGACCCCGAATTTGATCATCTCGTCTATCTCTTTTTCGACCACGTCCTTCGTGGCAAAAGACAACGGGTATTGAGGGGTATTCACGACTTCAGAAGTGGAGAGCCTGAATTGACACTCCACTAGATTAGACTTTCCGCGAATCTCGGAAAAAAAATGTCAGCGTACGTGTCAAGTAAGCTCCGAATCTCCTGCTGTTTTTCCTCATCGAGCTTGGTGGAGATCTGCACGGCTTCAATTCCTTTACCGTGGTCCGTGCTAAGGGTCGGCACAAACTATTCACTCAATATGAAAATGGTTTGCGTATATTATCTCTCCCCTATCCCAAATTAGTAAAGAATAATGTCTTCAATATTTCGTAATCTCCGTTTATCAGTGGTATGGGATGCCAGTCAGCAGGGTTGGTCGATGAGGTATCTGTCTTGGAAATCCAAACGACTCGGCCATTTCTGAAACGATTCAGGAAAAGGTGCTGCTGGAAACAATATTTTACGTCACCTTCTTCGATTACGACGAAAGATGACGCTTGCATGATCTCTTGGGACGCACGCTCTTCGTACCGTTTCAGAATATTGATGTGGAATCTAAAATCCTAGCGTCTAAAATCTCTTTGCGAGAAATTACGGAAATGACGCTAAAGGTGTAGCGTTGCGTTAATCGTTGATTGATTTATGAGCTTCGCTATATAGTAGCAGTCACAAGTGGAAGCTGACTTCATAATCTCCCGGGGGGTTTTTTTTGAACAAGGTATAGTTTCCGTCAGAAAGAAAAAGTGTGAAAGAGGGCGAAGGTATCCCTCGCCTTTACCAAGTTGATGTATACCGGCTGTTTTTTTTTCTTTTTTGCTTGGCACTAAACGAACCATTCGGGGGTTGAAAGAAAAGGTACAACCGCATTTGTAAGAAGAGCTCAAACTGTGGCAACTGCAGGGGTTAACTCGAACAGCAACGGTAAGGGACCAAGCTATATCCAGAGGTTAAGAATTTAAAGAAATTATTGTAAACTCTGGAGCTTTAATGTCACGAAACAACGAATGGGGAACCAAATGCCGCAGTGGAGCTCTCCGGATTAATTTAGGTCACCTGGAGTTCTTAAGGCACGCTGACATCACATAGCAAACCGGTCTTATTGTAGGGAAATGAGGCGCTCCTGATGGCATTCTAACGAAGAAAGACGGCAGTTTACAAAATAAAGAAAGTATTGGGGAACGTTTCTAGCCCTTTTTTATTTTGTGGTGTTCATCAAAGGAAAACAAGTGTAATTACTTTATGGCTAGAAGATAACCGCGGGTGTTACTTGGAACGTGACACTTCTGTCTACAGCGTTTTCGGTGACATGCGTGAGCAGGCACAGTTCAAAGAATCTCCATCTCCTAGTGAAAAAATTACCCGACGCTGAAGCAGTGACCGAATATCGAGCTTTGACACAAAGTTCGCCGGTTCGAATTCCTGCCGCGAGCTACTGTCAGCCTTAGCTGGTACGTTTATGCTGTATAAAACGCGAAATCGTATGCCGCCATCCCGAAAACACTGTGACAAGCGGTTGAGCCACAACATTTATATGAAGATTCGTAAAGATGTGGAATTTAGGAAATTTAGGTAGCCGATTCGAATCCCTGCCGCGAGCTGGGCTATAACTAGTAGGTTTATGCTGAGCGAAACTCTGAATCTTACGACACCATTCGAAACATTCTACCACAAACGATTGGCCCACAAATTTTACAGGAATGTCTCGACTAAGTGACCCGACTTTGACGCCTACCAGATATATATATATATATATATATATATATATATATATATATATATATATATATATATATATATATATATATATATATATATATATATATATATATATATATATCGTATCGAATCAATTTACTTCCGAGTTGTGGTGCCCGGGGGTCAGGCTGCCGCCTGTTATTTTTTCTACTATATAACCGCCTCCGTTACCACGGCAACCACAGGGTTACGATTTGCGTTACAGCGCTTATCGCTGATGCTGAAGTCTCCTTACGTGCTATGAATGCGGAAGCATTTATGCTATACTAGTGTTTTCTTCGCTGCGCTTGCGCTTGATTAATGCTTCTGGTCTCGTGACACCGAGCTTGACGCTTCTATCGCCTGGCCGCATTCACTCGTTCTCGATGTTGCGTGTCTGATGCGTGCTTCTATCTCTCGAGAATCGCTCTCCATGGCAGCGACCGTTCAGGACTGAAGGGGCACTCCGAGCGCCAATACTGATTTTGCACGCTTGAGAGTGATCTTGGGAGGCGAAAATGCCAAGGCGGACAAGGCGACGGACGTCTCTGCAAGACAGAGAATCTTGGCTATGGATGGTTCTTCATGAGGACCTACAGACAATGGAAGGGTTGTACCGAGGGCATACCAGGGAGGGGGGGGGGCGAGTGTAGAGTAGGAAAAATGTGCTGAAGACAGTGGTCTTGCGCCGTGCGGCAGGTGCTGAAAGCGTAGGCGATGAATGGCAGAACACGGCCCCAGTTGTTGTGGCTTGAATTAGTGTACATTGAGAGTATGTTGATGATCGTTCGGTTTGTACGTTCAGTTTTAAGAACGGTAAAGTGATGAATGAGTGTGTAGCGCAGGAAGGGAGAAGCAGCTCCACAACGAACGCGGTGAATTGGCGACCATGGCTGCTAATGATAACAGATTGAGGCCCGTGGCGGAGAACTATGAATCGATGAATCGAAGAGGACACATGACACGCGATAACCGAGGTCAGGGCTGCCGTGTATCATTCTGACTTGAAAATGCTCTCACATATGTTTAACTCACTCAGTGTATATAAAACAGTCATCATACCTACTTTGGAAAATTCGAATCAAACCTGCAGCCTCTAGCAAAACCACTTTTGCCGGAACAATTTGGGTACTCACATTATGTACGAAAAACCAGCACTACCAAGCTAATCGGCCGGGCGAACTTACAACCACTCACACATCGAAAAAATTTCACTTCAAATGTCGAGTTCCTACTACTCGCACCTTGCTTTTAAACAGTCATCAGGAACAACTCATAGTAAATTTGTTCGCCGACCACTAAAATGTTCACAAGCACACTCTCTTTCCATCCACCATTTCCTTTTCCCATTCGCTCCCAGTTCTTACAGAAAAGTTCCGAATATTGCGGATAAGTTCGGCATCGTGTTCTCCTTCAGGCTATTCCTCAAGTTCTTCAAGTTCGAACAATGTTCCGTTGATTTTGGCGGCAGTATGCGCCCAAAGAATTTCCCGTTTAAAAAGTTGGCAGTGACTTAACTTCGCTAACCCTGGAATTCAGCGAAAAGCAAGGGCGCTTGCTAAGCGTCTGAGGCTCGTCCATGGCAGCTCCGCTACACGCTCGCGACAGCCGCTCTATATATGCCCGCACGACCCCGTGGCTATGACGTAGTATCACAGGGTCTTACGGCACCCCCATCGGATGTGATCACGAGGCTTCACATCACCCCACTGATGTTCTTAAGGTCAAAGGTCAACCCAAAGATCACCCAATGTCAACAACCAGAGGTCAAAGGTACTTAGTTTGTCGTACTTAGTTCGTCGACATAAAAAAGGTGCCCAGTGTAGGAGAAAAAAGTTGAATCAGGACGTTTGTCGTGGCTAGTTGGCGAATGCATAATTTCATAGCGATTCAGCCATGACCCTGGTTAACCTCGTTACCATAACGACCTTTCAGTCGAGAGCTTAGCGCCCGTCCTGTCTTGTGTATTCCCTCTTATCAATGTTCTTTCGCACTGTGGCTTCCGTCAATTAGCTATGCACCAACTAGACCGCACAAAAATCCTAGTTCAACGTTTTTTTCCTACATTGCACTCTTTTCTATGCCAATGAACTATGCATAATTCAGCCATCACCCTCGTTCTCCTAACAACCTGTCAGTCGGGAGTTCAACGCCCGTCCTGGCTTTTGTGTTTCCTCTTGTCAATATTCTTTCGCGGTGTGGTTTCCTATGTCCGGTCGCACTCCCGCCTTCCCGGTTGGCCTCCCATTTTCGGGTCCTTTTGTGTATTCGAAGTACGTGGCAAAGAGACATTTAATGTCCAAAATGAACAAATAAACCCAGCCCTCATTCGGAATGTTTTAATCTTCGCGCAGCACGAAATAAAGACAATAACACGGCGTCTGCCTCGTCACTCACATTTATTTCTTTATGAGGTAACAAAGCACGCTCTTTCGAGATGTAGCAGGTGAAGTACGTGTCTTCCCCTTAAATGCGAGCACTGGTATACCCTGCGTCGACAGGCCTTGAACTGGAATAATTGCCAGGTGGCAGAAAGGCCTACACCACGAAGTATTGTGGCGCTTACAGAATGCCGTAACTCTTCCAGATATCAATAAACTCCGTTCCAGAAAGCTTGTCGTAAATCTTTTTTTCAATTCTTGCGATCATATCTTCGGTGAAGTGGTTCTTCCAGTCTCCTACGACACCCTTCCGGAAGGGAATTACTTTCCTAGGGTACTTCTTCAAAGTTTCCAAGTAGTGCTTAATCCCAGGACAGAGTTTCTCGTTGTTTCCCAGTGGCTTGTCGAAGAAAGTCTTGACGGTGCCAGCTGTCGTATCCTTCATGTAGTCTATGGTACTGCACAAGAGGACCCGATGTAGCATTTCCGGTTCCTCGACAAGTCTATGGTAGTACTCTTCTCCTAGAAAAGCCGCAAGTCTCAGCACCTGACTCCGTGGGTCCGCCTTGATCTCCTCGTAGTGCAGGAGGAGCACGTTGGAGTCGTTGCGGTGGGCGTACCAGGAAAGCATGTAGTCGAAGTAGTCGCCAAAATCGTTAGCGCCTTGCATGAATATCTCGAAGTAGTCTTCAAATTTTCCGTCAGCGAAGTCGTACGCTGTTAGAGATTTCGTGTGATAGAAAAAAGAGACGCACACGTCTTTGGGGTTCCTGCAGACCCACACGTACTTTGCTCTCGGACTCTTCGGTATCAAGTCGTAGCTGAGGTGAGTCTTGATAAGGCCAGGATGCACAATTTTCTCCACGTCCTCGGCCCCGAACATCTCGAGCGAGGGTTGGTTCCTGTGCAATTCGAGCACGCTGGGAGGAGGCAGCCCATCGTGAAGAATAAGGTAAGAGATCTGTTGCAGCCATACTGTTCCGCTTTTGGGAAATGTGGCGAGGAAGGTGTCACCCGTTCTCGGCTCGTACTGCAACGCCGAACGGAAGAGTTCGACAGAGAAGTGCCGGTTAAAAGTTCGGCCATCTATGACTCTGTATATCGGTCCCCGAGGTGCCCTGATGTCCATGGCGAGGCTTTTCGAAATATTGGCTCCTTCCGATCGTTTCCGAGAACTAACGCGATGTCCCTGCGAAGAATAAAAGTGCACAGAGGGTTTTGCATATGCCGGAAGGTTTAAGAAAGCCTTCTTGGTAAAAGAAGATAGGAACTTAGTCACTGCTTAGTGTTCAAGACATGTTCCCTGAAACATTTTTTTTCAGGCAGGACTGCACAGGTCTTATATGTGTAGGTATAAAAAATGTATCGATCGGTTGGAACACGCCTACCTGCAGGAATAACGACGGTATAACACAGGCACTTGCGTCGCCATTTTCCTTCTGGAGATAACGAAAAGTCGGAAATCTCGTGCAGGATTATAGCTTTTACTTCCGTGGTTGGTGGATCCCAAGCACTGAATGCCTATTCTAGGATTGGTCTTACATTGACCTTACAAAGGAAATCCTGAGAGGCTAATGAGCAATTTCCAGCATTGCGGTGAAGAAAACCCAATGCACGACCCGCCTTGGCAATTTTGTAATCGACAGGTCGATGCCAATTTAACTCTGGAGTAAAATACACATCTAGGTATTTGTATTCAAATACACGGCAAAAGACAAAACTATTTAGGACGTAGGTTCGAACTTGAGGGTTTCTGTTTTTTGTGCATACTACGTACATATATTGTTTTGTTCTGGTCAAGTTCATACGCCACTGTGCGGACTACTAAGAAATTTTATACAAATCATGTTGAATCTTGTAGTTGTCTGTTGCAGAAGTAATTGTTCTGTAAAGCACGCAATCATCTGCAGACAGCCTCATATGGGATGCAATACCGTTAGTGATGTCATTAACATAGAGTAAAAAAATATGAGATCAATGCGGTAGCAGCATTGGAGGAATGCGCGAGCATTGACGTCTCCTCGCCCCTCTTTGCTCCTCTTTGCCTAAATGAATCAAGTTCCATAATTGCCCATGTTGAGTTTTCAAACTTGGCGCCACGCTTCGCTCCGTCCACACTCTCGGTTTTTGAAATTATGCGCCACGCTTTCGCTCCGCCCACTTCCGATTGTAGACATTGTCAGGATGGCGCGAAAGGAACAAGGACGAGAGAGGCAGAAGAATAGAACAGGACACTCGTCCTTGCTCCTTTCGCGCCATCCTGAAATCATCTACAGCCATGAACCAACTTGCCCAAACCAAAGTATTTCTTGACCACTTCCGTCGTTTTAAAATTTGGCGGCACTTTTGCTCCTTCCCCGCCCACTTTTTGGACATTTTTGGCGACAGAGAACAATAAACCGTGTTCTTACGCAAGTAATCTGTGACCCAACATATCACACGAGGATTTATATGGTAAGTATATATTTTTTGAATAAGCAGGTTATGGGTTTCTGTATGAAATGCCTTCTTAAAGTCTAGACACATACAGTACGTCATGTGCTAAGTCATGTGCACATTCTTTTAGTTGGGTGACGCAGGAAAGCCTTTTCCGAAAACTTTGTTGACGTGTGTTAAATAATGAACTCGCATTCATATGCACAATGACGCTAGTGGGCAAGGCAAGTTCTATTATTTTGCACGCAACACACGTCACAGATACAGGGCGGCAGTTTGGGGCAGAGTTTCTCTGGCCTACTTAATGCACAGGCACAATGCACGCACTTATCCAGTCATTTGGCAGAGACGCCTTCCTCGGCAACTCGTCAAAAATTATCTTTAGGAGGAGGAGGAGGGCGAAAGGCAGGGAGATTAACCGGAAGAATAATCGGTCTGCTCTCTCCCCAATTCCACGTACTAATCTTTCATCTTTAGAAAGCTATCTCACAATGCATCCGGGTCCCCACTTTCTGTACCTTTCAATTGCTGCAACAATGCGTCAATCCCTCGAGTACCGATCACGTCTTCTATATAAGTTACCTGCCTATTGCCAGGCTGCTCGCTTGAGTCACCTTTCTCCGTGCCGGAGTGAAAACGGAACTGAAGTACTGACTAAAACATTCT
Organism: Amblyomma americanum; assembly: GCF_052857255.1. NCBI lineage: Eukaryota > Metazoa > Arthropoda > Arachnida > Ixodida > Ixodidae > Amblyomma > Amblyomma americanum. The sequence continues at coordinate 68,227,975 of NC_135503.1, read as the reverse complement.
GCCTTATCGACGACCTCGTGCTCACAGCTTTCGCCAGCTGCAAGAGGCGGTATCGAAAGATCTTTTCCGTTTCTTTGACATGCTTTCAAAAGTTGTTAGGTTTTTTTTTTTGTAGCAGTAAATGAAATGATTCGCAGAACGAATCTTTAGTTGTGCGTATAGCCAGTTCTACTTGACCTATTCGTAATTCAGTTTATCGCAGCTTTCAGTAATATAGTCATTTTTAAAATTACAACTTATCTGTCTCTTACGAGTGGCACTACGCACCTGTTTTGTAAACCAAAGTTTACTGATACTTTGGCTACCAGTTAATATTCTTGATGGAGAAAATAATGTATCACTTCGTACATCTTCTTTTGTATGCTCCAATTTCTTTCTGTGATAATTTGATATATATATGCAGCAATTGCAACAAACTTGAAAAGAGCAGCAACACTTCTGCTTAAGAATCTGGTTAACCGTAAAAGCTACAGGCTGTCACAACTTGCCGGTTTGGAAGCACCAACTGGCACAAGACAACTTCTCATATACCGACATCAACTATGATTTGAATTGAAGATATTTAGCTGTCTACTAAAATAAATATTCATCCGCAATCGGTGCCTCTATCTTTCCTGTAGCATGTATCGGCAGCAGGAAATAGCTCATTATCAGTAATACAATCGCTTAACCATGAATCTGTGCCCAATACTACGGACGGCTGGATCGTATTCAAAATGTCTGCAAATTCTTCGGCTTTATTTTGGTGCTCCGGCAGTTTATAACAAAGACCGGAAACTTGAATCAGAATGACCCGGTCACTTATAAGCGACCACTTGCTTTTGTCATCGTCATAAACAAATTTGCCTTTGTTTGGGCTTAACGTATTATGCTTAAGAATTACGTTGTGTCTTTCTTGCTATTGTGATTTGGCAAAATCACTCAGAATCTTTAATTTCCGGCGCTATCCTTCCGAATAGTCCTCCGATATACTAATAAAGTCCCCTTCAAGGTTTTCGCATTCCCTATAATATTTTTCTTCTCTTTCTACGAAGCAAAAAATGCTATTAACGGTCGGTTATGGCCATCTTTCGATTTTCCCAATTTATGAGCGCGGTTTATACCTGAAAATTGCGCTCCCAATTTTGATTTACAGATGTCTACAATTAATCTCCCTGACTGTGCATTTGGTTCAGATGCATGTGTGTATTTTACGCCGAAAAAAAATCAAATTGCTACGTAGGCTTCGATTCACGAGGTCATCGGCCTTGGCGAATAGTGTTCCTATCAGGCGTCTCTGGCTTTTGCAGTCACTGCGACATTCATTAATGACCTCGTTTAATTGATCAATACATGTGTCACTATCTGTCTAGAACGTGAGTCAGTACCAGAGAGGTGTACGTCTCCCAAAACAAGATTTAATGAAACAATTAACATCAACTACAAAACTCAATAAAGAAGGGGTTTACATAACACAGGTAAGCATGCAAAAATCAGGCAGAGTTTCCACACGCAGGTGGGGTCAAGAATAGCGTCAAATTGTTCTAAATAGAGTCTTTAGAGTCCATGTAGCAGTCGAATGGAGAATAATGAAAACAGTCCAATCGGTTCTCAAGCTGGATAGTGGTGAGGAAAGTCGCTAGAGGAGACGGGGCCTGCGGAGCGTAGCCGAAGGAGCGTCTCGACGGTCCGGATCGTTGCCGGGATGCATCGGCCTAGGAGGGCAGCCTCAGTGCGTGTTTCCTACACCGGGTTCAAAGCTCGAGTCCCTCAGTTGCCTCCCCTCGGGGCGGCCGCACGGAGGGGACGCCGCTGCATACCGTCCTCCTAGCCCCGCGGGTGCTTTGCGCCCATGTATCTTGACGGCCGTGGATTCACACGCACTTGCGGTGCCCGGAGCTGTGCCGTCTGCTTTTCTTCTACCTACACGCAAACGATTACTGCTTTCGCGCAGACGCGCGCACTTTGCGCCGTCTGCTTCACTCCCTCCCAGTGTCTATGTCGGCTTCGTCCACTGCGTGCCGTGGTTTCTTTAGTCGTTTCATTTCTTGCCGAGGCGTCTCGCACTCACTCGTGACAACATGTGCACTTGCATTCTAAAGACTCAATGCGGGAGCTTGGGTCTTCCATGACATTCTCATTTTCAGTCTGTGCGGCTTCTATCGCATGAAGTTTAGCCTTTATCTCAGTTTGACCTTAAGAAAGCTCCTGGCGAATTTCCGCTGTGAAAGCCCCCGGATTTAGCTGAATATCTCCGCAGAGCAGAAAAATAAGCAAGTAACAGGCATAACGTTGCAACAATATGAAGCAATGCCTGAAGCGACATTTCGCCTGAGAATGTAGTCATACATGCAAACAACGCTTGGGGTGGAACCGGCAAAGCATAGATGCTGATTGTTCTAATTTTTGTTCGAGAGCACTACTTAACGGGGTAAAACCCAACCAAGAATCTTACGTGAAGGCTCGGAGTAACTCGGATAAGCTCGGGTTAGTTCGCAGGAGCGTCGCGCAAGCTGCAGCGATTAGGAGGAACCTCGGGCAAGTCCGGAGGAGCCAGCTGTAGCCAATGGGAGGAGGGCGAGCGGCAGCTGCCGCCGAGTGCAGAGAGGGTGCGGAAATTAAGAGCGAGGAACCCGGATGCGTGCGCATGCAGATGCCAGAACGAAAGGACGAAGAATGAACACATATGCTTTCGCATGTCTACTCATTTTAACCGCGTTAAAAACCTGCCACTATTTTACTAAATCTAGTTCACATAGAAGCACGTCTACATCTTTCTTTTTTAAATCCTGGTTAGGAAAATGAAAAGAGCTGCGTATTTCACTGAGCTCAGTGCGAATTTCTTCACTCGACTTGCTCTATGCTACTTTTTTTGTCTCTGCCCCATAACAGTCCAACTTACTTACAAGATAAGTGTGCACTTTGACAACTTCCTTAATACTGTTAGGCTGATTTTCTCAAAGGCTCTAGGCTATATCGACTAAAGTTAATTTTGCAGAAGTCTTCACAAGAGAAGTTTTACAACCTTAACCAAAAACCAGGCTCCCAGCTCAGAACAATAGCTAACACAGCACCATTGGCAGCAGCAGCGACGACACGACAAATATATCGAGGCGTACAAGTGAACACAATTTCACCAACCTGGAATAAGCAGAAAAGTCTGGTTAATTTGTGTGCGCGCTCCGTCGCTGCCGCTTCTACAATGATCGTAGCCTGAGCCGCGACGCCCACTAGATATGAACGATAAAGGCTCGTTCACATTACGCAGACGAGACGCCGATGCCAACTTGAAAGCGACAACGGCGATTGGCCGACGATCGTAGGTCGATGTGGTCGTTGGTAGGCAGGCTAGTCATACTACACCGATGACGACGACGACGCCTCTAACGACGAAAAATCGTCGTTGTGTGATGACCAAAAATCGCTCTTCTGTATCTCACATGAAAAAAAAAACTAACATGGTCAAAACGAAGTCGCAATGGTCACCATAAGTGACTCCTATCATGCACGGGGAAACGCAAAGGCGCCCGTGTGCTGTGCGATGTCAGTGCACGTTAAAGACCCCCAGGTGGTCGAAATTATCCCGGAGCCCTCCACTACGACACCTCTTTCTTCCTTTCTTCTTTCACTCCCTCCTTTATCCCTTCCCTTACGGCACGGTTCAGGTGTCCGCCGAGATATGAGATGGGTACTGCGCCATTTTCTCTCCCCAATAATAATAATAATAATTGGTTTTTGGTGGAAAGGAAATGGCGCAGTATCTGTCTCATATATCGTTGGACACCTGAACCGCGCCGTAAGGGAAGGGATAGAGGAGGGAGTGAAAGAAGAGAGGAACAAATAGGTGCCGTAGTGGAGGGCTCCGGAATAATTTCGACCACCTGGGGATCTTTAACGTGCACTGACATCTCCCCAAAAACCAATTTTCATTTTCATCATGCACGTCGCAGCACCCCGCATTTATTTCTTTTCTTTTTCTGTGTTCGTACATAGTGTATATTACCCGCTACCACTGTCTTTTCTTAATATCGCTCCCCCTTTCTTTCCCTCTTCCTGTCCTCTCCCTGTCCTTTTATTGCCGCTAGCATCTGTTTTCGATGGCAGATGCCGCGACTAGCAACATCTTTTATTTCCATTATTATTTCGTTAATAAATGGCCACTAACAACAACAACACTGTAAGTATCCGCGAGCACGCTCAAGAGCACGTACGATGGAGACTGTGGAATCATCCTTGAAAGCAAAAGCGAACGCATGTGAAAGAAAGCTTCTTTGTGTGTTCCAAAAGCATTAAACTTTTTCGAGGCGTCTATCTTTGATCATCTCTTGAGAATATCGTACATATACAAGGGGATAAAATTTGCCGTTAGTTTGGAGTATTTTATATAAATTTGCATTTGTCTTCACGCTTCGCTAGAGCCACTTTCTATAGCAGCGCTGTTTTTGTTATTGTCGCAGATATTGCAAAGTAGCTGTTACATACATGAGCAAGCACCCTTTGCCTTAGCTTTTATGACCTGAATGCCAGGTGACAGAACTGTATGGGGGGTGTCTCTTCGTCAAGACCGCTATGTCCCTGAATGGCCACACTGTGAGGTTCTAGCAACTTTGTAACACACAGTCTCGGCTTGCCGTGCCTTTCAAGTGGCCCTCGTACACCTATGCCAACAGAAGTGGGCTGGGACCCGGCCCTTCATTACCTCTGCCCCCAGACGCTGTATAGGAAGCCGCCATTGCAATTCACACCACCCACACATTTTGTCCGGTACATTTTGAAGACTAGAACTACCAGTATAAATTTTACTCGATGCCGAGTCCATGTGCCTGCTCCTGGCATACTGGGCTCGCCCGATGCACCTACTCCGTTAAGAGCAGCTGACTGCACCAGGATGTCAAATGCTTGTGCTGTTTTGCGCCCAGTGGCTACCTGCAGATGTAGATTTTTAACTTGCTCCTCCTGCAAGAAAAGATACCATCTTCGCAAAGGCTGTTCGGCGGTTGCTGAGGGTACCTATATTAAGATGGTGATCGAGAAACGCAAAGCTTGGTCTTGCCAGACATGCAGGCAGTCTGGTTCATCCAAGTGTGATGTTCAGTTAACTCATCACTTAACATCTGTGAATCAGAAACTGATTCAATTCACGACTACTGTAGAAGAACTTGTAGTTGAAATGGAAGAACTTCTGGCCTTTGAAACAACGGGAGAAAAGTTGGCCGAAACTGTAGGAGAACTGCAGACGTCCATCGAGTTTTTGTCCTCAAACAATTCCGTACTCTTTGCGGCCGGCCGATAACAAAGCTGAACTTGGCCAGCTTCGCGCCCAATGCTTGAAGCTGTCCTTGACTTGCTTCCCAGGCTTCAGTCATTCACCGCATGACTACAGTGATCAATTCTCTGGCTTTCCAGTTGAATACAAGACTTTCCCGTTGAACGCAATAAGGTCCTTATATCTGTACTTAGACAAGTTAGAGACAGGCTTGATATAAAATTTCAGCCTTGGGATGTTTCTGTTGCACACAGGTAACCGGCTCGCAAGGATTTAATTCTGGCTATTCTCGCTCAAATGCAGACTGTTACAAGAGTGGCTGGGTGCTCGCACTGGTCTCCCAGATCTGGTTTTCAATGACTTGCATCAGAACCCTCGTCTCTATTTCAATGTTAATTTGACGCGCGCCACCCGACACCTAATTGGTTCTCTTTCGTCCTGGTTTCTTCCTGACCTTTCTCCGAGGCCCGTCCGGTTCGGCCTCACCTGCCTTAGCGGTGTTCGATTCGCTTCTTTTACTTTTCACCTTTTTTCACCTTTTTCTCCTGGGCACGCCAGGTTCATTTTCACATGCATCATCCGAGCTACGCTCTCGTGATGAAGCTACTGGGTCAGCTCCCTTTTGTTCTTCGAAGACAGAACTTTCTTCTTGGTCAGATGTTCTCTTCTTTCTCTTTCTGATCTTGCCTCGTGTAGCATGCTGAGAGCATGGCTCACTAGAGGCTGGAGACTCATTCTCCTCACTACTGCTGAATATTGCTTCCTCAGTTTCTTCCTTCACTTCGTGAGTTTCGGCGCAGTTGTCGCAAGACTTTCTCTCAATTTACTGCATTTCTTGAGCTGCACTTTCGCCTTCCTCCGCGGGAAAGGCCCCCTCGCTGCTCGAGGCTTCACTCGCCACAGACTCCTTTTTTTCTCTTGTAGACTCTCTGCAGCTACACTGACATCGGAGTTTTCGTACTCTGGCATTCGACCACTCTGTCTCATGGTTCCTACTGCAACATTCAGGCGAGCACCCCTCTGATTTCTCGATGGAGTTCCACCTTTCTTCCCCATCTTCAGGCGGCTGCCCTAAGGTGCCGTCTGACTGAAGCGTCAAGTCGGCCTTCTCCTCTATGCCTACTTACTCGGTAGTAGCTACACTTCCACTTTCTTGGGGAAGCAACACTCCGGTGCTGTCCTCACTCTCAGTTGCAGGAACCGGCTATTCCACAACCACACTCTCACAAGTGGAGCTAGTTACAACCTCTTCCGTGGTTGTCAGCAAATCAGACTCGTTATTAGTCTTCCACCCGGCCTCACCGGAGGTAAGCTCCTCTGGCTCCCTGACGTTGTTCAAACGCCCAACCCCAGCAAGCTTCCTCGCAATGATTGCATGCTCTATTTGAAATTTTCGTTCTCGCTCCAAATCGAGCTTCGCTGCTTCTCGTCTCCTCCGCCATTCTCTCTTTCTTTCTTCTCGTCGCTCCCTTTGTCTCTCTATCTCGGCGGCTTCTCTAGCGCGCTATCTTTTTCTCTCTTATTCTTTGAGAACCTCTCTCTAGTTCTGGTCCACACACTGAACAAGTTCAGCTCCTTTCAGACCCCTTTTAAGGCCCAATTCAGCAATCTTTTTGAGCTTCATTAGGAGCCTGAACTCTTCAGATGCAGCACAAAACCTATGCACAGTGAACCTCACGAACCGCTTCAGCGCGGTACCTCACAATATCACTCTGCTGTTAAGACTTGTTTACGACCACTTCGTAAACACCTTTTGACTCTTTCTCCGTTACCTGCGCTTACAAAGCACCAAACGTCCTGTCTTGAACGCCAGAATATGTCACCTCTTCGTCCACTTTTGCGTGCACTCCCAGGCACCCTTAGAGCGCGTCGGGGTAGCAATCCCGGTCACAAAGGAGATAAACTCGACTCAGCGTGGCAAGCTCAGCCGGAGACCTCCTACCAAGTAACAAAGGGGGTGGTCGTTTGGTGCCCAGCTTTCGCCGGTCGCAAGCCAGAGAATGGGTCGGAGCGAAAGGTTGACAAACAAAACAAAGTTTATACAGCAAAGAGACGATACAGAGTAATTCGCAGTGACTCGTACGAGCGCATACAAAGTGGTTCACAAATACAATGCAACGCGTGCAAAGTAACAATCGAGAGAGATTACAATTCAGCAGAATCTTTGCAGCTAAAATGCACTAACACAGAGAGAGACAAACAAACAAAACACAATTGGTTCACCGGGCACTGCGACAGTCCGACGACCTGAGGAACACGATGGTGCCGCCCAGCAGGTTGGCGCACACTGCCTTGCTGGTCCGTGGCTGGGCGAGGAGTCGACAGCCTCCCGGTAGCCAGGCGGCGCACCGACAACCACCCGCCTGCTGACTCCAGCCTCCCGGTAGCCAGGCAGCCCACCGACGAGCACCCGCCTGCTGACTCCAGCCTCCCGGTATAGCCAGGCGGCCCACCGACGAGCACCCGCCTCCTGACTCCAGCCTCCCGGTATCCATGCGACCTACCGACGAGCAACCGCCTGCTGACTCCTGCCTCCTGGTAGCCAGGCGGCCCAGTGATGAGCAACCGCCTGCTGACTCCAGCTTCCCGGTAGCCAGGCCGCCGACCGACGAGCACCCGCCTGCTGACTCCAGCCTCCCGGTAGCCAGGCGGCCCACCGACGAGCACGCGCATGCTGACTCCAGCCTCCCGGTAGCTAGGCGACCTACCGACGACCACCCACCTGCTGACTCCAGCCTCCCGGTAGCCAGGCGGCCCACCGACGAGCACCCCCTGCTGACTCCAGCCTCCCGGCAGCCAGGCGACCTACCGACGAGCAACTGTCTGCTGACTCCAGCCTCCCGGTAGCCAGGCGGCCCAGTGACGAGCAACCACATGCTGACTCCTGCCTCCCGGTAGCCAGGCAGCCCACCGACGAGCACCCGCCTGCTGACTCCAGCCTCCCGGTAGCCGGGCGTCCTACCGACGAGCACCCGCCTGCTGACTCCAGCCTCCCGGTAGCCAGGCGGCCAACCGACTAGCACCCGCCTGCTGAATCTAGCCTCCCGGTAGCCAGGCGTCCTACCGACGAGCACCCGCCTGCTGATTCCAGCCTCCCGGTAGCCAGGCGGCCGAGTGACGAGCACCCGCCTGCTGACTCCAGCCTCCCGGCAGCCAGGCGTCCTACCGACGAGCAACCGCCTGCTGACTCCAGCCTCCCGGTAGCCAGGCGGCACACCGACCAGCACCCACCTGCTGACTCCAGCCTCCCGGTAGCCAGGCGGCCCAGTGAGGAGCAACCACATGCTGACTCCTGCCTCCCGGTAGCCAGGCAGCCCACCGACGAGCACCCGCCTGCTGACTCCAGCCTCCTGGTAGCCGGGCGTCCTACCGACGAGCACCCGCCTGCTGACTCCAGCCTCCCGGTAGCCAGGCGGCCAACCGACTAGCACCCGCCTGCTGAATCTAGCCTCCCGGTAGCCAGGCGTCCTACCGACGAGCACCCGCCTGCTGATTCCAGCCTCCCGGTAGCCAGGCGGCCGAGTGACGAGCAACCGCCTGCTGACTCCAGCCTCCCGGTAACCAGCCGGCCGACCGACGAGCACCCGCCTGCGGACTCCAGCCTCCCTGTAGCCAGGCGGCCCACCGACGAGCACCCGCCTGCTGACTGCAGCCTCCCGGCATCCAGGCGGCCCACCGATGAGCGCCCGCCTGCTGACTCCAGCCTCCCGGTAGCCAGGCGGCGCACCGACGAGCACCCGCCTGCTGACTCCAGCCTCCCGGCATCCAGGCGCCCTACCGACGAGCACCCTCCAGGCAGCTTACCGACGAGTTCCCGCCTGCAGATCCCAGTCTCCCGGTAGCCAGACGGCCTACCAACGCGCTACTGCCTGCTGGTACCGGCTTCCAGGTGTACAGGACATCATCCGCGAACCGGTTGCCTGCTGATACTTCCCCAGTGACGCGCTGTACCTGCGCCGCTGTGGGCTTCGGCGCCGGCAAAGACTGTCGCACCGGAACAAATAGTAGGACGTTGGTGTTCATCTTGTCATCTGTAGGTTGTTAGTGCCCTGTAGTGTATCTGTGTGTCAGTGTGCAAGCGGGCGAGGTATGCTTTCGTCCTCGTCGCTCAAGAAAACAGTGTCGTGATGCTGAATGCGGCCTGTTTATTGCCCAGAGCTCGTGGACGGACCAGAGCCCATTTATTACCTTGCATCTTCCTAAGTTTACATCTGCGGCATCGTGGCTATATTTGTTTTCGACCCTCCCAAGTCGGTCTGCGTAGCTGTCTTTTTCAACGGAAGAGTGCATACTGTATTTGGCAAAAGGTATGCCAATAAAACGCGACGAACCTGAAATCCCTAGTCCTGCCCTTTTGTATTAAATACGTGGGGTTTCTCATTCCTTCCAACTTTCACGATAGGCACCGTCACAAAGTCCGGAAGAGAGTCGACGGGTTTTTAGCAGCCAAGCATTGAAGTAGCAAATACGGTAAAGCCGGTCAGGCTGCCTCGTAGTTGGCGGAGTCAGCATAATCTCAGTGGTCATTGTCTGATTTTAGATACCGAAGAACAATAATAATAATAATAAATAATAATTGGTTTTTGGAGAAAGAAAATGGCGCAGTATCTGTCTCATATATCGTTGGACACCTGAACCGCGCCGTAAGGGAAGGGATAAAGGAGGGAGTGAAAGAAGAAAGGAAGAAGAGGTGCCGTAGTGGAGGGCTCCTGAATAATTTCGACCACCTGGGGATCTTTAACGTGCACTGACATCGCACAGCACACGGGCGCCTTAGCGTTTTTCCTCCATAAAAACGCAGCCGCCGCGGTCGGGTTCCAACGCGGGAACTCCGGATCAGTAGTCGAGCGCCCTAATCACTGAGCCACCGCGGCGGGGAAGAACAAGACACGCCTACCAATATTTTCAATGGTTGCTTCTTAATGAACCTTCGGACATATGGTAGCGCAGCGAAGCATTTTAGACCTTCGCAAGAAAGAGCAGTGACTGCAAGACGAACGCAAGTAGCGCACATTAACCGGAGGAAAAAAAATAGGAAGAGAAAGCTACGTTAGGGTGGCTAGAATGGGGAGGTGTGAAGACCGCGGCGCTTTCTCTCGGCTGCGCGTGAACTATCTGCGCACTGATGCCGCTAAGCGGAATGTGGCGCTGCTACTAGCGGTGCGGTATGCTCACCCGCTCAGCCGCGTTGGCCTTGCACACGCCGTTGGAGTTAGTTCAGTTCGTTTCGTCGCCTGTATTGGAGTGTCTGTAGCAGTGTTTTCTCATGCGGGGGCGAGATGCCTTCAACGGCAAAAGTGGATGTAGACCGTCGCAGCTATGCTGTGCCACACAGCGATGCGCGGCTGATTTATTACATTGCAGGCTATGTGGCTACGAAGCGTGTTTTGACAACTCATTGTGAACCTTGCAGAGCAGTACGTCTCTGTGACCAAGGCAAAACTCCCAAAGAACTTCCAGCTGAGGCAACTAATGAGAGGGACCTCGGAGGCCTTTTATATCCGTCAGTATCATTTTACAATCTTGTGAACGTCCTTGAAAACAAACTTACACATGCGTTTAAGTGAACGCGCTTGCATGCAGAAGCTGTGGTAGAGACTTTACAGACAGTTGGCGATGTGCCAAACTTTGTTGTTCTGAGCATTCTGTAGCGCTGACAGCATCTGTTGTACGTATTTAGTCCCTCACGAGGATTCTCTTTTTGCTTAAAGGTGTAAGTCAGTAGGATAGCGAAAAGTGGGATAAGAAAAACACTTAAACCTTGTGTGTTGTAGGACAAATTATGGAAAAGTTTTCCCCCTCACATGTAAATAAACGCTTTCAATGCCAGATGTGTTGCTTCACTCTCTAGAGTCGTCGGAGATTGCTTACATGGTTGGACCCCGGAACTTTTTTTTTTGAGTGAGGGGGCAAGACTTCGAGCTTATTTTGTTATTTATTTAATGCTCATTTACACAATAAATTTTATATTTTATTATTATTTATTTTAAAATTTTAAAGGTTGATGCAAACTTACGCTATGGTGACGACCCTCCAGCAGTCAGACAAACAACGAAAAAACTTACAAATGAAACTGTTTAAGGGGCTGGCTCGCGTCCACTAAGAACTAGATGACTCGGCGGCGGCGATAGCCACACGCGTGCTCGGCGGTCATCGGGCTGAATACATGCAGTACTTGGCCGCGCTCAATTTAAAGCTCGCAACGAACCTTCGACATAAGGAACCAAAAGTAACTACAACAATCTAGGAAAATGTGGAAGCATTTTCACGTGGCCACGACAAATCGAGATAAGTCTGGTCGCATCTCGCAGTTCGAAACAAAATGATAAAGCCGCATGCCAGCGGTTTTGAGTTCGAACGAAGAAACGGTGCAAAGATTCACGGCAATATAAAACGAATCTAAATGGGAAGCTTTCTAGATGTGAAGCTTTACGCACCAGGAGTGATCAATTGCAATAAAAAAGTTTGTGCACAGTTTGTTTAAATTCTGCCAATCATGATCATGTACATGGGTCCGACAGTCGACTTCTTTTGGGACATGACTGGTTTAGGTTACTCATATACGAAATGCTTTGCAAATGGTTATACAAAGCCAAGTGGATCATCCCCACTGTGATTTGCATTAAAATAGTCCTAGTACTGAAGTGTTTCAATTGTCAGCAATCTGATCCAAGTGCCAGCAACTGGAGACGGGGGCGCTGCCCCCTCTAGAAAAATGGGGGGGGGGCACCGCCCTCCTTGTTCCCCCCCCCCCTCCCCCCCCCCCCCTGTTCCGGGGTCCCTGCCTACATGAAGGTCAATGTAGCATACATTCTAAAGGTTTGCTAGCGGCGACAAAAACTGGTTTGTGAGTTGGGGAACCTTCAGCTAACACGACTGCAGTTTTGAGGTCCTGTGGCACACATTACTGCCTGGAAGCCGCCGTGGTGGCTGAGTGGTTATGGCACTCGGCTGCCGGCCCGAAAGACGCGGATTCGATCCCGGCCGCGGCGGTCGAATTTCGATGGAGGCGAAATTCTAGAGGCCCGTGTACTGTGCGATGTAAGTGCACGTTAAAGAACCCCAGGTGGTCGAAATTCCCGGAGCCCTTCACTACGGCGTCTCTCATAGCCTGAGTCGCTTTGGGACGCTAAACCCATGTAAACCATAAACCATTACTGCCTGCTCTTCTCGCCGTACGTACGTGGAGTGGCTGCGTTTCGATGGTGGCGCAACGCAGAGAATCAGTGCACGTTTAAGAAACCCAGGTGGTTGAAACTATTCCGAAACCTTCCACTGCGGCGTCCCTCACATCCTGGGCAGCGTGTCGAAATGTGCACGCACAAAACGTGCTTCAGTCCAGCTATGCAATGCAAACTAGGCTGGTGAAGCAGCACACTTCACGGGAATAACGATGCGAGTTGACGAAACGTTATTTTGTGGTAAATATTCATTCTCTGACACTCCCAGAAAACGCGCGATAAGCGAAACGGGCTCATCCTCGCCTCAGTGGTAAAATTTAGCCTCCGCGATGAGCTCATTTCGGCTGCGCGCCTTACCGCGCCTGTGCCCTCAGCGCCGCCACACGGCATCGGCACGCAGCGGGGACATGCTTCCCCGGCCGCTTTTCACACCTCCCATTCTAGCCATTTTACCTACGTGATCTCGGTATTTTCAGTTGCAATCCCAGTGCCATCATCCAGAGCCGTCCAGAGCTTCTGCTTCCACACCAGTGCCAACAGATGGCGACACAACTGAAGGCATTGCAGGTCCGCAGGGAAATCATTTCGGCTCGGTCCGATCACAGCGCGTCATATCGGGCTCCATAGCTGTCCATCTCTTTCCACAACCTATTTTCGAGTTTCTAACGTGTTTGTGTCTCTATCCTTATCCTCGCGACAGTAGTCCTTCAATTTCCGCTGACTATAATGACACGCATTTCCTGCTGTGTCAAAAGCTCCAAAAACATCGCGACTGACCGAGCGACTGGCCAACATATTAGCGGTTTCCTTTTTTCTTTTTATGAAACTGCACAGCTCCCGCATGCTAACTGCTGAATGACAGCTTTATAATATGCTCCCGTCAAAACTGTTTTGAGCTTTGGGGACTGGCAAGACTCGTGGCGGAAAAACAAGGGTTTTCTCTCAGCAACAAACGGGCTCGCCAATGACGCCTGGGTAAACAAGCTCCGGATATTGGGATTTATTTATTCAGGAACGTTTGGGTCTAAGTTTTCGCTCGTTTATAATGCAGAAACAAAATTAACCGAAAAAAAACAGTCAGTTCCAGAAAGTCAGGCATCAGAACATCCACCAGTGTTATGTACACAAGCTTTAAACATGCAGAATGTATCTAAAGCACAACGCAAATATTCGCACATTATGAACACTGCTAAGAAGGCGATGTAGCCTTGCTAAGAAAACGTCAAAAGTATCCAAATAAGCGTAAGGGTACTTAGGAAAACCAAAACGAAGCGGGGAGCACTAGCATGAAAAGAATACTTCAGAAGTAAAGAAAATTCTTCCAAATGAAACCTGAGGCATTTTTTTAGCCTTACGACTTCGATGTCAAGCGACACCTCATCCCAACTTTTTTGGACGAGCGTCAAAAACTCATTATGATGTTGTATGCCATAAGGTAGAGCCCTTTTGTTAGCGTAAGTAAACATTTCGGAGTATAAGATGGAATCGCGAAGGCACACGGAATATAGCTGGGCCGCGTAGAAGAAAAAGCGAACAAATACATAGAGGTCTATGAAACGTCTCAAAATGGTGCACAGCAAAAAAAAAAAAAAATGCGAGACATATTGCATGCAGCAGCGTACGATGTAAGCAGTATTTTGACGGAAATGGAAGCGGGAAAAGAGCTGCTTCCGAAGCGGGACACAGAAAATGTCTGTAATAAGGCCCTCCTGATGCGAAGAGGCCGGTAAAGTATGCATAAAAACTACATGAAGATGGGTCCGTATATTTATTTGAAGCTTGAAGAAAAAAAAGAAAGAAATGGAAACGGAAGGCCACGGATCTCAGCTGTATATCCTCTGTGATAGCGCGATGGCAAATATGTCGCAGGCCCCAGATATGTTCTTTCGATTTTTCAAGGCACTACTGGGGTATTAACATCCACGCGGTGTAGCGTATGGAACTTGCTTGTTGCGCCTGATCGTCGTAGGCGATTATTTCCATCCGGCTTAACATATTGTAAACAGCACCTTTAACTCGCACTGAGATAATACATTACAGTAGCCATCTTGTGTTTACTCATTCACTATGATAGCCGTCTTCTGTTTAATGATATTTGTTGTGCATTCCGGTTTAGCCCCTTTGTAAACGCCGCAGCGATAGAAACCGCGTTGGTGGGTTCTAACTTTGCACCATTGCGGGCACGAGCACTTTTTAGCTTCAGGCAAAATTTCCGTCATTCACCACGTTCATTTGAATGACGGTGCTCTCCGAGATTCGTGCAAAGGTCGTAATCTTTCGTAATTTTTAGTAGCGACTCCGGCAATATCATGTGGCTTACCGTTTTAATTTTTTTAAGTGACAATGATCAATTACCAACTAGCCCAACAAGAAGTTCTCATAACCTTTTGACATTATCGACTTTTATCTTTCCCGTAATACGGCCGAAGATCCTTGTCTGAACAAATACCGGCACCAAAGCAGCGTTAGCCTCTCAACAAGTTTTTGTCATAGTTTCCAGTTGGGGTTGTACGACAACAGCACACAATCTGTCATCAGCGTTCATGGCGGAAGGTATACATGCACTCCACTGAGGTATCCAACCACTAAGCCATTGCTGCGGCTTAAAGGGCTTTCTCCTTTTGAGCTGGATGCCACGAGGGCGAGGCCAGCGCACAGAGCGAACTTTATGACCTTCGTCGAGGCTGTGCAACACATTAACGACGAGAGAGCCACGTCAGCTTTAAACCTAGCTTCCCCCCTGGTGCTCATATAATTATAAACCTTCTGAGACCGTCCCGCTTCTCTGTTAGGGTTTTCTGCGGCGGTTAAAGCTAAACCTGATAGCCGCAAAGTGCACGTAGCCGCACCCCCAAACTAACGCTCCTTCGTGGCGTACTCGTCACGAGTCTTTTTCTCAGCATCCGGAAGTTTAACCGTGATCCTCGATTCAACGTTTGCATAGCCGCCCTGCCACGAAGCCAGGATAATGGGAATTATGTGGTTCGTAGCACCACGGGGAATTACGATTATTTTTTAATTAAAAAAAACGCTCGAAGGGTGATTGAAGCAGGCGAGCTTCAAATATGTAACTACAATGTGAATAATGTTAACTTTGTTCAGGTATACACAGACTACCAGTATTGTTTTCGGAACTATTGCGATGTAACTTCTGTCATGAGGCCTATCGTGAGATTAATTTGCCTTGTTTCGATATGGTTATGATACAGTTCGTTGTATTGTTATTCTGCGTTGTTGTATTTTTGGTTGTATTTCCATAGTTAATTCCAGTGCCTTTGCTTTACCCTTACTATTAGTTGTTTATTTTACGATCTTCACCAAAATGATGTATTTTTCGAACTGTTATTACTAACCCTATTTTACCCTCCTGCAACAATCCCAAACGGGATTAGCAGTATGTATGTATAAATAAATAAATAAATAAATAAATAAATAAATAAATAAATAAATAAATAAATAAATAAATAAATAAATAAATAAATAAACTATCATAAATATTTGTTAAAGTTTTGACTTCTTGAGATTTCGAAAGTTTCGATATTTCACTTAACTTACTTAATAACTAGTATGTCTTGTTTTCTACCTCGAAAAGCCGACACCTAAATGTTTCTGATGATATTCGCTACTGCTGTGCTGCTTATTTGGTGTGGTGCGTCTACTGCGATGCCTCTGTGTGCCTGTATAAGTCTCACTAAAGTACTTTCTCGGGCTAGTTGGCTAATTTCTTGAAGAACCACGAAGGTTTGCGCGAATTAGGCGACATGCAGCAAGAACCCAGTACGATGCGCTCGTCCTGCTTTCTTAGAATATGTCCACCAGATACGCAACATATCTAGGCCCCATACCGTGGATCAAGTGCGAGGTGTTTGCCGTTTCCAGACATTACGCTGCATATGCGGCAAATGAATGCGGAAACTGCGGGCACCCAAGGAGCTCTCAGGATCAGATAGGCAATCGTTCTGACGGATTCCATAGTAGGGCTGGCAATCGCTTTACTTGGCATGCATCAGCAAACACTTACTATATTCAGAAAAGGCTTTCAAATCCGAATAACCTTTCAGGAATCAAAATCGAAGTGTCATGTACTTCACTGGACAGTGTTGTTTGCGTCCGACAGGACAGGCGCGCCACCGACTCAACGTATAGGACAATAAGACAGCAACAGGCGCGGACCATTACAGAAAGGTTATTGCGATATGAAGGATTGCAAGACGAGACCCGTGGCGGTGCGCAGTGACTGGGGCGCCCAGCTGCTAACCTCGAGAGAGCAGGATTGTATGCCGATGTGGCACTCGCGGCTGCATCTCGACAGAGGCAAAATCTGAAAATGCTTGTGAATGGTATGACGTCACTGAACGCATAGATGATCGAAGGTCATCATCCTCATATTTAACCTCCAGCTTGAGGTCGATAAACTTTGCATGTCACCATAATTGCAAAAAGGGTTATGGAAAAGGAAGTTTCTCCAGTTCTTCTGTTTTGTTCTTTTTTTCTGAATATGTAATTTACTCGTCATGTATATGTGTCCCTGCAGAAAGCTCCAACACTGGTAATACCATAACTAACTATTCTAGAAGCAAATTATTTGGGCAGAATTTTAGCAACACAAGAGGAAACGAACATGTTTTCTGTTCTTTTTTTTTTTTCGTGGAATTCGACGCTGGTTTCTGTTTCGCTCTCTATTTAACACGAAACTATCTAAATGATATTGGCTGCTTAAAGCAAGCAGACGTTCTAACCTTGCGCTAAATTAATAAATAATGTAAATGAAAGAACTATTTAGAAGCCACTAGACAGAGTTCAATTAAATTTGATTGGGAGCCTCAAGAGGAGCCGCAAATTGCTAAATTTTTTCCTCAGCTTTCTGGTGAAAGCGCTTCTCGCTTACAAACCTCTACCGGCATAAGCGCATGTTCTGATTACCCGCTTCTCGGAAGCCTTATAAATTGCTGGTGGTCGACACCGGCACCCGAGTTCCGGTCAGTGCGAGCTTATACAGTAACTCAAATGCGAACTTTAGCGTGAGTTGCTTTCTAGCGCCCTCTAGCGTGCGCTGGAAGAGGCAGTTGGTAACAGCGGTGCTTGCTAGAGGCCGCAACCTTGTTCTCCTGCGCGCTCTTTCACAGCAATGAGGAAAAAATGCGCGCAAAAAGGTGCATCTCCACAAAAAAATTTACGCGTGGTTTCTTTGGACGGTATACTGCTTTCAAATCAAATATGCTTCTAAGGAAAAATCGTATTTGGCAAATTTCGCATTTAAAGTTTCATAAAATGGCGGCTGCGCGTCACCGAAATCACAATAACTTCTTATAATTTAAAAAACATGAATCGCTAAATGAATTTCCGGCTTTTTAAATCCGAGAGGAGCCTTTTTATTCATATGCAAGATGGAGAAGCCAATTACATACCAATGTCCCAGATGAGCATTTTTCGCCTTCGATATTTTGAATATTTCAAAAATGGGCTTGCATTCGATGTTGAGGCCTTCAATTTCACGATGCAATCTTGCACCTTAAAACCCCAATTAAGAAATTGATTATTACATTTTAGTTAATGATGATAATTTCGGGGAACTCTTTAACATAAATAATGTTCGCCTTGCTCTTAAATCCGCATGCACAGACGACACTGCGGTATTTCGCACTGTTTCTGAAATAAAAATTTTACGACATCAGAAAATAATTTGGTATAGTGTTCAAATTTAGACTTCTATGATTTTCCTCATTAACCATGAACTGTGCACGAAAGCCGTAATTGATTTATATGAGCAAGTGGGCACAGAGAGACAGGGTCATGCGCGCCGCCCCTCTCTTAATTTGCTAAACAATTAGGTAAAGTTTTATTAACTGCAATTAGCCCGCTTGTTTGTATTAGAAGCATAGAGCTTGTTTTCTTAGCAGATTCTTCCACTCGGTAGAAATCTCTTGCCACGTCCCTGTTATAGAAAATTTGCTTCCGAATTTCCAGCTGAAACCACGTAATATCTCATGCACGGCAGCATTATTGACGGCCCTTCGTAACGCACCTGCCAGCTCCGACCACTTCCCGGTGTCTTCTCGGCTGTTGACTGGCTGTTATGTTCGTCGAGCCGCCGCGGTGGCTGAGTGGTTATGGCGCTCGGCTGCTGACCCAAAAGACGGGGTCCGATCCCGGCAGCGGCGGTCGAATTTCGATGCAGGCGAAATCCTAGAGGCCCGTGTACTGTGCGATGTCGGTGCACGTTAAAGAACCCCTGGCGGTCGAAATTTCCGGAGCCCTTCACTACGGCGTCCCTCATAGCCTGGGTGGCTGTGGGACGTTAAATCCGATAAACCATAAACCATGTTATGCTCGTCCCACCGTGGAAGATCATGAGCATCAGTGAACACCTCTTTTTGGTCAAATTAAGACGAATGACGTATCACAGAAAGAAATAGGTGCCGTTATGCTTCGTCACTTCGGGCGAGACCGCAAGCCGTCCTCTGCCTACTGAGAAACTGACTAAGGCAGAGGGGTGACGGACACACCTACTCTTCCGCTGACCACAACGTGGGAGGGAAAGTATTTTGGCGAGTGGTCGAAGATGTGATCATGCACGGCATTATGATTCGAAGACGTCACATTGTACTACATGAAACCTTAAACTTTCCGAGGCTTACATAATCCTGGGAATGAAGGATTGTTTGCGCTGCTAATGAACAGTGGAGGTGGCTTCCGCGCAGTCTTTAATCTGCTTTTGTACCTATGTATAGCAGCTAGCGAGACTTTTCAACGTACATTAGTATTTTCACCGCTCAGCGGTCCTGGCTGTTAAAAAACCTGTCTACTCTTCTGCTTGTTTGTTGGACAGGTGCGCATTTCCCAACTTTTGGCCTTCATTAGGCCAGCTGCGGTGTCGCATAATCGCTCCTGGACCCGCTGACTTCTACCGGTGCTTCATTACAGACCAGCACTAGGGGGCGCTAAATGATAAGTGCAGGCAGAAAACCTCATCCTAGACGAAACAATATTGAGGGAGTGTAAGTGCATTCACTCGCATGCTTCTTCTCTTTCTTGGCGTCATGTTCTAAACATCGCGATATACCAATATCTATGCATAATAATAATAATAATTGGTTTCGGGGGGAAAGGAAATGGCGCAGTATCTGTCTCATATATCGTTGGAGACCTGAGCCGCGCCGTAAGGGAAGGGTAAAGGAGGCAGTGAAAGGAGAAAGGAAGAAAGAGGTGCCCTAGTGGAGGGCTCCGGAATAATTTCGACCACCTGGGGATCTTTAACGTGCACTGACATCGCACAGCACACGGGCGCCTTAGCGTTTTTCCTTCATAAAAACGCAGCCGCAAAACGCTCGTTTACTTTCCTGAATGCGGACTCCTTCATAGCTTCGCCTTCCACAACGTCCTGATGCGCAGCCTGCCTCTGGGCCCATTATCATGTTAAAGTGCTGAAGTGCAAAAAATAATAACTAAAACCTGGGTCCAGGATGCGAGAGGAAGCCTTAAGTTCACCAACGCAAGTAATTTCTGTCTCGAGGTGACCTTCTTCGTCCTCCCTAACCTGCCCGCAAGGAGCAGGTTTATTCCTTACAGTGGCGCCCACGTGTCAACGTGGCTATCTAGGGCCTTTAAACCTCTTGATAATACAATCAGAACTGCGGGCGCTCTATATAGTCACTCTACCGCCCTCCTCTCCTCCCTGCCGCCACATGCAGAGAGAGAATCACGCTTATCACGAGCAAGTAAAAAAGGGAGGGGGGACCAAGGCTGAACTTCGGGCGAATGGAGGTGCGCCACAGCTAACTTTTTCTTGCCCGCCTAAAATGTATTGCAACGTCGTAAGAATTGAATCGCGATGAGAACTGAATGGAATATTCACCTAGCGAGCAACCAGGGCTTGGAGCTCCATTTGACGTCCTTATAAGTAGACACCATTGGATGATTTCCATACTTGGAATTAGTGTGGGGACGGCAACTTAAAGCCACACGGTTTCTCATTGTACACTGGACATTGTGCACAACTTATCTGAGAAATCTTGGCACCGTCAGCAGTAGTAAAAATGTTGACCATCGTTTGAAACGATGGATGCACAATGTCTAGTGCGCAACGGTGCGCGTGGTGCACATTGAAAAACCGCGTTGCGTTAGGTTGCCGTCCCCACACTAATTTCAAGTATGGAAATCATCCGATGGTGTCTACTTGTAAGGGCGTCAAATGAAGTTGGACGCCTTCGTTGCTCGCTAGATGAATATTCCAATCAGTTCTCATCGCGATTCACTTCTTAAGACGTTGCGATAAATTTTAGGCGGGCAAGGAAAAGTTAGCTGCTGCGGCACACCTCCCGTCTCCTCCCGAAGTTCAGCCTTGGTCTCAAAATGTAGACCAACGTTTGAAACGATAGTCCACGTTTTTACTATATATATATATATATATATATATATATATATATATATATATATATATATATATATATATATATATATATATATATATATATATATATATATATATATATATATATATATTTATGAAGGGGGCCAACAGTCACCGAAACCAAGGTGCATAGGGGAACGTTAATTTTTTTTTTTAATGTGTTATGCTTATGAGTGGGATAATAATACTTAGATTAATAAATTGCTTAAAGAAAATTACTTATAAAGCAGCAGTAAAAACAACCATGCCGCCGGTGGGATCCGAACCCACGACCTCCGAATATCGCGTCCGGTGCTCTTACCAACTGAGCTACGGCGACGGCTGTCCAATCTGCTGCTGTCGTGGGTATTTATGTTTACTAGGTGTAAGCGAGCCTTGAGAGTGTTCACCAGCGCCACCCTCGACCATAGCGGCGGACGTAGCTCGTCCTGTAATACCGCGATCGTGACGTAGAACGTCAACTAACGGTGAGGGCGGAAACTGTGCGAGAGCCCTCTTATGCTACCTATGGCATCAAGACTGCCAGAACCGAGACCCCCGTTAAGCTATTAGCAGACAAGTTAAAGGAAATGAGGGGCCCGTTTGACAAATTTATGAAGGGGGCCAACAGTCACCGAAACCAAGGTGCATAGGGGAAGGTTAATTTTTTTTTTAATGTGTTATGCTTATGAGTGGGATAATAATACTTAGATTAATAAATTGCTTAAAGAAAATTACTTATAAAGCAGCAGAAAAAACAACCATGCCGCCGGTGGGATCCGAACCCACGACCTCCGAATATCGCGTCCGGTGCTCTTACCAACTGAGCTACGGCGACGGCTGTCCAATCTGCTGCTGTCGTGGGTATTTATGTTTACTAGGTGTAAGCGAGCCTTGAGAGTGTTCACCAGCGCCACCCTCGACCATAGCGGCGGACGTAGCTCGTCCTGTAATACCGCGATCGTGACGTAGAACGTCAACTAACGGTGAGGGCGGAAACTGTGCGAGAGCCCTCTTATGCTACCTATGGCATCAAGACTGCCAGAACCGAGACCCCCGTTAAGCTATTAGCAGACAAGTTAAAGGAAATGAGGGGCCCGTTTGACAAATTTATGAAGGGGGCCAACAGTCACCGAAACCAAGGTGCATAGGGGAACGTTAATTTTTTTTTTAATGTGTTATGCTTATGAGTGGGATAATAATACTTAGATTAATAAATTGCTTAAAGAAAATTACTTATAAAGCAGCAGAAAAAACAACCATGCCGCCGGTGGGATCCGAACCCACGACCTCCGAATATCGCGTCCGGTGCTCTTACCAACTGAGCTACGGCGACGGCTGTCCAATCTGCTGCTGTCGTGGGTATTTATGTTTACTAGGTGTAAGCGAGCCTTGAGAGTGTTCACCAGCGCCACCCTCGACCATAGCGGCGGACGTAGCACGTCCTGTAATACCGCGATCGTGACGTAGAACGTCAACTAACGGTGAGGGCGGAAACTGTGCGAGAGCCCTCTTATGCTACCTATGGCATCAAGACTGCCAGAACCGAGACCCTCGTTAAGCTATTAGCAGACAAGTTAAAGGAAATGAGGGGCCCGTTTGACAAATTTATGAAGGGGGCCAACAGTCACCGAAACCAAGGTGCATAGGGGAACGTTAATTTTTTTTTTTAATGTGTTATGCTTATGAGTGGGATAATAATACTTAGATTAATAAATTGCTTAAAGAAAATTACTTATAAAGCAGCAGAAAAAACAACCATGCCGCCGGTGGGATCCGAACCCACGACCTCCGAATATCGCGTCCGGTGCTCTTACCAACTGAGCTACGGCGACGGCTGTCCAATCTGCTGCTGTCGTGGGTATTTATGTTTACTAGGTGTAAGCGAGCCTTGAGAGTGTTCACCAGCGCCACCCTCGACCATACCGGCGGACGTAGCACGTCCTGTAATACCGCGATCGTGACGTAGAACGTCAACTAACGGTGAGGGCGGAAACTGTGCGAGAGCCCTCTTATGCTACCTATGGCATCAAGACTGCCAGAACCGAGACCCTCGTTAAGCTATTAGCAGACAAGTTAAAGGAAATGAGGGGCCCGTTTGACAAATTTATGAAGGGGGCCAACAGTCACCGAAACCAAGGTGCATAGGGGAACGTTAATTTTTTTTTTTTAATGTGTTATGCTTATGAGTGGGATAATAATACTTAGATTAATAAATTGCTTAAAGAAAATTACTTATAAAGCAGCAGAAAAAACAACCATGCCGCCGGTGGGATCCGAACCCACGACCTCCGAATATCGCGTCCGGTGCTCTTACCAACTGAGCTACGGCGACGGCTGTCCAATCTGCTGCTGTCGTGGGTATTTATGTTTACTAGGTGTAAGCGAGCCTTGAGAGTGTTCACCAGCGCCACCCTCGACCATAGCGGCGGACGTAGCACGTCCTGTAATACCGCGATCGTGACGTAGAACGTCAACTAACGGTGAGGGCGGAAACTGTGCGAGAGCCCTCTTATGCTACCTATGGCATCAAGACTGCCAGAACCGAGACCCTCGTTAAGCTATTAGCAGACAAGTTAAAGGAAATGAGGGGCAGATTGGACAGCCGTCGCCGTAGCTCAGTTGGTAAGAGCACCGGACGCGATATTCGGAGGTCGTGGGTTCGGATCCCACCGGCGGCATGGTTGTTTTTTCTGCTGCTTTATAAGTAATTTTCTTTAAGCAATTTATTAATCTAAGTATTATTATCCCACTCATAAGCATAACACATTAAAAAAAAAAATTAACGTTCCCCTATGCACCTTGGTTTCGGTGACTGTTGGCCCCCTTCATAAATTTGTCAAACGGGCCCCTCATTTCCTTTAACTTGTCTGCTAATAGCTTAACGAGGGTCTCGGTTCTGGCAGTCTTGATGCCATAGGTAGCATAAGAGGGCTCTCGCACAGTTTCCGCCCTCACCGTTAGTTGACGTTCTACGTCACGATCGCGGTATTACAGGACGTGCTACGTCCGCCGCTATGGTCGAGGGTGGCGCTGGTGAACACTCTCAAGGCTCGCTTACACCTAGTAAACATAAATACCCACGACAGCAGCAGATTGGACAGCCGTCGCCGTAGCTCAGTTGGTAAGAGCACCGGACGCGATATTCGGAGGTCGTGGGTTCGGATCCCACCGGCGGCATGGTTGTTTTTTCTGCTGCTTTATAAGTATTTTCTTTAAGCAATTTATTAATATAAGTATTATTATCCCACTCATAAGCATAACACATTAAAAAAAAAAATTAACGTTCCCCTATGCACCTTGGTTTCGGTGACTGTTGGCCCCCTTCATAAATTTGTCAAACGGGCCCCTCATTTCCTTTAACTTGTCTGCTAATAGCTTAACGAGGGTCTCGGTTCTGGCAGTCTTGATGCCATAGGTAGCATAAGAGGGCTCTCGCACAGTTTCCGCCCTCACCGTTAGTTGACGTTCTACGTCACGATCGCGGTATTACAGGACGTGCTACGTCCGCCGCTATGGTCGAGGGTGGCGCTGGTGAACACTCTCAAGGCTCGCTTACACCTAGTAAACATAAATACCCACGACAGCAGCAGATTGGACAGCCGTCGCCGTAGCTCAGTTGGTAAGAGCACCGGACGCGATATTCGGAGGTCGTGGGTTCGGATCCCACCGGCGGCATGGTTGTTTTTTCTGCTGCTTTATAAGTAATTTTCTTTAAGCAATTTATTAATCTAAGTATTATTATCCCACTCATAAGCATAACACATTAAAAAAAAAATTAACGTTCCCCTATGCACCTTGGTTTCGGTGACTGTTGGCCCCCTTCATAAATTTGTCAAACGGGCCCCTCATTTCCTTTAACTTGTCTGCTAATAGCTTAACGAGGGTCTCGGTTCTGGCAGTCTTGATGCCATAGGTAGCATAAGAGGGCTCTCGCACAGTTTCCGCCCTCACCGTTAGTCGACGTTCTACGTCACGATCGCGGTATTACAGGACGTGCTACGTCCGCCGCTATGGTCGAGGGTGGCGCTGGTGAACACTCTCAAGGCTCGCTTACACCTAGTAAACATAAATACCCACGACAGCAGCAGATTGGACAGCCGTCGCCGTAGCTCAGTTGGTAAGAGCACCGGACGCGATATTCGGAGGTCCTGGGTTCGGATCCCACCGGCGGCATGGTTGTTTTTTCTGCTGCTTTATAAGTAATTTTCTTTAAGCAATTTATTAATCTAAGTATTATTATCCCACTCATAAGCATAACACATTAAAAAAAAAAAATTAACGTTCCCCTATGCACCTTGGTTTCGGTGACTGTTGGCCCCCTTCATAAATTTGTCAAACGGGCCCCTCATTTCCTTTAACTTGTCTGCTAATAGCTTAACGAGGGTCTCGGTTCTGGCAGTCTTGATGCCATAGGTAGCATAAGAGGGCTCTCGCACAGTTTCCGCCCTCACCGTTAGTTGACGTTCTACGTCACGATCGCGGTATTACAGGACGTGCTACGTCCGCCGCTATGGTCGAGGGTGGCGCTGGTGAACACTCTCAAGGCTCGCTTACACCTAGTAAACATAAATACCCACGACAGCAGCAGATTGGACAGCCGTCGCCGTAGCTCAGTTGGTAAGAGCACCGGACGCGATATTCGGAGGTCGTGGGTTCGGATCCCACCGGCGGCATGGTTGTTTTTTCTGCTGCTTTATAAGTAATTTTCTTTAAGCAATTTATTAATCTAAGTATTATTATCCCACTCATAAGCATAACACATTAAAAAAAAAATTAACGTTCCCCTATGCACCTTGGTATCGGTGACTGTTGGCCCCCTTCATAAGTTTGTCAAACGGGCCCCTCATTTCCTTTAACTTGTCTGCTATATATATATATATATATATATATATATATATATATATATATATATATATATATATATATATATATATATATATATATATATATATATATATATATATATATATATATATTAAGGAAGCCAACCGTCACCGAAATCAAGGTGCATAGGGGAATGTTTTTTTTAAAGTTTAATATCTAGTGCCAATCAGTTTTTTTAAAGAAGATTACTTATAAAGCAGCAGAAAAAACAACCATGCCGCCGGTGGGATCCGAACCCACGACCTCCCAATATCGCGTCCGGTGCTCTTACCAACTGAGCTACGGCGACGGCTGTCCAATCTGCTGCGCTCGCGGGTATTTATGTTTTGCGTGTAAGCGAACCTTGAGAGTCTTCACCAGCGCCACCCTCGACCATAGCGGTGGACGTGGCACGACCTGTAATACCGCAAGTGTGACGTAGAACGTCATCTAACGACGAGGGCGGAAACTGTGCGAGAGCCCTCTTATGCTACCTATGGCATCAAGACTGCCAGAACCGAGACCCCCGTTAAGCTATTAGCTTGTTGTTTTTTCTGCTGCTTTATAAGTAATTTTCTTTTTAAAAAAAACTAATTGATTGGCACTAGATATTAAATTAAAAAAAACATTCCCCTATGCACCTTGATTTCGGTGACTGTTGGCTTCCTTAATATGTTTGTCAAATGAGCCCCTCACTTCATTTGCCTTGTCTGCTAATATATATATATATATATATATATATATATATATATATATATATATATATATATATATATATATATATATATATATATATATATATATATATATATATATATATATATATATATATATATATACTGGCTTCCCTTGCAGGCGCATTTAAAAGCTAGCGAAGACACTCGGCCAATTCAACAAATTATGTGGACCTCCGTTATCCTTAGGGTGTAGTGCATCATAGCTTTGTGGAATTGCATTACCCCCAACCCTCTCCTCAAGGTCTTTGATAACGGTCATGAGCAGTTGTCAAGAGCCGCATAGTTTACGACTCTTCTTATCGCCTTCCCTCACGAAACGGCCCGATAGGTGCCGCTACACTGCTGGGCATTTCTGGTATTCTGCTGTTTTTTCCCCTCACCTGTCCGACAAGCAGCAACGCGTGGAGTGGAGCGTGCACTTGCAAGCCACCTACCCGTAGTACGTGCCAGATTTCGGAACGCGGCATCGGTGGCAGCAGAGGCAGCGGCAGCTCCTTCTCAAAACAGGTTAGACATTTCTTGGCCTTGTCCCAGTCGGCGGCTTGTTGATGGCAATAGCAGCATGGAGAGCTCAATAACTGCAATTCTAGCGGCTGTCGGGTCATTGGTTACCGCCCTTCCTGGTAGATGGGAGCCTAGCGTTGGCCTGAAGATGTTAACAACTAAAGAAAAAACTGAATGAATGCAGAATTTTGACCCATCGTTGGAGATAGAAAATCGCGGTTTTTCTACCAGTCTCCTTTCGCTTCGGCGTACAATGCGTAAGAGTAAGATACCGTGACGAGTTCGTCAGTACATTGCGAGGACACGGCTTCGACTGTCAAATCAGCGATACAGCCACTAGCTGCGGCCCCAAAGCTAACAGGCTCGTGGAAACTGTATATGGTTCCTAACCGTACGCGCGAACAGTTGCATGAACGTAGCGCTTCCCTGCAATGCTCCTCAGAACACGGGAAGCATAGCGATCATTCAGTGATGATGTGACGCTTGAGCACACCAGGAGCACTGTTCGAGAGGTTAGTAAGCTTGCCCATTACGGCACTAACCCTGCACCTACTTCCGACTAGTCCGGATCCCGACCACTAGTGCATCACCGGCAGCTTATTAAGTACCATTACCACTGCGTTAGTGGTCCAAATTATGGCGCTTTTCTCTCTCTTGACGCCTGTATTAGTCCTGGCCTGTGTATGTGCGAGCGCTAGTGAAAATTATGTATAATTGTCTTAGAACCGAAATGGCGCTGAGTTGCCCAAAGCGACAGCGAATAGATAGAAGAGAGGCGAACCCCACAGCACTCAGGGTGCTTGTGTCTCTTTGCTTTCTCCCTTGTTTTTTTGCGCGATTTAGCGCTATTTCCGTTCTGAGGCGAAATACCAGATACCCGCAGACTTTTCTCGCTTGAAGCCTATTCGGCCACCGAAGCAAAAATTCTGCAATGAAATGCCAATTGGTACAAAATAGAATAATCGTTTTGCGAAGAAGTAGAAACAAAAATAAGACGCGCAACATCGATGCCGACGCGTCCGGCATTTCAGCAGCAGGCAACATACCTCCATCGTTATGAACCCGGCCAGTAGGAACTCTTTAAAATCAGGGGTAACCAGTCTAGCCATTGCTACTAAACGGCACATCTGGTTATTACTTGAGAAAATGGACGGAAAGTTATTGTCAGCAGTGTACGGTGCAGTCGTGTTCAGAGTATGCCATACCGGATAGCAGATCATAGCTGCCGAAAAAAAAAACACACGAACACACTAAATATTACTTTTTCTACCTAGAAAACATGAAGCGGGAGCTCGCAAAGCAATATGATTTTCCAAACATTGTGTTCTAGGCGCAAGTTGTATGCTGCATGCAAAAGTTGTGAGAAGAAAGAAAACCAGCGTGCTTTCCTTTTGCCTTTATTGAGTACACGTGAATAGCAACCTCTGCCTCCCGATTCTTGGCCGATCCTCCAGTGTGGGTATGTGCTATCTTTTGAAATGCTAACAAAAACAACAACAACAACTTCCGTGACGTGCTATTGTATTCTCCTCTACACTGCGGATAGGATAACATCCGAAACGACATTGATTTCGTGTTCCTGCACCAGCTGTATTTGTTCTAAACGACATCACGGCTAAGGTTATAACTGTAGCGTATTGCAGCAAAAAAACTAGCAGTCCCCAAGATCAGAACGATAAGCAGCCTTTAAGATCAGATATTGTCATGCCGCAAACATCCCACCTTAAATCCAAGCGATGCCCAGCGCAATTGATTCATTTTCTCTTTTCTAGGCTCAACGGTTTGGTTCTCGCCACAGGCGCACGCACAATTTGCCCGAACGTCATGGAAGTGAGGTCGCCTCGAGGACCTGTCTATCGAGTCATAGATGGCTTCCCAATAAACAGGTACTTCTCTGTCGAACTCGTCCGGTCGGCGTTGCAGTACAAGCCTAGGCCGGATGACATTTTCCTCGTCACTTTTCCCAAGAGCGGAACAATATGGCTTCAGCAGATCGGTTACCTTCTTTTCCACGACGGTGTGCCAGCACCCAGCGGGCTGGAATTCTACAAGAGCTCCCCCTTCCTTGAGATGTTCGGGCCCGAAGACGTGGAGAAAATGGCGCGGCCCGGCTTTATCAAGACGCACCTCAGCTACAGCTTGATACCGAAGAGTGTCAATGCGAAGTACGTGTGGGTCTGCAGGAATCCCAAAGACGTATGCGTCTCCTTCTTTTATCACACCAAAGGTTTCACAGGATACGATTTTTCTGATGGGAAATTCGAAGACTACTTCGAGGTCTTCCTTCACGGCGCCAATGATTATGGTGACTACTTCAATTTCATCCTTTCCTGGTATGCCCACCGCAATGACCCAAATGTGCATCTCATACACTACGAGGAAATGAAGGCCGATCCGCGGAGTCAGGTGCTAAAGCTTGCAGCTTTTTTGGGGAAAGAGTACCACCGAAAACTTGTCCAAGAGCCAGGGCTTCTAGACCAGGTCCTAAGGTTTAGCACAGTAGACTACATGAAGGATAAGACGGCTAGTAGCATCAAGGCTTTCTTCGACAGTCAAGTGGGAAGCTACGAGAACCTCGGTCCTGGGATAAGGCACTACTTGGAAACTACTGCCAAGTACCCCAGAAATACAAGCTACATCCGCAAAGGTGTCTTAGGAGACTGGAAGAACCACTTTACTGAGGATATGAACGCAAGACTGGAAAAAAAGATTTACGATAAGCTTTCTGGAACTGAGTTTATTGATGTTTGGAAGAGTCACGGTATCCTGTGAGCACCGCAGTACTGTGTGGCATAGGCCTTGTTGCAACGATCCTATTCCGCCAGCTGCATTGTCGTGTCGGCATGGTGGACAGTTCGGAAATAAAAGGAGGACGCACAACTGCCCAGTTACTTCTCGAAAATTCCTGCAAGATTATTTCTTTCTCATGAAATAAAGTTGAGTGACAGGGCAAAAACACTGCGATAGTTTTCATTCAGAATCCGCGCGAATATTTAAAAAAAAATTTCAATGTGGAACAAGTAAATACATTTGTCGTTCGCATTGTTTCCCAAATCTGTTAATCTGATGTATTGAAGGCACCTGAAAGGGTTCGAATAATTGAGGGCAACCATATGTTCCGGAGGTGGGGGGGGGGGGGGGGGGGGTGGAGGGGGCTGCAATATCGAGCATTGGTTTTCTTTTTCACGGGAAGAACTTCGCGGACATGACAACATGGCGGCTCCGCGAACCATTTTGTCGGCCTTAAGGTAGTGATTGAATCGCTATGTCGCGCATTTTGACTCTGCATCCGATTCCGTGGTACTGCGCCGAATCCACTCATGAAGGACATGATCAATGGCGCTTAGGAGTCTGGGAAGCGGGAAAACGAAGGGGATGTATATCTCTAAGAGAAACGAAAGAAAGAAGCTTAAGAATCACGTTGCTGGGGGCGCCGTCGACATGACGCAGCTAGTGCGCAAAGTGTACAGAGTCGATCGAACTTGCCTAGTGTAGTCTGACGGGCACTCCGAATTGCACGCGCGAAGCCTGGCGGAAATCACAGGCATACAGATCGCTTGGTGAATGGCGCCCCGAGCGTAGATGCTGCTGCATTTGCAGCCGATGGACCGTGATTTGCGAGTCGCGAGCGTCGCCTCTGTATTACTGAAAGAGCACTGGCGCTTGAGCCACAAACACGCATGAAAAACATGGGCACTGATGTCCCTGGTAGTACCGCATCACGAGAGGCCGTGGCGCCCAGCGAGCAGCGTGGCGGCAACGTGACACAATCGTGGCACAGTTGGCAGTGCTTTTTCAACGATGGACACCCGGTGCTTACGACCCGCAAACCACCGAGGCCCGTATCTCCGTCGGCCGATAATTCCATTGCATCCA
Source organism: Amblyomma americanum (assembly GCF_052857255.1). NCBI lineage: Eukaryota > Metazoa > Arthropoda > Arachnida > Ixodida > Ixodidae > Amblyomma > Amblyomma americanum. The sequence goes on along the minus strand of NC_135503.1, from coordinate 68,197,177 downwards.
AGCTGGTGGTGCTTTTCACCAACTCATCTGCAACCCTGTGACAGCCGCCAGGCGTCAAGCGTGCTGTTCGGAGGGCTCATCGAAACACTATAGACATTTCTGATCGACTCTGATTACAACACTAAATGAGGAGCATGAATGGGGCCATTACTTTATTTCAGATTGTCCAGGGCAAAGAGAACTTCTGAGAATGCATTTGGAGTGTTCGCGGATTCACGGCGCACCTATAAAGAAAGCGCCATTGCGGCACAGTGTGGCATATTAGCAAGATATGTTATCCTAGCCACGGTTGTTCTCCACAACAACTTGAGGGGGAGGAGCAGAACAGGATAATTGTGCACCTCTTATGATAGTTAAGATGCGGAGGACAACCTGACCAGTAAGGCGCTTCTTTCTTTTACAATTAGAAATAATTGTTCAAGAAATGATTTACATGTTAGGCGAGGGCAAAACTAATGCATTCTGTTCGCCACTGTACTTCTTAAAGTCCTGATAACCTGCAAGAAGATTGAAACAAGAAAAATTACCGTATATTACAAAGAGATACGGCCAGAATAACAAAATAAAAATAATAAATTTTTCACAATGTACAGAACGCTGAATTGGCTAGAAGTGAAAAGCCGAGGCAGGCGACTCAATTGTGAGACAAATGCTGCATTATTCGCTTTAAAGGCGCGATGATGCAAACTCCATCTAAATGTGCTTCTCGGTAAAAATTGAGCCGTAGAGTCTTTCTGAGTATGTTCATGCTCGTTTCGCAGCAAGGGACACATTTAATAGTAAAATTGCATCTAGTAACCTTCTAGGCACAATGTTCAAACTGAAGGTGTCTACGCTGAGTATGTAATTATCATTTTGAAGTGAATCATGCTGTAACCCAGAGATTATGATCCGCACCGAGGCAGCAGAGTCGACATACCGAGCATACTTCTGGTGAGGATGACATCTCAATTTTATTTTTTGGCGTTATCTAACTTATGGAATGTTAACCGATAGAAGGAAGTGATTTTTGTATGTTTTAAATTTTTATGAGACATGAGCGACTAAGGCTATAAATTTGCCGAACAAGATTTTGGAACATGGCGGCTAAAACTGATCTGCGACTTTTTTTTTCTAGGCAGAGCAAGTTCGTTTTAATATTTTGTTCTTTTAGCAAGCGAGGTACTAACAATAAGCCTACTAATGTATTGTCCCGTACTTTAAAACTATGATGGGAAGTGCATGGCTCGATGCCTAGCAGAATCATATTGTTTGCGGTGTGTTGTGAGTGTTGCAATATTGTGCACTATATCTCCTGTTATTGGCTGAAATGCGTACCTGGAGCGTAGAGCTTTCAGCTCACAGGAAGTACTCTATTCACAGTGCTCTGTTCCGATATTTTCTTAATTACAGCATACACAGTGCCGTATTCGGCCGTGAAATTTAGCGCGCTTCGTAGTAGTTCTACTGATTTTCCATTTCTTCTTGCACATATGGCATAAAGGGCTACTTTTCGCTCGTCAGCGTAAAATTTAGAGTATTTGTCATATTCTTCTTTTAGTGCAAGTTTTTCTTGTATGTTATACTCCTGAGGGGCTTTTCTTTCTTGCTGAAGTGTGTCATGCATAGATCGCCAACTTTAGCGAAGTCGTATCGGGTTAAGCTAACTTCGGTGTTGCCTTAGTGTGCTTTTTCAAAAATAGACGATTGACGAAAATAAATCTGCAATGAAAGGTGATGCACTTCATGCACGAAGCATGGGGTCAGCACGAAGGCATACAAAGGCACGACAGTGATGATGCCAGCTTGTTATAAGCATATTAGAGACACACCATAAGCTCTGGTACCATGAACTACTTTGTATGACAGCAACGACACGCAATATGCCTACGGGATTTTACATTTCATTTCATTTCATTGATTCAGTGAAATTTGTGCACCGGGGAAGTTCATGCTTCTTTACGAAAAATTTCCAAGCATGACAGAATGTACGTTCCTATTATTTAGAAAAACATACCGCTGGAAGCATATATAATAATTAAGTTTGACTCCTGTACTTAGCCGCTTCATTATGGCATAAATTCTCATAAAAACGTGGAATCCCACGTTCTCGCCTTTCAGGCCACCAATACTAAAAGCTTAGGCCTCTATTGCTGTCAATGATGATATAAAATGATATATTCATCATGCTTTAACTACTACTACGTGCAGAAATGAGACTGAAAGAGTAGTGTAGCGCTTAAAGAAAACGCGTTTGCATTTCGCCTTCCTGTGATCACATACTTGAATTGGGCACCATCTTTGCCAAAAGTAACTAGGCCGCATCGCTTGCTTCTCAATCGTATGCGGAGCAGTTAAACCACTACTCAAGCTCTAAATCTGAGTTAGGCAAGCAGAAACCTCGTCCGCCCATTTCAAGTCATTTTGATTTTTAGTGAAGCCATTAGGGCTCCACTATAAAAGTGACATGCGAACCATGCAGCGTGGCTACTTTTGGAAAAGACAGAACATAATACTTTTGATTGTTTTCACACCACCGCCAAACATACGCAATGCCCGAAGCTTTGCAGGTAGACTGCAATCAAACAACTGTGATGTTGCAAACAAACTTACCTCTTTTAGCGTGTGATCAAATGGTGCTTCACTTTACGACTGCTATTTGCTTCTAATACACATACTCTGTACATTCATCACAGAATGATAGCACCTGCAAATCAAATAGTGCGGCACAGTGAAAAACATCGAGTCAACGTCTATTATTTTCTCGGCCTAGATTAAAATTATTTCAGTCGTACTGTAATCATATATGTTGGGTCTGTCAAGCAATTTTATTTAACTCTATAGCTAAGCCCATTATGCACGTAGCTTCTACTCGTCTCCACCTGTATCAGTAGAAATATTCGCCGGCATTTGAATCTAACAACTCATGAAAAAAAAATGCTTCTTATGCATCAAGAAAGCGTTTAGTATAAGACTACAATCATGGAAACATAACATGAATTTAGGCAGGTGTTTTGGAGCTACTAATCTGCAAGCAGTTGTACAGAGTCATGATACACTACTTTCTTAATTTCAAATCATGAACAGCTGCTATGCAGTTCACTCGACTTGGAAGGAATTTCACATACTGCGGGTGTCATAAACCTGTTTTGTTATATATGGAGTATAGCTGCCATGTTAGTTTGAGGTTTCATTGCTCTCTATAGGACATTATTTTTTGAACCGCTGTAATCAGAACGGATACAGAGAGGTAGAGAGTCAAGGACGAGCGCTTTTGAAACGCTCGACCATGTCTGTCTGTCTCTCTCTCGACGTGTTCATTGCAAAGCTTCCAAAAATGCGTATATGCACCAACTAGCCCGGTATGTCACCCAACACGACATATTAGGAGGGGAACGTCACGACATTCCAAGTGCCAAGCAAGCGCAATGCAGGTGCTCAAGAAAGCAGGAAGCAGCAATGGCAAGGCAGCTCAGAAGAACAGGCAAGGTTTAGAAGTATATTTATTTAAATAAGGTCAAGTCAGCTGGCAGGGGCGGTTGGTGTTCAAATCTGTGATCACAAGATCATTATAGCTCAAGTGCATTCACATCAGTTTCGGTGCCATGTAAGAATACGCTGAAGGTGACTGCTGCCTGGTAGACTTGCAGCATGGCCAGCTGCCATTGAGGCCGTGCGAGTATTTCTTGCATAATATGTGCAAGAACTGTGCCAAAGGCCGAACACTCACCCTTAACAGCCAGGCCTGGTTAGAGTTTCCTCCTCGCGAGCAGTGTCTGCAGATTCTACGTTTCTTTCTTGGATGACGTCAAGACAGCTTGTAGGCGTGGAGTGTTATCATGGCAGCGCGATAGTCGAGATTTTTGTTTCCTGTGCATACATTATTTATTTTTAAAGCATACACTTTGGCTGCAAAGCTCGTTACCCCCATTAGGTTGGTGACTGAGTTCGCTCCGCCGTCGATTTGGTCAAAGAACATTTTCCGACGGGTATAGTCGGTGTCTTTGGCCGGTGACGCTGTCACACAACGACAATGTTTGGTCGTTTGAGGCGTCATCATCGGCGTGGTACGACTAGCTACGTCAGTCGTCCTGTCAGCTGATCGTCGGTGTCGTGTCTGTCTAGTGTGAACGAGCCTTTATCGTTCATATCTAGTGGGCGTCGCGGCTCAGGCTGCGAACACTTAATATTAGCAGCGCCACAGCGCGCACATGAAGTAACCAGGCTTTTCTGCCTATTCCAGGTTAGTGAAATTGTCTTTACTTTTCCGTCCATATCTGTCTAGCTGCCACTGCTGCTGCGGAAAGAATTGTGTCGACTAGTGTTCTGAGCTGGAAGCCTGGTTTATGTTTAAGGCTGTAAATTTGTCTTGGGAACACACTTGAAAAACAAAACGAACACAAGAAGCGTTCAGGCGATATAGCATAGGCCCTTGGCGGAAAGCAGCCTAACACTATTAAGTAAGTTGTGAAAGTACTCACGGGGCTTGTAACCTGGACACTTTTGCAGGAGACATTAAAAAAAGATGTAGCATGTAGAAAAAAAGTTACCAAATCTTATTGAATTGAATTTTTCACTAAGAGGCACAGGACTGGAATGGGATCGATGTTATAGTTAGTTGGGTGTTTATTTTGATTCTGATATGCATTTAAAAGCTCAAATTACAAAAATGTGATCCAAACTCGCGCGAGGATGTCATGGCTTATTTAGAGCGCGTGGATGTTTTGTCTTCTAGATTTTACGCGTGCTTTATTTTTGTTCGTACATAGGGTTCTAGAGTATTGGATAGTGGCTTGAGGAGTACAAATCCGACCTACCTTAACCCCTTATGCGGCTATAGAAACGCACATTAAGGACTCTAACTTATTTAAATCGTAGACAGCAGCCGCTTTCTTATTCTCACTAGTTCGCGTTCTACCGATTGAAGCGTTACACATGGTTAAGGTTTCCAAAATGATTCATATCATTATTCTAATCAAGGAACATTTTTGTTAAACACGGGTCATTGCCACAAATAAACTCTAGCGCAGCAACAAGTCAGAACTTTAATTCACCTGCATGACATTTGTTTTATGGCAAAAGGTTATTATAATTTAGCGGCGCACTGTTATGGAAAGAATTGCCTGAAGACCTGAGGCGATCAGCCAAGTTTACTGCTGCTCGAAAGAGTTTTCTGTATAATAGCGACTGAACACGTCTTGTCTTCCGGAGGTGTGGGTTATTGCTTTTCCGGTGTCCTCGCATATATTGCCAAGTACATATTTTGCTATGTGTATTCGTTTCTTCAAATGTTGCTCTATATTTTTGTCGTGTACTGTAATGTAAAAAAAGTTTACTTTTTAACTATGCTGTTGAGTTTTTTGTTCCATATGCCGCATAGTGACCTTTTTTTTTTTTTTACTGGACCCGCCACTAGCATTTCGCTACGGGTTCAACAAATGCTTGTTGTATTTCATGTCTTTTATAAATAAAAATGTCACAAAATTTCCTGTATTAAAACAAGTAAGCTTAGCTAAGAGCGAACTAACAGAAATAAAAGGCTTGCTTATAGCAAGACTCCTATTCCGTAAGATATCATGCGAAATAAACGGAAATCGTTCATGTCTGTATTCCCACAGCGAACGGCCTTGACCGGATCCAGACCGGATCCACTCAAAAACGATAGTGTACGCCACAAAATAAGCAGTTCCTACAACGAACTCAACATAAAAAACTATTAAGTACTTGGGGAACGTCTCGCTTTCAGGGGCTTTATTCGCCATTTTTCAGTCTTCCACCCTGTCCTACAAATGGCTAAGCTTACTGTGACGAACGTCTTGGATGCTGATAATGTTTAGCTTTTCTTTCGACGGCACCTTTGAAATCATTGTCGCTTGCTAGGCCCTCATTAACAAACGACAGAAATGCCCAGTTCTTAACTAGCCCTCCATTGCCTTCGTGCGCAGTTTAGAATTGCGTTGTTTTCAGAAGCACAGGCTTTGTAACTTGACATTCCTTGCATTAGATATGGTGGAGCTGATATTTACTCTAAAATGGAGCGCGGGCCCTCTCATGGGCTAAAGTTGCTTTAGGCTTCGCATATTAATGGGCCTCGTTGAGAAGTCTACCGCCAAGTGAGACAGTTGCTGCGCCATTTCCTTCCCTCATAAACCACTAATTGCATATCAATGGAACCGTTGACGTAAAGTAGACGTAAAAAAGTGTCTTGATTTTGACAGAGCAACGCACGCATGTGCCTGCTCATGAGTCAAGTGATGAGAAATAATGTCTGATCTCTGCGTCAAGAATTTTGGCGTGTAGCAAATCATGTGAAAGCGATAAAAAAAATTTTTGTCACATCGCACGTATGATACGCTTTTTCTACATTTCAAAACCCAAGTGTAGAATACTCAGCAACGTGAAAATGTATTGGTTCCTTTTCACAGCTCTGCCTTATATATGCACATATCTTTATGTGCATACATGCTGTAAATATGTAAGTTAATATTGAGATCTTCTCAGCTAGTTATATTGAAAACAGTGAAGAGGTCAAAGCTTTTTAGCGATACATAACTCGACTGTCAAGTTGCCCTGAACTCCTCGCGGTCACTGCTGAACTCAATTTTTTCTCCGACGATACAGTTGAGCGACTTTACAACGAAGTTGAAGGGGACGAGTGATTACTTCGTCATAGGCTTAGCTTCGTTATAGCCAGTATTAACCGAGCTTCCAAAGGAAATCATCATTCCTTTGTTAATCCAATATATATTTATAAACCATTTCGTTATAACTTCTCTTCGCCAGCGCTAGCATTTATCGAGAACCCAGCATGTTGTGGCTTGCTCGCATACACAGTGCACTTCCGGCATAATTCATGAAGAATTTTGGAGCACTACACAAGAAGAAGTCGACAATGACAAGCAACTAGTTTGTGTTTATTGGTAGTTCCTCCGTCTCCTCGCGCACCTTTGGTCTAAGTGTCTTTATATCAGTATGCTTGATCAAAAGGCTGCGAAAGCTTTACTTAAGCGCCTTGTAGACATGATCCCAAGCCAAATCACCATGAAGTACAGTAGCAGTGGGGAAACATTCCGGCCGGAATTCACCAGATATGTAAGAGCCACCAGAACAAGCAAACCTTTTGAACAAAAACATGATTCCTAAGTAGTTTTCTGAGATAGATGAGCTACACTGGGCAACCAGTCGAGCGTTTCACTAGGGTGTCTAGAAGGGGCGGTGTGAAAACCGGTCAGGAAAAGGTGGCCCCTTCCGCGTGACTGCCGCGCGGCGGCGCTGTTGCCAGTGGCGCCGTCAGCGCGCGCGGCGCGTCTGCTTGCGCGAACAAAGAGAAGGCTGTAGAGGAAACGGGCTTTATTGAATTTTCGATGTTTTGGTAGGCACCGCAGTTTTTTAGACATTATAAAGTTTAAACGACGCTGCTGTTGACACACAGACATGGAGAAACACATCAGTATCTTTGGGAATCTGTGCGAACTTTGCGCGAGTTTTCTGCTGCCGAAGGCGTTGGCCGAAGGCACATATTTTAAATATCTCTGCTAAAAGCAGTGAATTTTTGTGGTGCTTATGAAGGTTGAATGTATTCTGCAGAATTGTATAAGCAAAATTTTTTTCTCATGGGTGAACGCAGTCGTTATCGCCAGGAACACCGGATTTTTTCGTCCGTTATCTTTTGCGGCGTTGTTATCACGCTTGAAAGGAGTTCACTGTTTCTACCTTCCAAAGCAGCACTAAACCATCGCAAGCACGCGGTTGAGAGGTTTCAGGGTCATTTCAACCACTTCATCCTCGAAAATTCGCTGCTTCTGCTGTGGGGGGCGTCATGCAGCCTACGTAACCGAAATTAAGCGTTACCCGTACAGCTACAAGGCCGGGTGCTGCGACCACGATTCATGCACTTTTAATATGTTGCAAGAACCCAGTAAACGCATGCAATATGTTCTTGGACAAGCAAGCTTTATTGGCAGCCAGCAGATCAATTTTGCTGCTTGGCTCACATCACACAAGGCTTTGTTCTCTTTTCCTTTTTTTCACTCATTTCTTGATTGAGGCCCTTCAAAAGAAAATGAATCCTGGTGAGGCAGCAAAACCTTACTACAGATTTTGTGAGCTCAGAACAGTGCTCCACACAACCAATCTGTGGCACGTTTGTGCTCACTTTGTTAAATATGGTGAACGCAAATCTTGGATGCAGACGGGTTCTGCACAATTCGTTGGTTAGCCGGCACTCAATAGTATTAATCAGATCATATAGTGAGGCAGATGGGTACAGAAGCCCCCCCCCCCCCCCCCCCCCAAGTTCCACTCTTTGTACACATCAGCTGGAAGATCGCCAGGAACAGAGTCCTTCGCCACAAGGCATGCATCCCTGCATGCTCGACAGTTTGTGGAGAGGACATGCTTCCTGGCCACGTAGCCTGCAATGTAATACACGAGGAGAGCATCGCCTCTCTTTACATAGTCTGCATGGTCCACTGCGACTTCAACAGCATCCATGGGGAGTGCATCATCTTGACTATCTTCACTTTCATTTTCTTCAACTGCCTCATCCGCAGAAAGTAGATTCCAGAAGTCCTGCTGGCACACTTCCACTTGTGGGGCTTCTTGCTAGGCTGTAAAAGCTCAAGCACCTCCAAATGTTCAAATTACAAGTGTTTAAAAATTTGGCGACATTCATTTTACAGATAAGATGATACCTGATAATAACGATGAATTGTGCAGGTGTGGGTGATCATTCGCACCGCTGGCCTGCCGTACTATCCCGCACGACCGCCCGAGGCAATCTTGGCTCAGGTGCGAAGTCATAAGGTGCCTGAACCCAACTTTTTCAGTTAGCTAAAAGAGCAGCGCCTTCGTTGAATGCAAGGTTACGCGCAAACCATCCGATGTACTTCTGCTCAGAAAGCCGAGAGAGAGAGAGAAAGGGAATTTTAATGAAAGGAAGGCGGAGAGGTCGGCCGGTGGTAACAGGGCCCTGGCCTGCTACTCCACACAGGGGAAAGGGAAGAGGAGGAAAAGGAAAGTGTGAATGAAGGCTGATGATGGCATAATACAATGAGTTTCACGGGTGATGTCTATGAAACTCATTGTATTATGCCATCATAAAGCCGAGACCTTTTGCAGGGGCTTCCCACTTGTCAAGGAACTCTAGAATTGCATCTAGTGCAGCTTCCTTAGCATTGGCTGGTCTGAAACAGTACAAGTTTATGCATTTAATTTTATTTGCGTATGACAGATGATATAAAAAAAGACCACGCTGCAAATACCTTAATGCCTCTGCGGGAAATCTGGAGCTCATTACCTCAATGAGCTGCGCCACCATGGCAATAAAACCCTCGTTGGTTCAAGATTGGGGTACTTGTCCTCAATCTTCTCCTTGTAGAATATCATCGCAGGCAGTACTGGAGTGCTGAATACCTTAAATGCCAAATTCACGCGCATTTTTTCAAACCCATTTGGGTATATGTGCGACCGTGTTAATTTTGGCGCAACTCTTAGGGCAACGGTGCTGCTGTCAAGCTTTCAAGTGGTAGCGACACGATCCCAGTGCACCTGCAACATGAAGCATTTATTAGGCCAATTTTAAACCACAAAACTGCTGCAATACAGGACAAAAACTTCTTAAACTTCCCCTGCCTATGTGCGTGTGGAATCCACGTTTCATCATGGTATTCCGCACACACTCAGCGAGATGTAGAAAATCTGAGAGGAAGTGGAGAAACCTCTTTTTATCACAAGGGTGAATCACCTTGAACCTCACACCTCTGGAACTTGCATGAATGTCGATGTTGTGTCACATTGCACGGCATCATGCTGCTCCATCACAGCTGATGGAATTCTACGCGGAGGCCAGCTTTCTCGCAAAGTATTGTGGCCTCCAAAATGATCTTAGTTAACAATGCAGCCTTGACATTTTTTTTTGATGCAGACACCTGTAGAAGACAAAAGCAAGAAAACTTAATAAAAAGCATCACTCATCTGGTGGGTGATAGGTACCTATAATCTGGGTTCATTTTCCCACAAATGGTTGAAACGTAACAACTAGGCCACGGTCAGCCTTTGTGTATCTGTCCTTCTCTTCAGTACATGGCCGTAAACCGATGAAGCCTTAAATTTCCATTGCTGACTTCAAGTCCAGATGAGTGGAAAGTTTGATTTCATCGACTACTAAGCCGCCATGCCTTTTTGTGTCATCTAGTTGAGTGACCTTTTCTTTCACACAATCAAGAACCGTTTGGTTGAAGCCATACCTTGCTTTCAATGCCTGTAAAACCAAAAGAGCTTTAGCAGCTTCTGCTTGAAATTGGAGCTCACTGACACAAACCTTCATGCACTTCTGCAGGCACACACGACTGGGGAGAGCAAGGATTTTATGGCACCTCAAGTGCTCGTATAAACGAGGGCTCTTCATTCTTAGAATGACGCACTCCAAAAGCCATTCTTTTCTATATTTGTACCCATGAAGGGACCGCCGTCTTGCAGCTTCGAAGCAGGTGCGCACAGCATTCTGCTCTTTGTTGGGAAGCTAACTGGTCTAGAAAAGGATCATACGCAATTAGGCACTGTGTTGCATACAGGCAACGAAAACGGGATGTAAATGTTGTACCTTTGTTCAAGAACAGTTTATTCCATCGCAGAATTCTCTTCTTGAAGTCTCTGCAGCTCACCACGCATAACACATACCTACTTGTTTCGGCGTCGCAAGATACGCACACCATGTCTCAGCCTTGTTCTTGCACAGCAAAAAAGTGGCCGTTGTACTTTCTTTTTTGAGCGCCGCATGCGCATGAGTGCAGTTCTTTTTACTACTCTGCAAGCAGAGCATTGTTGGACTCACAAATAAGCCCACACAAAACAGCATTGCTTCTGCTCGTTGCCTAGGAGCGTCCTTGCCATTAACCTCTATTTGTGAATTCAATGGTAAGACCAATATAAGTACCTTGTGACACAGATCCATCGCAGGCATTGGCATGAAGACTTTGTCCTGATACTTTCGTCAGACTCGACAGGTAAACTTGTGGAAACTTGCTTGCCCTCCCAATACCACAACAAACTCCTCACTGTGTAGGCAAGGGCTTGCTGGGCTTCTTCTAACTGAATGTCGTGTCGAGAGTGCAAAAATTTTGACAGGAAGATGCTGCATTTTACTACGTCTTTTTGTTCTTCGCAGTCGGACAAAATAATCTTCCGCAACTGTACCGACAGACTCTCGCTGCTGGCATACACTGCCGTTTGGAAAGGTAGTATAGACAAGAGAAGGTTAACTCTTCCGATCCTGAGGTTGTCGCCTGGCACTTGGCTACTCAACAAAGAGAGAATGAGCGTAAGAAGGCGAAGGGAGCAGCGGAGACGCCCGAACAGAGAGAGAAACGGCTTGCCAAACGGAGATGCCATACTACCGGGCGTAATGGACGGCGCATAGCCGCCAAGATGAAGCCCAATGTCTCTCATTGCTAAATATACAGTGACCAGAACAAGCTCCGCCAGGGAAATGTACCTCTCGCTACGTATATCCTCGCATAGCCGAGCAAACCTACTGCCAATGTTTGTTGTTATATTCATTTGTTGATGCTGACGAATATTGAGAAGGATGCTATAATCTGCAAAAATGTACAACGTCATGTTCTGCTCTTCCCTAAACTTATGTCCGCGCTAGGAAGCACAATGAAAGCCCTTCATACAGGTACTGTTATATAAGACATCATCGTATCCACAGTTGAGACGCCCAGGTTCTTAAGGTATGCATAATTCGGCATACAACGTAAAGTTTCTCGCTAAACTAGCCACTAATTTACATCTGCTCTTCGAAGCGTCGCCTCTCACCCCACTTCGGTAAAGACTACAACTGCCTGCGTCCTCTGTGGCAGCGAATGCGAAGCGGTACCGGTTTATTGTCCGGCACGGATGACTGGGCTGATCTCTCCTGTGTTTCTGCCCAACTGGGGCAACAACAGGAGCGTTCGACGGACGTGGTTCACCGCCACCCGCTTGGCGCGCTGCTGTCGGCGCTGCAAGGAGAAGCAAAATATGAGAAAGTGAAAGTTGCCTGCGCGAAAAACGAACCCTTTCCCCGCCTTCCGTCCCCGCCGCTCAACCTGCAACGATGCTCAAATGGCGTGCCGCAACGTTCGCCGCAATCGCTTCCGTCGCAGAACTTCATGAATCACAACCGTTTCACAACGTAGCGTGCAACGCTGTCAGAGCTATACCGCGTAGTCTCTTTGCCTACATTCGCGTTGAGAAAGTAAGCGAAGAGGATAACCTATACACAACTTGAATCACGCTCACAATCCGTCAGTTAGAGAAAACAATTTTTAATGTCTAAGCAGGATCAGGAAGGTCTATCGTTTCGTTTCGCACCTCACTGCGTTTTCGTTATACGCGTCAGCGAGGCATCGAGAGGTAGCGGCATGGTAGCCACTGGTAACAGCGACCCTCACTTGGCGCAGTGATACGTTTTTGTGTGCGCAGTACGCGCGCACTACTTGCGCTTGCCTATGCATTCCTGTAAGTGCCTTTGCTTTCTTTCTCTTACTTCCCCTCCCATTATGAGGAGAGGGCTCACGTGTCTCAACAGCAGCGCCTCAGACACGCGCGAGTCCAGCGACCGCGTTCTCTTGTCCTCCTCGCCCAAGCCGCCTCCTCCGGTTTCCCAAGTGACGCAAGGCGATAGCCGCGCATAGAGCGGCCTCCTTTCGGCGGCTTACGAGCGGGCACTAAACACCGTCTGACGCTTGACGAGGCGGCGAGAAGTTTGCCGGCTGTCTGCGACTGTAACGGGCCTGTTTGGAGCCAGCTCACCGAGAACGAACCGGTCCGCCGTGCGTGCTACGCCGACAAGGTCAGTGCAAAGACGGCTGGTTGGCGTTTTTCTTGTCGACTGCATAAGCGCAAATGAGCCAGCAGTGAGCATCTCGCGTATTCTTGGCATCCCGGGGGAGAAAGTCGTGATGTGCTGATGTATGCTCGTTGCATGATTCCTGTGTGTATTGGGCTACTCAGCATCACTTAACGTCAAAACCGCAGCGCGTATGATTAAAAAGAAAGTATTCCATTGACTACGCTTCTGAATCCCGCCCACTTGTACGCCTGGCAGAAGGCGGCTGCAGTTCCATGGAGTGCTGCTCTATAAGCCTTTTCTAATAAGCCGCTGAGATAAGCCTCTTCTAATCGGTTCTTGGGAGCCGAGAGATTACAGAAATATGTCCGTCAGCCATCGTTATCTGGTATTGTAGGTAGCAATCAGCGTGCTGGGGTGCATACCTTCACGCTGTCGCCATACACACAAAACAAAAAAATAATATCTAAAGGGGACAAGTGTGGGCGCGACGCCAATACTTTCGTTCGTTGCGCTCAGCCTCTCAATAGTGTTCAGCGTTACAGTGAACATCAGTGAGCAATTAAATAAATACTCATCACAAATCAGGTTGCTTGCAGCCAACGTCAGTATCGGCACCTTTTTTTGCCTCTGCTGAACACTAAGTCAAAGATTCCAGTCGTGACCTCGTCGGCAGCCCTTCCACCTACAATCAGTGGGACAAACAGATTCCTGAGACAGTTTTTATGCGTGTCACAGGGTGAAATAGGCTCGCTGTGAAACTGAAGCGACCCTCCGCCACGACGTGCCTTTGTAAATTTACATTAAAGACGCTTGCGCAACATTAGTGCCAGAAAATTACCTTCGTAGTCACGTGCTGTAACTGCAAATTAGTGCGAGAGCAGCTCTCGCACGCGCCGAATAATAAGCATGCATAGCGAGTGTGTCCAGTTTTGGCACGCCTTCCACTTACATCACAGCTGCAGAGTGTCCCATATGTTTTTTTTTTTAAAGAAGAAGGAGAATGAGACGCACATCCTTTCAAAGATACCTCGGATGTAACTCTCTCCACAGTGCTGTTAGCGTTCGGCTTCTCAGCACGAGGCCGCGCAATGACATCCCGGCCGGGAAGTCCGCATTTCGATATAGGTGAAATGCAAGAAGACGTCCATGTGCTATGCGATGTTAGTGCACGCTAACGAGCTCCGGACTCTCTAGATGAATCCGGAGCCCTCCACTCGCGAAACACCACATAGCCCGTCTGCAGCTTGCGGACGTTAAACCCCTGGCGATATTACAGGCCGTGGTCATGGCCCCAATATCTGTATTGCAACGTAATATCTGTATTTATTACGAAACCGCCCTCCCCCAAGCCAGCCCGCTTCACATGTCCGCAGAAGGTGCATTCTCTACGGCGACTGTCCCGCCGAAATAGTACAGTCGGCGTCAAAAATAGACGGCCCAAAGGGTGTAGTAATGCTCCATACACGACTGGATGTCCTCAGTTTGAGAAGGGCGATGACGAGGTCGCGAGCTCCCAACTCCGAGGAATTTTTACCGCTGACGATGCTAAACGAGCCACCCTGGACGTCCAGAAAGCAAATCCTTGGGGGCTAATGTATTTGACGCAGACTGTAAAGTATACATACGGGGAAAACCAAGCTGAATAATAAGAAATGGCCGTCATGGCCGACGCCATTGGAGCAGAAGTCCCATGTATAGCTGCATCACCGCGCGAAGTTTGTATTCTGCACAGCTTGCCCTAGGTCGGGACTCTGCACTTCAACAAACAAAATGCACAAAAACAAGATGAAGTGACTAAACTCGCGTTATTACGATGATTGGCTCAATTTGTCACCTTGTCGTGACCGACTCTGCAACTGCATGATGAACACGCAGCATGGGTATAACATTATTTCACAAGTTCACGAATTGGTTGTGGGGACGATTTGTCATGCCGATATGATTTCATAAGCACGTTGTTGACTTTGATGTTCCACACCGTTCCCGGAAATGCCCGCACTTCTCTTTCTCTTCTGAGCAAGATTTTTTTGAAGGATATTAGAAAACGCCAGCATGTTCGCGCGTGATATCCGTTCAAGGCTGCGTGTTAAAAGAAAACGTCGTTCAGAGTCCAGTTTCTAGTTTTACACTTTCGGTTCGTCGGCAATAATCAGGACAACGTACAGAAACTCGCCGTGCGCTTATCGTTATTACCGTTCTCACTTTGTTTTCCGGGCTCATTCCCGTGTTTCAAGCACGGACAAACAGTAAGTAGTGAGGGCCATGATGCAACACCTAAGCCTGCATGTTAAAGCAAATGTCGTTGGGAATCCACTTTCTAGCTTTATTTTATCACAGTACACTTGTCACAGCAAGCAAATGAAACAATCAAATATGCCATCAGTATAAACTGGTACCGTACAACACTTTTAATACTTGGGCTTGTGCTAGCTCCGCGTGACAGCCGTAATTCCTCCCAAACTGGACGATGCGTCTTACGCATGATAGTACAGGTGCGCAAGCTAACTTGAAGAACCGGGCAAGAGGGAAGCCGAAGTTGGAATACCAAATACGTCACCCAACAGAACCATGAGTAGCCAACATACGATTAAGATCACCCATATAGTGTTTCGTATATCCCTATGAAGCGGCGCAGTGAAAAACGCGTCACGGTAAGCAACGCTGCATTTGCGCCCTTCGCAAAGGCAGGGCAATTTACAGTACAGTGCGAGAGTAGACGCGAGACGAAACCAGTTTATTTATTGCTCCTTTTCTTTCTTTTAATTTTTGACAGACGAACTAAGCGTCCTTAGAGTCCCCACTGCCATACGTTAACGGCAGCAATTTATATCGAGCATAATAATTGATAATAATAATAATTGGTTTTGGGGGGAAAGGAAATGGCCCAGTATCTGTCTCATATATCGTTGGACACCTGAACCGCGCCGTAAGGGAAGGGATAAAGGAGGGAGTGAAAGAAGAAAGGAAGAAAGAGCTCGAAGAAAAAGCACGAAGAATTGGTTTCTGGAATGCACTGTAGGCGAGGAGGCGGCACTGAGCAGTTCTGTGTAATCGGCGTGGTCGGCTGAACAGGGAATTTTTTATCTGTTTCAGCGTCAGAGTTGTTGCTCTTGCGCTTTGTCCCGCTCCAATGGAAACGCGATATTGCTCGATTCACAGTGCGTAAGTCTGCTACTTTGGAGTTGGTTGTAGTTCAGACCTAACAGACGTTGCTCCATTTTCACAGCATGTGCAGCAGAAGTACTCATTCTTGCAAGTTTGTATAGGGTGCGGCGCTTGAACTCCTAAGAAACTTCGTAGGTTCCCTGCTGTTGGCATTCCGTCATTTTCTTCTTCTGGGGGAGGCGTCTTTAAGGACACGAAAACGCTCGGCGTCATTAGTGTTCCTTCAAGCTCTCCAGAGTTTATTTATGCCTTCTTCGCGTATATTCGCAATCAGTGCTTTGCTGTCAAACCGTTGAACCAACCTGGAGAGTGAGAAAAAAAAAAGTAGAACTTCGGAGTTGAGAATAAAGCCTTTATTTTTATTTTAGACCCTGGAGGAAGCCAAGATCACGCGCTCTGGTCCACGTGTAGCCTGCTGGCAAAATTATTTTTCCTTAATAGCGCTAGCACCAAATCATTCTAAACTTGTCAAAAGTGAAGGCGGAGGACTAATCGTAACAGATAAAGGCTTAAGTTAATCCAGATTCCGGGAAAAGCGTCCTGCCGCAAATTCGCTCTTTTCTGACTGGTTTCTCGTTCAAACGGCTTTTTTTTTCTGTTTGTCAAAAATATAACTGTTCAGCCCTAAGCTGAACTGTAGTGCACACATTTCTAGTCATTCCAGATAAATATCCAATCATTTTGGTTGCATGTTAAAGAGCTAGGTGGCACTGAGTAAAAAGATCCCATTTTTTGCCCCACTGTATATTTCGTCTCACACAAAACTATACGACGGTCGCAAGTGTTCACAAGTTTGGCTTGTAAAATAATTGCATCATTTAATCTATATATTGCGAAGACTCCTTCACTCACAATGAACTTTTTTTAAACTGTATGTACTGCAGAACTTTTCTGTCTGCTCCCCGCTTCCGATATACAGCTAGAACTTTTCTGCCTTTTCCCTGTTTATGATCTATCAGGAACGCGCTCTAAGCTGCATGGTCAGATTATGCTGCTGTCGACAGCGTTCTGGTGTATTCGTGTATGTGAATATTGCTTGCAAAAATTTCAGTCCAAGTCAGTTGCTTACCCGTGAATAATGATATATCGCTGTTATATAAGGATGATGAAGATGATTTATTTATTTATTTATTCATTTTCAATACTGCAGGCCCCTTTACGGGGCCCTAGCAGGTGGGCATACACAACAGTTACAATGAGGCAAGAACTACATCACACAACACAAGGAAATTTCAAAATGCGGCAAGAACACATGCAAAGATAAATCTGGTAGAACAGTGGTTCATTTGCCTACCTGAGGACAAACTATGTACAATCGGCTCCAGACAAGGTTACCATATGAAGTGATCAAACACGGCTAACAGTGAACAACATGCACGTAGAAGCGAAAAAAAAAAAAACCCTGGCGCTCAAGACAAGATACGTATATGTTGGAAACAATAATAATACTGAAGGATAGCGGACAATTGAACCCAGGAAAACAAACTATGACTACGCAAGGGGTAATGCACTGATTAAGACGACAAGAAAGAACGGATGTGAAACGGATTATCAATACCCAGAGGCCCATGTGCATCACTGAGAGCGTTACTCTGCGGCAATACCGGCCTCGAGCCTTGTAGCGAACGTTGTTAAGGTCGGCGCATGAGTAATCGAGGCATCCAGTTTGTTCCATTCTCGGATGGCTACAGGAAAAAATGAATGTTTAAGTGCATCTGTGCGATAGGAATAATCAGTTAGAGTGAGCGCATGTTTGTGTCGTGTCGGTCGAGTCTGGGACGGGCAAATATATTTTGACACATTGATGTTATAATCGTTATGCAACAGTTGGTACAAAAATTTTAAACGCGCGTGCTTTGCTCTCATTGATAGCGTCGGGAGTCCTGAAATAGCTGCAAGGTTCGATGGGGAGTCAGTACGCTTATATTTGTTATGGATGAACCGTAGTGCCTTTCTTTGTATTTTTTCTAGTTTTGCTATGTTAGTGGTTGTTTGCGGAAACCAAACAGTGTGAGCGTACTCTAAAATAGGTCTTATGAAAGTTTTGTATGCTAGGAGTTTAGTAGATGCTGGTGCGAGTCGGATGCATCTTCTCAAAAAAAAAAAACAGTTTTCGTAAGGCTGCCGATGTTACATTAGCGATGTGTACGTCCCATCTAAAGTCAGCGGTTAGTGTAACACCAAGATACTTATGCTGGGAGACTTTAATGAGTGGCGTACCGTGAATGCTGTAAGGGAAAGATGAGGAAACTTTTTTCCTGGTTACTGTCATGCACACTGATTTTTTAGAATTGACGGTCATCTGCCATCTATCACACCAATCCACCACAGCGTCAAGTGACTGGGAAAGCGCAATGTGGTCTTCCGGACTTTCTATTTTCCTGTAGATGATGCAGTCGTCTGCAAATAGCTTAATGTTACATTTAATCTGAGTGGTTATATCGTTAATATAGATAAGGAAGAGAAGTGGGCCAAGAACGGAGCCTTGCGGAACTCCCGAAGTGACCGCGGTTATTTTAGAAGGCATATTTTGAAAGATTACAAATTGAGAACGGTTAGATAGAAACTCTTTGATCCAACCCAGAACTTCCCCCCGCCCGATCATGCACTGCAGCTTTGCGATTAGTTTGTTATGGCACACGCAATCAAACGCTTTGGAAAAATCTAGTAGTAATATATCAGTTTGACTGCAGGTATCGATGCTGAGGGCCAAGTCATGAACGACTTCAATTAACTGAGTGATAGTCGACAGCCCTCGGCGGAAACCATGCTGGTCAGGTGATATCAACTTATTATGCTCTAGAAAATCTGTTAGATGTTTTGAGATTATGTGTTCGAAAACTTTACATGCTGTGCTAGTCAGTGAAATGGGCCTGAAGTTTGATGCACTACTGACATCTCCTCCTTTATGGATCGGAATGATTTTCGCCAGCTTCCAGTCATCCGGTAGTTTTGACACAGCAAGTGATTTGCGGAATATTATGCCGAGATATTTGCTGCACCATTCGGCGTATCTTTTCAAAAATGCATTGGGTATGTTATCAGGCCCGCTGGCTTTCTTCGTATCGATGTTCAAGAGAAGATTGAAAATTCCGTCATCAGTTATGTTTATTTCTCTGATATCTGAAGTTCGGGTGGTTGCCATCTGGGGAATAACGCCATTATCGGTGGTAAATACGGACTGAAAAAAGTCATTAAAGTAATTAGCCTTCGCACTGTTTTCCTCTGGTGTCTGTTCGTGTCCTGCTGTGTTTCTATTGCGGAAGTGGTTCCAGAACCTGTGTGGGCTATAAGTAAGGAAGTCAGGCAGCGTAACACTAAAGTAGTATTCCTTTGATTTCATCATTTTATCCTTGAAGATTTCAACTGCACTGGCTAATTTTTGTGTTCTGTCGGGGTTAGTACCTTTGGACTTAATAGAGCGACGCAGCCTTTTCACTTTGCGTTTTGCATGAATGACCTCTCGCGTGATCCACGGGTTCTTTGTTTTAACGCGCTTGTTTTTTGAGGGGACATATCTGCATATACAGAAAAAAATGATTTCCTTGAACTGGAGCCAGAGGGAGTTTACATCTGAGCTTGCTTCAGATGCTGCTTCGGCAAACATCTGAAACTCGTGTGCAAGATGTGTTGTTATACTAGCGTCGTCGGCTCTATTAAAATTACTTACTGTCGATTGGGAGGAGCGGGTTGTTATTAGAATATTGAGTGGTAACTCGCAGACTGGTATACTGTGATCAGAAATGCCGTCGATTATGTCAAGCTTAGTCTGGTGTGTTGGGAAGTTCTCGCTTACTAGTATTAGATCGAGAATGCTTTTTGCTGTGCCTAGTATGCGAGTTGGACGGGAGACTGTTTGATATCGATTAAAATTCAGCATTAAATCAATGAGTGCATCTGAGGCCGGATCAGTATGGTGCAATGTACCCCAGTCAATATCCGGAAGGTTAAAATCGCCCATGATGATTAGTCTAGAGTTCCGTACGTGCACTTGCATATAATCGTGTACAGCACTCAAGCAATCATGTCCGGAAGAGGGGCTCCGATAAACACATCCCACGACAATGCTGACGCCATCACATAGAATCTTGCAAAACACTGCCTCTGCTCCCGGGATGTCCGGCAGAGGGATAAAGGAAAAGTGGTTCTTTATCAATAACGCAACGCCACCACCCCGGGAAAGCCTATCTTTACGCATCACTGAGTAGTTCGGAGGGAAGATTTCTTGACTACCAATATCACTCGAGAGCCACGTTTCTGTGACAGCCACAATATCTGGATCTTGGTCAATGAGGACAATTTCGAGTTGCTCTACTTTATTCACTACACTTCTGGCATTTATGTTCAATAATTTTATTTTTTGAATGTGCTCTTCGACGCGTCATTCGGGGGCTGGAGACGTTGTCGTTTTGGCTTTCTGGGGTAGTTGCTTTGTCGTTTTTTTTTCCCAAACGGCACTTTCACTGCGTTTTCACTGTCCCAGACAAATGCTTGACCATTAATGTACAATTTATTAAAGGAAAGGGATACTTTGTCGCCATTGTCCCGGTTAGGCTTCGCGCTGTCCCACAACTTTTTCCGAATATCTCTAATTTTCCGCGAGAAATCTTCGCCAATGGACAGATCGGAATTTTTAAGCTTGAAGCCTCGTTTCAGTATTGATTCTTTCTCTCTGTAGTCTAAAAGCTTCATAATAACAGGTCTAATTTTGTTTCCAGCAGGCTGCCCCAAACGGTGGATACGCTCGATGGCCACTGCGTCGAGATCTAGTTTATCCTGGACAATATCTTTATTTACCCTTTCTCTGAGTGTTTCCTTGGTCTCTTCCTCACTCTCCGATAGGCCATAGACAATTAAATTACATCTTCTGCTTCGGTTGTCCAAGTCGCCTATTCTTTCCTCTAACCTTTCTATGACTTCGCTCATCTGAGCGACCTGCTCCTGGCAGGAAGTGACCTGTTTCTCTAGTCTAGCAAGAGCATCGAGTTTATTGTCTATGTCCGCCAGCCGCTTCTCCTTTATTTCTTTTATGTCAGAGGCAATTTCTTGAAGCTGCGTAAGTATCTGAGCTGTGTCCGGTCCAGGATTGGCTTCGATATCACCCCCCAACAATAGCAGTTTGCGCAAGCTTACAGTAACATCAAACAACAGCCGCGGGCACGGCAGCACCAACAAGAATGGGTTGTTAGAGCGAATACAAACGCCGTAGCGTTTTCTCACCTGCACAAGAAGCAAGAAAGGATTGTCGGTGAACCGCATCCTGGTAGCGCTGCCGTGCCCAGTGGCCGCCGCGCGCGTGGGGTGGCAATATATAGCCCAGTCTGGTGGTGTCGCCACTTGTCCCAGATGCATGTAGTGGTCTGCGCATGTGGTCGCTGATTGTAGAATCCATCGGTGATCCCATGTGGGCGCGTGTAGCTGGTCTGGTGGGCGTACGTCGGCAGTGTCTGATCCGTGAGTCATTCTTGAAGGCAGCTGCATGCTTCTGTCACCGGCATGATCTAGCAGGGCCAAGAAAAGCTGCACAAGAAGCAAGAAAGGATTGTCGGTGAACCGCATCCTGGTAGCGCTGCCGTGTGTAGGAACCTCTAGTGTGTTCGATAGGTGTTTTGACACTCAACTTCTGAAAAAGGCATAGAAAGATATCCCGGCTATAGAATTAAGGCTGCCGTGAGCATTCCACTCTGCTTTATGGACCACACTTTTAATTTCGTTCAAAATTGAAATTGTCGGAAGATTAACGTTTTAACGCAGCTGCGCTGTATAAATGCAAAGCCAGAAACCAAAAACAATAACGTGAAGCGTGCCCCATGCCGCCTGTGAGGGGGGAGCATATTTGTTGTTTTCGCTGACGCACAGAGAGCTTTAGTTCCCCTCGCAATCATTATTAACTGCGAGCATGAACGGTGCCTCGTTTTACACAGGTTCCATGGAGACAGGTGGCAACCGCTTTGAGGTCCAGCGCCGCTCGAGCGTGGGAAAACATCGCTCCCTCATTCATCGCTATGCGTTCGCAATGTTTTTCAGAAAGCAAGCGGGGTCGCTTCGCTCTTCTCATGGGATATATCAACGGCTATCGGGAACTGCAAATTAGGGCCCCGTCGCTTTGCCGTTAGGTGCGATGTGTAGTAGCCGGGTGAAACATTATAGCTTTACTTGTTTCATTTCACTACCCAACCACGTTCTTCGTAATTTATGCACATTCTCACTGGCTTACCATGATTAGTACCTCTTCAATTAATCTTGGTTTAAAACAGAATTTCAAACCTATCTATAATTAATTAATTTTCTGGCCACAAGCTGCAGTCTTGACTCTGCCTATGGTACCGATGTCAAAGTGGATGAAACTGGAGCAGGACCGATCATTAAATTGTCCTTTATATCCTCCGCCTCAACCTTAGGGAATTCACTTATTAGCAGACCAGCCATTTTGTATCACAGACACCACAGCCATGACCTTATGGACTAGACACTAAGCGTTAGAACTCCGCAGCGGTCAGCCGCAATGACGAACGCGCAGAGGCCACTGCAAAGCGCAGGTACGCGTAAGTAAAAAATGTTCAAATGGGGCTTTATCTGAGTGCTGTAACCAGGGTTCCGCTATTCACTGCGAAAGCTACGTGGTGCATTTTCTTTCAAATCAATGGCAATTGTGTTGTGCTGTGTCGTCGTCGAGAACTCCTGCTTTCATTCAATGGCAAATGATAATGTGAGCCAGGTGCATGGGCTGGGCAGCAGAGGGATTCCAGGTGGCGTCTTCGTGGTCACGTGATATCCAGTGGTTTAGCATGCAACTATTTGAACATCGAGTCGGACTTGGAGAAAATAGAACGGGTAAAACTAATGTTGTTGCTTTTCGTCCTTGCCAAGGATGAAAAGGGACAACTGCTGCATAGAGCGCTAGCTCTAAGGGCGAGGGTTCCCGGGCACCACAAAGCTGTGCTCGTACACGTAAAACGCACGAGGCGAACTCAATAAACGGCAGCCCGCGCGCTTTCCCCGCCGCTTCGTCCGGGTTGTAAAGAAAACAGATATAAAGTCACGGTGTGCAAACCCCACAGGTAAGCTTCGGTGGGAAAGGAAAACACAAGAAGCGCGCAAACAACGGGAGCTAAAGGCATGAAATTCTCCCGGCCCTCTTCGAGAAGGGGCGCCTACAGAAGCCGCGACCTTCTTACTGACCAGTGAATCGGCAGGGAGCCGCGGGGACCGTTAGTGAGGAGAGTAGTGCATTCGGTGCGGCGGCCACCATGCAGCTGCGAAAAGGAGCCATACCGACCACGTTGTAGAGTCAGCGAAGGTGTAGCAGCACATGCGGTCAGTCCCCCCTACGGAGGCTCCGTGCTGGCGGAGGACGTAGATACAAGGCGTTCGGAACCTCTCCACGCATACAAGCTCGCAGCTGATGCCTTCCTGTTTTCGGTTCTTTATCGCTGGCTTCCGCGTATGTCGGGTGCGCTGAGAACAACAGGAAACTGGGAGACAGTCCGGAGAAGGCTGGAACTTCGTCACAAGAGGCCTTTTCGGATCACAAGGCTGTGATTATGAATTAGTGCTTTCGACAATGCATAATTGAGGATAGAGAGTAAACCAAGCATTCCGACCGCTTTATGTAGGCAATTGTACTGGCACTGCCAGATAATGTGCGACATTAAAACACGTCACACAAATACGGAGAACGTCGGTTTGACCCTCTGTGCTGAACGCAAGCACCAGAGTACGAACAATGGCAGAAAAGGTAGATTTTATGTCACAAGGTACAGCAGAATGTGCAGTTGAAGAGTCTGAAAGCCATTTTGATATGGAACTGGAGCGCACGCTTCATGCTTTCAGGCGTCATGGGCACACTGAATGATCTTGCTGCTCATTCTGTTCGCAGGAAACCAGGAATCAGCAGAAACTCTCGCACCATTCGACTCTCGCCTGCAAAGACCCGAGAAGTCCAGCATGGTTGTCATCGATGTGCGTCGCCCGAATGGCCCGCACTACCAGGACATGGATGGCGTGCTGCGGCTCAGCCCAAATTTCACTGTCGAGATGCTGCGCTCTGCCCTCAGCTACAAGCCACGACCTGATGACAAGTTTGTCGTCACGTATCCCAAGTGCGGAACTACATGGACGCAACACATTGGCTTTCTCATCTTCAGCAAGGGCGTTCCCCCAACCAGCGGCCTGGAGTTCTTCAAGAGCAGTCCATTCATCGAAATGCTGGGCGCCGACAGTGTGCGAGACATGGTACGACCCGGAGTAATCAAGACGCACCTTCCCTACCACCTCATGCCCATGCATCCAGAGGCTAAGTACCTCTGCGTCTGCCGCAACCCCAAGGACACCTGCGTGTCCCTATTCCACCACACGCGGGGCTTCACGGGATACGACTTCGCCGATGGCAAGTTCGACGACTTCTTCGAGATCTTCATCTCTGGCGAGAACGACTATGGGGATTACTTCGACTACGTTTTGGAGTGGTACGAGCACCGCAACGACCCGAACGTCCTCTTTCTCCACTACGAGGACATGAAGGCCCAGCCACGCGAGAATGTTCTCAAGATCGCGGAGTTCTTCGACAAAGACTACCACAAGTTGCTTCTGGAGAACGAAGAGATTCTCCAGAACGTCATAAAGTACAGCGACGTCAAGTCCATGCAGAATTACGCCTTGGAGAACTTTACAAATTTCTTCACCAAGAAAATAGAAGCAGACGCACCGCAAGGCCTTAAAGTATTTCACGAGGTGTCGCAGAAGAACCCTTCCACTGCCAGCTTCATCCGCAAAGGTATTGTCGGAGACTGGAAGAATCACTTCTCTCCGGAACAAAACGCGAGGCTGGAGAAGAAGATCCTGGAACGCTTAGCAAACACCGATTTTATTGACACGTGGCGAAAACATGGCGTCATGTAGTCCTTTTCCGAGGCACACGTGTTCATTTTGTGGACTTGTTTACAGTGATAAATTGTATTAAATTTTCTCAGTATCCTCATCGAGCGCCATAATTTCTAAAGACACTGCGACAGTCGTCTTCATAACCGCCAGGACGAAAGACGCAGGTACTGTCAAATGTCTCCGTATCGTAGGCAGGTTTCTCCGCAGGAGTCAAGATGCATGACTTCACAGGGGATACTCATGAAGAGACATAATTTAAGATTGATCGCATTTCCCCGTTAAATCAATGTGCCTCCGTAATGAAAGCAACCCCCTCCCCCTATCCCTCATTCCGTCTTTCAAAAAGTGTGCTTTTCTTTCCTTTACGCAACAATCACACCCTGCTTCTGGGGTGCACACTCTGCTGCTGATGATAGTAAATACTTACAGGAGACTTCATCCGAACGCAGAAATAAATACGAAATTCTACAACGAGCCATATGTCATATAGCCCCGCCGCGGTGGCTCAGTGGTTAGGGCGCTCGACTACTGACCCGGAGTTCCCGGGTTCGAACCCGACCGCGACGGCTGCGTTTTTATGGAGGAAAAACGCTAAGGCGCCCGTGTGCTGTGCGATGTCAGTGCACGTTAAAGATCCCCAGGTGGTCGAAATTATTCCGAAGCCCTCCACTACGGCACCTTTCTTCCTTTCGTCTTTCACTCCCTCCTTTATCCCTTCCCTTACGGCGCGGTTCAGGTGTCCAACGATATATGAGACAGATACTGCGCCATTTCCTTTCCCCGCAAAACCAATTATTATTATTATTATTATTATTATTATTATTATTATTATTATTATTATTATTATTATTATTATTATTATTATTATGTCATATATGGAAACTATAATACATATCATTCAATTGCACATATCGGAAATTTCGTTCTATTTGAAGCATTCCTTATTACTGGAAGACAAAACGGTTGGAGATCAAAAATACGCGTACAGAGCATAAATAGGCGCTTACAGGGCAACCAGCAGCATACACCAGTAAAAAAAAAAAATAGCACAGGGTGAGGCAGCATCAAAGACGCAACTTAAAAAGGTACTTGTTTTGATGTTTTATACGGCTTTTCTGATTTTTCGCATTTTCGATCTCTGAACACATATATGAAGAGTAATCCAAACTAAGAGAAACCAAACCAGAAAACCCAAGAAACTTTCAACAGTCTCGGAAGTGAACAACAGTTTACAGTTGGTAGCGAGGTGCTGGAAGTGGTGAGGGAACACGTCTGCTTAGGGTAGGTAGTGACCGCAGATCCGGATAAGGGGTGCGAAACAACTAGAAGAATAAAGAAAACGGTTTGTTCATTGCGGTATTGTTCTGCACCACCAAAGGTGCCCCACCGTCAGAGAGAGTATAGCAGATGATGTCCGGCAGAAACCCAGGACTTGCAGGTGATATAACTCAAGCTTTATGTACAGGAATTTTCGTATTTACAACAGCATCAGCAGCGAGCACAACAACATAGAACATGAAATAGCAACAGGGCAAATCCTCCCTCCTCGACATCGCCGAAGATGCAAGGAATCTAAATCTTGTTCAAAACCATTTTCCACACTCCGGCTCCCGGTTCTAAAGACCTCGGAGCCTGGCCCATATTTAGCACCACCCAATCATGGCAGACTCGCCACATGATTGCTTTGCAGAACGCATAGCATGCCATCTAATTACAACGAGGTTTATAAACCTATCCAAAATATACATAGCGCAAAAAGAACATCAAACTCACTTCAAGAATCGGACATTCCGAGAAGTGACCCTCAGAATGATTTGCCCACTGGGTTACGTGCCACGCCCAACAGTTCCAGTGTGGTCCACAAAATCTCTCCCCTACCAAAGAGAAAGAAAAACACATGGAAAAACATCAAAACACTCCCACGTGTGCGCCAGTTTCTCGAGCACCCGTGACCTATAGGCGTCTCCCGGAATTAGCGCAGGTATCGGCCCCAAACGAGCGGCCACCTTCGCGAACCGCGCTGTACCGCGTTCACACGCGACTCATCTGCCAAAGACAGCGGTCCCACCCAAGTACCTCCCGAAATGTGGCCAGTGATAAAACTCAAACGGGCCGTCACTGTCTTGGAGCATGTGACGGAATCCGTTCTGTCCGGCGCCGTTTCCTTATGAAAGCCCGCTCCCGAGAACTGCTGACGATCAGTGCTTTCGCGCGCTGGAGCCACTACAGAACCCCAGTTAGCCGCACCGTCACGTACAATGAGTCACTTTTACTGGCCCCGTCAAGAGCGGGCGCCTGACTCCATCTCGTCAGGCAGTGTTTACTCTTCAAGAATCCTGCCGATCTTCCGAACGAGACGTTCGTTGCAAGTTTGCGCCATACCGGGTTTCCATAAAGACGAGGAGAACGTCATCATGCGGCGGCTCTTTGTAAAGTGAATAGGCCGCCTTGGCGGGGGTGAAACAAACCGCGCGACTCTGCCACCGGTTCCTTTGGGTGCCCGTTCTTCGCATGACGACTTCGGGAGGCTTGGGCGAACCGGCTCCTCCCTCTCACTATGCTGCGCCCTGGACTGGTCAACGCCATGCATGCTTACCTTAGTGTGCCTCATGCCGACTCTTGCCGGGGGCACCCGGGAGACCGGGAAAATAAACCAAAGGACCAATGGTCCTAACGACACCTCGCCCCTCCAGAGATCCCCCAGTGACCAACAGCTCGCCGGCGGAGTTCAATTCTCCTTGCCGCAAGGAAGCGGTGACTACGCATAGAGCATGCTAGCCGTTTAAAAATAAGAATGGGCTTGAGCGCATTTGGCAGGTTCTGTCAAATCATGAACAGCAGGTTACGAATATCGCTCAAGAAAAGAGTGTACAACAGCTGTATCCCACCGGTACTCACCTATGAGGCAGAAACATGGAGGCTTACGAAAAGAGTTCAGCTTAATTCAAGGACAGTGCACCCAGCTATGGAAAGAAAGATGATAGGTGTAACGTTAACAGACAGGAAGAGGGCAGAGTGGGTTATGGGACATGCAAGGGTTGGTGACATCCTAGTCGGGATGAAGAGAAAAAAATGGGCTTGGGCAGGGAATGTGATGCGAAGGCAAGATAACTGATGATCCTTAAGGGTAATGGGATGGATTCCAAGAGAGAAGAAGCGCAGCACGAGGTGGCAGTAAGTTAGGTGGGTGTATGAGATTAAGAAGTTTGCGAGGATACGGTGGCTGCAGCTGGCAAATGACAAGGTTAATTGGAGAGGCCTTTGTCTTCCAGGGGGCGTAGTGAGGCTGATGACGAATATTACAAATCATTTCAATTTATTTGATCTTTGGCTCCTCTCACATAACCCGCGATACAGCTTTACAGCGAATGGAGTCCCATCTCTTTAGGCTTCGTCTTGCCGACTGCCTGTCTGCACTCAGTACTGACTGGCACCGCTGCCGCCGCCATCGTCTGTAACGGGGGCGCGGTTCCCGTCAAGCCGACGATTTTTGCTGGCGTTTTTGCCGTGTTCCTAGCACTATGATGTGGTGCTGAATAAATTGAATTGAATTGGTTCATCTGGGTCCAGTAGACAGGCCCGTGCACTTTCTTGTTCATTTCTTGTGCCCCCCCCCCCCCTTCCTTCAATTTAAAGCTGCACGTCTGGATACTCGTTTACCCCCTCAAGAAAGACCCGAATTGACACTGAAACTCCGGATTTTTCAACTTAAAAACTCTTCATGCGACAGCATTAGCAGGGTCAGGCAAAAATTGCCCTGCAGCGCTCGTGTTTATGTAAAGCCTCCACCTGACAACTGTAGCATATGGCGCTTAGGAAGACTTCCTTCTCTCCACCTACCGCCTGCCAACCGCCCCTTCTCCATCTCTGCACATCCACATCTCTACTTGTAGGCGAGAGAAGGGAGACGCCGGACGAAGAGTAACTCGGCAAAAATGTAAATCACTACGCAGAAAATGGCTCGGACAACAGCAGGCCAACGTGAAAATTAGGCAGCTCTGCTAAGAACTGTCTGGGCAAAAATCAGGCTTGCGGGAGCTATTTCTTTTCGCACTGCTCGAAAGACCAAACTGGGAAGCTATAAGCCCAGGGGTGGCTGCATGTTACACGGTGAGCGCCGGTGCAGTGACGCGTCACTTAACTGCTGCGCCTCTGCGGCGGTAGTGGTATGAATATACCTGCCATCTAACCATGTGACACATTTCGCGTGTTTGCGTAGTCAGAATTGGAATTCTGTAAGAATTGGAAGAGTCAAAATTTATTAAAGATTGGCGTATGAAAGAAGAATGGTATTGTATTTACTCTGCACCAATCCAAGTGATCGCCCCAAACCTGTTTGCTGGAAACAACTTTCCCGTTTGCCTGTAGATTACTCCGAAATAGGCCAGAAAAATCTCTCAAATTATTTAGTTTTCGCGCCGAGGATTGCACCGATTCTCTCGATAATGAGCAGGCGCGGCTTATCACTTTCTTTAATCTCGTTGTGACAGCTCGGATGGGGCGGTATCGAAGCGTTAAGTTTTGTTTTTGGACGTCAACATAGGACTGCGGAGATTTCCATAATAAACGTCACGACTTTCTGTTCATTTCAATGATTTTCGTATTTCTACAACTGGGGCAGCATTATTACAATAAATCAATAATTTGTTAGCTGGAAAAGGTTTCGTTTAAAGATACTATATTTGCGTGCGCCGAAAGTTCACAAGGTGAACTAAAGTAAGGAGTAAGGAAGAAAGGAGTAAGGAGAGAGTGAGCTGTCCTCCAGCGTACTCCCTCTTATGAAAAAAGAGTGCGCTAGAGAACAACTTACTCCCTTTTTACTCCCATATAGGCGCGTCTGTGTTTAGAGCGCAATGCTTGTTCAGCGCTCTTTACCCAAAACGGCACTGTACCTCGCTCTCTCTTTATGGCTAAGAATGCCCGTTATTTCTATTTGGAAAACGCGCTCGGGGATGTCGGGGCTGTGCTCCGGATGTCGATAAGACTCTGCTGACTCACATTACGTTTCACACTGCCGATTTCGATCACTCAAATATAGGGCAAAGAGTATCCCGCTCACTTCAGAATCGTCCTGCGCCGCGAACTGCTGTCCAGCATTTCTAGATACGTCCAGATGACATGCCTGCGCGTCACGCATTTGCACACTGCCCTTCAGCGGGGAGATGACTTTCTTTTTATCTAGGAGTTGCTTTGGAAGATGACAAAACGTGCATTAAGAGAGAAAGAGATGAAAGGAATGGCAGCGAGGTATACCAGGCAAATTTCTGTGGGCTGCCCTGCACATGGGAAGAGACGGAAGCATAAGGGCAAACGTTAAAATGGATTCTCAGAAAAGTGGAGAGTTGGGCTTGTTAGTTTACGTTCATGTTAGGAACGTAACATGTTAGGAACGTAACATGTTCCCAACATGTTAGTATGGATCATGTTCATTTCGAACTTGATTCTGTAACAATGAAGCACGTCCCCACTGAGTCTCCAATTTGGCTCTCAAGCCTATGCCAATGAGCTATTTGAAAACGCCTGTATGGGCCTCCTCGCCCATGCAGGGATCAAGAATCGTGACCCTTAGGTATGCCAAGTCTTAACAAAATTAAGTATCGTCTAAGGACGATTCTAATTTCAAGTGCACAGGAACCATTTTAAAAGACTACTCTCAAACTCGTTTTAACGTGGCAGCATTACCGAAGATCAACTCCACTCGTACGTTCAGGATAGAAACTGCCTTTTGGCGATACATATTCAAAGTCCGCGCATGGCAGAGCGGTCTGGGGCAGACCTCTGCCTGTTCATCTGAATATGACGGAGTTTCGTGTTTCACCCTCCGCCAAAATAACAAGAAAACTCGCTATGCCTCAGTCATTACATAATGATGTCCAGAGAAGGACCTTCAAATAATGAATCCTGCAGCTGTTGTTGCCCTCCTTCAGAAATGTGCTAGTTTAACAGTGTTCCATAACGCCTGATTCAGCCAGCACGAAAGAGGTTGCGCCTTAGTTCCAAATGCGGTGGTTGGAGTACCGTTCTCTTTCATAATGGTTCCGTTTACTTTGCAAGTACCGGCCGTTTACGGCCTCCTTTGACGCTGTCTATTCGAAAATGAACCGACAGATGCCGCTGCCTTGCTACGCATTAAAATGATAGAACGCTAGCTTGCATAACACTCTATTTCCTCTTTACCTCTGCGGCAAGGACAAACGCGCACATTTCAGCTCCAGCTTGCAGCCAGCAACCTGCCAGAGTTCGGAACGGAGCAGCGGGGGCAGCCTGAACTCTTTGTCAGAACAGGTGAGTGGTTCCTCTCGTGACCTTGTCGCACAGTGTAATTTAGTACTCGGTCTCGCAGCATGGCGAACTGCAGAAGCATGATTCCTGCGCTATCTTACATGCGCAGAGGCTATACTTGGCATATGGGATCCGTAGAATGCCTGCCCCTAGGAATCTTTTCTGTTGGAGCGCTAGCTGTTGAAGAAAAAATAAGAAATTATAGAAGAATTTCAACCCCACTATTTCAGAAGGACAATCAAGACTTCTTTCAGCCTGCCTTCTATATTGCGCCAAAAATTCTCTGAAGGGCTTGCCGATGGCAACCGGACTTTGTTTGGCCTGGCACTACCCGGTCAGCGGTCCTTCGCTTGACTAGAACCGTTCAATCGACGATATAGACGTTTGTTACTGCTCCAGAAATGGGAGGCGCATGTCGTATTACATGGTTCCTCGCCGCATGCGTGAAAACTCGCATACTGGTGGTCTTTCCCAGCAACGGCTCCCGGAACGCGAGCAGTATAGCGATAACTCCGTGCTTCCGACGCTCGAACACCGTTACAGTCCGATGGTGCAGGCAAGCAGGCACCAGGAGTTACATTAGCTGCATGCCGTTAGTGGAGCTAACCAGCAAAGTAGCAACAATCGACGCCTACTTTCAGGTTGACATGAAATAGGTCCCGAACCATTGGCGGGTCACCGGCAGTATAACTGACACTCACAACACCGTTAATGGTCCATGTTCCCGGTTTTTCAACGCTTGCACTGGTTTCCAGAGTTTATGTGTGTGTCTTTTTATGTTTTACTGGAAAGGAAGTTTTTCAAGCGCAGAAACGAAGTATTTACAATAAAATTCAAAACATTGTTCAAAAGGTTTATGGTTTATGGGGGTTTAACGTGCCAAACCGAGTCAGGCTATGAGGTACGACGTAGTTTAGGGCTCCGGAAATTTCGACCACCTGAGGTTCTTTAACGTACACTGACATCGCACAGCACACGGGCCTCTAGAATTTCGCCTCCATCGAAATTCGACCGCCGCGGCCGGGATCGAACTCGCGTCTTTCTGGCCAGCAACCGAGCGCTATAACCACTGAGCCACCGCGGCGGCCGAACATTCTTCAAATGTCTAGGAGAAACCCCCAAGGGGGAGTAGACTGATAATAAATGAGTAATTACTCTCTTATTACAATTCCAAATATTGCATAGCAGAATAAGCATTTCCATAAAATAAAACAAGAATGTGCCCCACGCTGGTGGCGGCCCATCCCGCTTTGACAGCACCAAGTAACGTAGAAGAGCCGCCGCTCTGAAGGCGGCTAGTAAGATATAAAATTGCGCACAACTTTTGAACCAGCCATTAGATATCCAGCCACCTCTTGAAACGCACATTAGTAAGCAAACGTATAGAGTCATTACTTCGCAAACAAAACAGAAAATTATTCAGAGTGATGAGCATATATAAATGTGTTCAGAATGAACTATTACAGAAAGCAGTGCGTAGCTATTGATGTCACAAGTTTGCATCCTAGGACCACCGCATGAAACCAGAGTTTACCACAGCAATGCAAAAGCTATGAGAAGAATGAAAACTACTTTCTTTCAACCCCTGTGTTATGATATTGCTTGATCCCGATGGTACGTCTGGCACAGCACTCCCAGTTATCGTGATTTCTTCTTCCTACTCCAAGTTGTATTTGTTGTAAAAGAACATGGCAAAATTACCTTTAAAAAGTAATAAATTACGGTACTAATTCCTTTTCTATAAAGAACACGAAATAACTTAAATTCCATTGGAAATTACTGCTCGCAAAAAATAATAACATTACATTAGAAATACCTATAAAAATTGGTGGGATTAATTTTTAAGGTACTTTCAATTTTTACGCATACAAAGAACCGAACAACACGGAGTAAAAAAAAACGAATTATCCCTATAGACATGAAGAACACATTCTTTGGTCTTCTCGCAAAATTCGTCCCCGGCCAGCATTTTCCCTAGCCCACTTTCCTAAGCACGGGTCATTACAAACATAAGGTACAACGAACAAGATTTATCACGTCTACATAGGGCAGGTAGACATCGCTGATCCGTATGATGAGAGTAAATTACTAGAAGAATAAGAATGGGATGGAGAGCACATATCATGTTCTCTCAGATCATGAATGGCAGTTTACCAGCATCCCTCAAGAGAAGAATATTCAACAGAAGTATCTTACCGGTACTCCCCTATGGAGCAGAAACGTGGAGGTTAACGAAACCGGTTCAGCTTAAGTTAAGGACAATTCCGCGAGCCATGGAAAGAAAAATGATAGGTGTAACGTTAAGAGACCGGAAGAGGGCAGAGTGGGTTAAGGAACATAGGGGAGTTGATGACATCCTAGTCGAATTCAAGAGGAAGAATTGGGCTTGAGCAGGGGATGTGGATGCAAAATAACCGCTGGTCCTTAAGGGTAACTGAGTGGATTCCAAGATAAGGCAAGCGTAACAGTGGGCGGCAGAAGGTTAGGTGGGCGGATGAGATTAATAATACTGCGGGGATATGGTGGCCGCAGCTGGCAAAGGACACGTTTAATTGGAGAGACACTGCTGATGCCTTTTTCCTACAGTGGACGTAGTCACGCTGACGATGTGATGATGATGACTATGAACAAAGCAGTGAAAAAAGAACCAATAAAGAAGCACTCTTTACTATCAATGCGATCAAGACTGGAACTAGCGGCGAACCCTGGGGCTTGCATCCCGAAGGTGTCTAGACCGTTTAAAACCAGAGAAGCTTCTTCGGCGAATTGAAGAATCGACCCCGGTAGCTTGCGCTCGGAAATATTTGTGCCATAGGAATCACCGCCAGTTCCCCCACCGCCCCATGGTGACGAGCTTAACCGGGCACCGCTGTGATCGTAGCAGACGTAACATGGGGGTGCCTCGCGCGCTCCTGGCTCGTTTATAAAAGCGACATGCGCGATCTTCCTTTTGGGGGCTACAAGCAGGCTGCTAGCTTCGTGTCTGGGGAATACTTGCGGCGCGTACACTCCAGCCCACTTCTGCTTCACTTGCTGGCGGCAGCACGACAACAGGTGTCACTGGCGGTCTAGCACGCACAATCTTTCTCAATACTTTAGCACTTTCCAATCATTTAAATGGTGCCAGCTTTCCACACGTCGTTCCTTATTTTGAGCCTCACTGCCCAGCATACGGGACTGAATATTTTCCGATAAAACAACCATGACGAACTTCAGGAAAAGTAATTTCAAAAGTAATCAATCCTTCTTCCTGCGCCGCCGCGGTGGCTGAGTGGTTATGGCGCTCGGCTGCCGGCCCGAAAGACGTGGGTTCGATCCCGGCCGCGGCGGTCGAATTTCGATGGAGGCGAAATTCTAGAGGCCCGTGTGCTGTGCGATGTCCGTGCATGTAAGAGAACCTCAGGTGGTAGAAATTTCCGGAGCCCTTCACTACTGCGTCCCTAATGGCCTGAGTCGCTTTGGGACGTTAAACACCCATAAACCAAGCCAAACCTTTTCCTGCGAAATCGCTTTCACAAAATAAATCGTTCATGACCAAATTATTAAAGAAAGTGATTAAATATATAACAAGTTACCGTGCGACATAATTGAATTACTGTGATTTCATACACTAGTTTAATTACTCTCATTTCTGGTTCTAAATGACGGAACGGCAAAGGTCACAAGTGTAGTGATTCGCCAAAAAGCTATATTTGAGTCCTCAAGACCTGAATATAAGCAGCCTTAAGGTCACATATCGTAATGCCGCAAAAAACCGGGCTCAAATCCAAGCAAAGCCCAAAGCAACCGATTTCTTGTCTCTTTCTTTTCTAGGCTCACCGATTCGTTCTCTGCAACAACCGAACGTATCAATTCCCAGCACGCCATGGAAGTGAGACCGCTTCGAGGACCCGTGTACCAAGTCATAGACGGCCACACGTTAAGCCGATACATCTCTAACTCTTCCGCTCGGCATTGCAATATGAACCCAGAGCGGGTGACACCTTCCTCGTCACATTTCCAAAAAGCAGAACAATATGGCTACAACAGATCGGCTACCTCATTTATCACGGCGGTGCGCCAGCTGCCAGTGGGCTAGAATTCTGCAGAAACTCGCCCTTCATCGAGATGCTCGGGGCCGAAGATGTGGAGAAAATGGTACGTCCTGGGCTTATCAAATCCCACCTTAACTACGGTTTGATACCGAAGAGTCCCAGAGCGAAGTACGTGTGGGTCTGAAGGAATCCCAAAGACATGCGTGTCCTTCTTTTATCACACGAAAGCTCTCACATGGTACGATTTTACTGATGGAAAATTTGAAGACTACTTTGAAGTCTTCCTTCAAGGCGCCAATGATTGTGGCGACTATTTCGATTACATCCTTTCTTGGTATGCCCACCGTAACTACCCAAACGTGCTGCTCATGCCATACGAGGATATCAAGGCCGACACAAAGAGTCAAGTGCTAAAGCTGGCAGAGAGAGAGATAAAATATTATTTCATTAAAGCTGGCAGCTTTCCTGGGAGATGAATACCACCGAACACTCCTCCAAGAACCAGAGCTTTCGGACCGGGTCCTGAGACTTAGCTCAATAGACTACATGAAGGATGACACAGCTGGCAAAATGAAGGAGTTTTTCGAGAATCAACTGGGCACAGACGACGAGAACATCTCTCCTGGGATTAAGCACTACGTGCGAATTTCGCCGAAGTACCCTAAGAAAACGACCTTCATGCGCAAAGGTGCTGTAGGAGACTGGAAGAATAACTTCTCAGAAGATATGAATGCAAGAATGGAAAAAAAGATTTACGACAAGCTTTCTGGAACGGAGTTTATTGATCTCTGGAAGAATAACGGCATCCTATAAGAGACATCGTGCTGTGTGTAACAAGACTTCTGCAGTCCATGCTCCTCTGCTACCGCGACGCTGGCAGCCGCGAGATCGACCACTGCACGTTTGCAATAGCAGAATGCACACGTTGTCTCTTACACATGGCATGCGCTTTGTATACCATACAGATCCATTTCCTCTTCAGAAATAAAGGCCAGTAAAGATGCATAAGTTCGCTCATTCTTACTTTAATTTTGGGTGTGCGAATAAAATCGAAGATTTACAAGGCAAAACGGATATTATTCCATTACTATTAGATGAGAAATATTTTAGTCCCGCGTATTTTGAATAGCCAAACAGAAATGCGGGAACGCTTTAAATGCACCAGATTTCTGTTCTGCGACGAGGCTTGGCGAGTGAAGCCAAATGAGACACGGCAACATGAAGGCTGCGTGGAGCATCTTGCCGAACATACGCTAGCGATTAATCCATTTTGTCACGCGTGGACAGTGGCTATGAGTCCAGTTCCGTAATACTTCACTGAATCCACTCATGGCTTAGAGGGGCTACTGCGAAAGGCAGACTTGAAACAAAGAGATGAAGAAGAAAAATGCAACTCAGAAAACAAAAAGAAGAATGGGGAATACTTTTCTCGGTGAAAAAGCGAAAATGGTGCAGCTGAAAAACGAAGCGCACTGCGCCTCAGGGAGATTTTGTTAGACAGGAGGGCGTTAGTGGTAAATCACAAAATTGCCTTCACGGTACCGGTCGATGTGGCGCCTTTTAAAGTTCTTAAATACCGCTTTGTTATGGAACCTGTCCGAAAGGATGCTGCTACCTTCTCTCACCGAACTCCAAACTCGCGCTTGTATCCATTGCGCGCATGCGTAGACACTCGCAAAATGCGAGCATCAAAGCTTGAATAAGAAAGACCTCCGAAGGCTGAAAAATCGGCAGACTTGGAAAGCCAGCGCGGTGCGGTAAGAATCTCGCCCGTGCGCACCATGCACGTTTCGAGAAGCTGGGAGAAATAGCCCTTGATTACGCATGGAGAGAGCGTAACTTTGTTAGTAGTGTTGAGTGATGCCCTCTCCACTTTGCTGGCGTGCGGCTGCGCCAGACTGGAAAGAAGCATCAAGTTCTGGACCTTCGAGGAGAGCGGATGTCTCCTGCCTCTCCTCCCAAGACGCGTTCGTTCTCTTCGACGACGCAGTCTGGCCTCAGCCGCGCCCGGTGCACCCTCCTGCCCGCCCTTTGGACGATCGGCAAGAGCACCGAGCGCGCCCAGCGCCGTCCGGCGCCCCTCCCAAGGAGCTACTAGGCCGCCCCGCCGACCCGTCGCCCGCGTAGGCGCCCTTCGCCCTACTCCACGTAGGCCTACTTACCCGGCGGCAGCTGGCGGCCACTTCGGCGGCTGGGTAACCCTCGCCCGCCGGGAGAGCCTCTTCGAGCCGTCGTCGTCAGCTGCAGCGGCGACGGCCCATGTTCCTGACACCCCCCAGCAGCCGGCTCAGCTGACGACGTTGGCGGCGGCTCGTTCACCACCTCGACGCCTGCTGTGCTGCCCTGGACGTGAGCGCGGCTTCCCTGCTGCCCTCCGCCCTTACCGCGCGCACTGGTGCGTGCGGGGCCCCGACGCGCCGTCTTCCATGGCGGTCTTCAGCGTTTCCCCCCTGCTGCTGTCCTGACGCCGCCCCCGGAGGTACGGCCAGGCCCGCTTCCCGTGATCCTTGACACGGCCGCCGGTCCTTGTGCGCCAGCCCGCTGACGCCCCTGCTGACAGCTCCTGCGCGCCGCCGGAAACGGCGGTGTTCAGCGCACCCCGCCGCGCTGCTACCCTGTAGCAGTTTCTCCGCGGTCCTCACCGGCCGCCACGTGGTGGCCTCCTGCAGCCAACCCGGCTGAGCCGCAGTCATCGTCCACCTCCGCCCAGCCTTTCGGCTGGTCCGGGGTCATGGGCTGCCTGCCTCCTGCAAGCCCCCGACGCGCGCGCGCCACTCCCAG
The DNA here is from genome assembly GCF_052857255.1 of Amblyomma americanum. Lineage (NCBI taxonomy): Eukaryota > Metazoa > Arthropoda > Arachnida > Ixodida > Ixodidae > Amblyomma > Amblyomma americanum. Next base: position 68,159,215 of record NC_135503.1, on the reverse strand, counting down.
CGCGTGCCGTTCATCCTCCCCTCCCCTGTTGTGGCCTGCTGCTGCTGCGGGGCCTGCCTTCCTGGACACCAAGGACCACCGGCGCGCGACGGAAGCAGACATCCCCCCCCCCCCCACATCCCCTCTCCCCATCCCCGCTCCAAGCTGTGACCCCGCGATATGGGTGGCAGAAAACGAGCACATTCCCCCACGTAGCCACAAGAAGACTGGAAAGAAGCGACTAGAGCTTTCTAGAAACCGCTCGCCCGGCCTGACCAGTGGGGACGCGAGCCTTGGAGGGAGGGTCAGAGAGCGGTTGTACTGATGATGCTAAATGTACGTGCGCGCCTGCCTTGGGGCGAAGTAACAAACAGACGAGGCGCGCCCGAAATATGAGGGACGTTTAGCGCCGTAGGTCAGCCCGTGCCGTTGTTCCAGCGTCGAGGAAGCCATATGGAGGAAGAAAAACTCCGGCGAGGCCCTCGCCATCCGAGCTGCACGCCGGAAAGTGTGCAAGAAGTCACGCGCTTTCCCAACGACTACTGGGAGTCTGGCCGCCAGCGCAGCCTATAATAATAATTTTATTTGTTCTTCCCAGTACAAATGCGGGCCTGCCAAAGCCTCAGAAGGCTTGAGTGGCAGTGCCCGGCAGCAGAGAGCATATAAATCATGCACCGAGCACACAAGTTGACAAAGAAAAGAAAAAAAAGTATGAGAAATGAAAATGGATTCGAAAAGGACGGACGCAAAATACACACAAACGGAGAGAAAACAAAAACATGTAAAAACATAGCATGAAAACAGAATACTGGAACTAACAACATAAGACAAGACAAGCTTTCACTATCTCTTTTGAAATTAGCAGAGAATATTTCTTTGGGTAACCGGTTAAGAACAGAAGAAACATAATATTTTAGAAGACGCTCGCCATGACGGGTTCGCACTCCAGACACGAGAAAACGATCGCGAGTTCGCAGATCTTTAACAGGAACATATGGTGTACAAAAATCGCTTCTCCAGATGTGCTTAAAGACTACTGTTTCAGAAAAAAATGGCGAGAAAAGTCAGGCATATGTAAAAGTTCAAAAACGCTACTATCTTCATTTCGTGCCCTACCATACAATATTGATTTAAGGGTAGAGTTCAGTATGCTGTTGACCTTCTTTCGCCAAAAGGCAGAGCAGAAATAAAACCAGCAAATACCATAGCGTAACACACTGTAGGCTAAAGAGTATACTATTTACTTGCGTACATACACAGGGCAAAGGGTCTTGACAGAGTGCAGCAAACATGCAACTTTCCGAAGCTGAGAACAGAGAAATGACATATGGGTATTCCAAGACATGTCGGATTCGAAAAACACACCTAAGTATTTGACCGTTGACACAGGCATGATTGATGGGCATTTGCAAAGAGCACAATTTGGTCTGTGCAAGCGAATTGACACGTCATTAGGAATTGCACTTAAATAATTGTGAAAAAATACTGATACTACTTTGAAGTCTTCCTTCAAGGCGCCAATGATTATGGCGACTATTTCGATTACATCCTTTCCTGGTATGCCCACCGCAACGACCCAAACGTGCTTCTCATGCACTACGAGGATATCAAGGCCCACACGAAGAGTCAAGTG